>NC_081311.1:79192121-79495151 GCF_026419965.1 Kogia breviceps
TGCTGTGCACTCGAAACTAATACAACATTGTAAATCAACCATACTCCAATAAAAACATTTTTTAAATGGGTAGTGAATGATGTGTCTCTCCCTAGAATATAAGCTCCTGGAGGGCAGGGGCCCTTGCCTATTTGCTCTCCGTGCTGGATCCTCAGCGGCCAGAACTATGCCCAGCACATAGGAGACACTCAACACGTTTGTTAAATGAATTACTGTCCTTATTTTTTTAAAAAAGTATAAAGGCACATAACAACATGCTACTGTTTTGTTTTTTGTTAATTTCACATTATGGACTATTTCCCTTATTTTATTTCCTGTTTACTTTTTGTTGGGCTTGTTGTTTGTCAGTCCAGGTTATAATTCTTTCCTGTATCTATTACACTTTTAAAGTACATATTACAAAGCAGCAGAGAGGTTAAAAAGCAGCAACCAATTCCCTTGAGACGTAATTGTGTTTCTGCCTGCCTGAGGTTCCATTTTTACAATCATATACTACCTGGAGGGATTTACCTGATCTTCTTGTAGGGTGTAGGGTGTAGGGTGTAGGGTGTGTGTGTGTGTGTGTGTGTGTGTGTGTGTGTGTGTGTGTGTGTGTAAGGGTTTTCAATGAAGTCAGCAGAGGGTGTAGTGTGTGTGTGTGTGTGTGTGTGTATGTGTGTAAGGGTTTTCAATGAAGTCAGCAGAGGAGACCGACCCTAGTATATGTCTATGTTAACTCCATCTTTATAAAACTAAAATCTCTCAGCAGCTAACAGTACCCCCTGCATCCCTAGTACTGAAGTTGGGTCAAAGCCCTGGTGTAAGTCCAGCTGCACTCATAACCTCAGGCACATCCCTCACCAGCACTGGCTTCTGATTCCCTACTTGTATATTGAGGTGGCTGATAGACTCACTTATCGCTAAGCCAATGCTCCACATTCTCAGGTCTCTGAAAGTTTCACCTTAATGATGTGTTAACTCCCTGGTGTGTGCGTTTATCTCTGGGTGTTTATCTCCCTGGTATATCAAACATTTTAAACATTTTAAACGGTCTCTTCCTCTTAATCTCCTAAGAAGCCCTTCTCCTTGCTTGCACCTCATAAATGCCCACGCCTGGACAGTGCATAGACACTGATCTAATTACAATCCTATTTTGTTTCACACAAGACGTATTCCTATGTCTTACCGGCTAGAGTTTGTCCCCTAACTCATCTCAATACTGTTTTTGTCTGAGCCCCTGTCCCTTCCCACTGTCCTCACTAGTACAAAAAGCAAACTGCTCACCACGTGTATATACAGTTTGTAAGAGTTCGGGCAGTTCCTAAAAGAGCAAAAATTCCTCTCTGCAAGTTTTTACTTCTGCACGGAGAAACCCAGAAGCTCCGAGCTGTTAAGGCCACTATTCGTTATTCACCCGGTCGTGTGGAGACCTGCCTTTTAGCATCTGCGCGGCTCCAGCAGGACCAGGCAGGCTCGCCCTCCCATCAACACAGTCACTGCTCACTGAATTGGAAACTCGCGCGGAAGAAGCAAAAACAGGACCCTCGGGCTTCCCTGGTGGCGCAGTGGTTGAGAATCCGCCTGCCGATGCAGGGGACACGGGTTCGTGCCCTGGTCCGGGAAGATCCCACGTGCCGCGGAGCGGCTGGGCCCGTGAGCCATGGCCGCCGAGCCTGCGTGTCCGGAGCCTGTGCTCCGCAACGGGAGAGGCCACAACAGTGAGAGGCCCGCATACCGCAGAAAAAAAAAAAAACAGGACCCTCAGTGTCGAGACACACAAATGTTAATACTTGACAGATTTCTGTGGTACTAACGAGGTCCTGCTAAAACACGAACTGTCCTTTAAGTAAAGACCATATTACATGGCATATCTGACTTGATTTCTCATCATCTGGAGAAAATGTTACCAAAATCAGTGTCTGGCCAGACTCATCCCCCTGATGTAGACGAGGGACATGACTCAGAATTACTTGTGAAGGTTGATGGAGACAGAATTTAGATCTGCGATCTCTACTCTTGCTCTGATTATTACGTTATGCTACTTTTTAGGTTAGTTTTGTAAGAGTGAAATCAGAAAAGACTGACTTTTGTGGTTTTTAGGGTCTTACTGAAACCTCATTCATCACCTCTTTTCTGAGTAGCTAATAGGTACAAGCTCCTTTTGGGAATCCACCTACAAAGATAAAAGGACACGAACCCTTGACCTCAAGGCCTGCCCTCAGATATGCTGGGGAAACAGAGTCACACACGAGTAACTAAAATACAAGGCAGAATATGGTGCATTTCAATAGGGAGGAATAGATCAAGTCAGAGGGCAGAGGTTTCTTCCAACAAAAAACACCCAGAGGAGCTTTCTTCAAATCAGAGGCATCTGAGATGAGCCTTGATGAGGGTCTGGAGAGTGGGGACGGGGAGGAAAGGGCATTTAGCCGGAGGTCCACGTGAGCCCAAAAAGAAATGGCAACAGATGGGGCCTCTGTAGGGTGTTTTGTGTGAAGCGAAGGCAGTGAGGGGGTGACGGAGGCAGATGAGGTGGGAGAAATGGGCTGAGGCCTGAAAGCCAGTCTCAGGCGATGGAAGTCACTGAGGGGCTCTCACCAGAAGCAGGGCATCCTCGCAGCTGTAGAGGACCAGAGCGGGAACACGCACCCAGCTGCGGGGTGGAGGGATACACGGGTGGCCAGGGAGAGTGGGGCGGCCAGGCGATTTGATGGCAGGGGGGAAGCATGACTGATTCAAAGGCAAGAATTACGAGGCCCCCAAACCACTCCTTTGGGAGAGGAAGGGACAAAGCTAGAGCCACGTCAGGGATACAGCCAGGACGTGGGCAAGTGAGTGGAGGTGAGACTAAGAGCGAGTTTGGAAGATGAGATGGATAGACAAGATCTCGGCAGGAGCTGAGGATGTCTCTGGTCCTTGGGAGAGGCCGGGGCAGGAGACAGAGACGTGGCTGCTGACGTGGTCACGGGAGGAGAGAGAGGCCGTGGAGGGCATGCAGTGAGGTCACAAGCTCGAGGAGCACCCAACGGCCTACATTTAGGTGGTGAGGGAGGGAATGAGAAAGGAAAGCAGAGGAGGGAGGTCAGAGAGAAGGAGAGAAAAGGTCAGGGCTCCAAGGGCCACGTGCAGATACAGTGTGGTGAGGAGAAGAGTGGTTTGTGAAAGCAGCTCTAGCAGAGTGGTGGAAGCCGACGCACAGCTTCTAGCTGTTTCATTTTCTCCTGTCTCTGAAGCCTCGGCTTAGACATCACCAGCTCTAGGAAGCTCCTCCAAACTCTCCGTCTGGGTGACGGGCCCTGGGTGTTCCCACAGCATCCTGGACCTGCCACTCCCCAGGGCGCTCATTACAGTGGGTGGGGAGGTTTTGCAGTATCTCTTCTGCACTAGACTCTAGATTACAAGGCAAAGGGTCTTGTCCATGCTGTCCCGTAGTGATTAACACGCGTCTGAGACAGATGACACAGAAGATCTTCGGGAGGGGAAGTGAGTGGGAGGGAGGGAGCAAAGAAGCTGCAAATACAGCCCGGGCTCTGAGCTCTCCAGACCAGAGGATGCTGCTCCTCACGCTGCTGTCCTTGCCCCTCCCCCATCCCCTCCCACCCTGCTCTCTGGCCTCATCTCCTTGGTCACCAGTCCTGGGCCTCCACCCCCAAACCATCCTTCTCGCCTGGCTCCTGTCACTTAGTCACTGTCAACCATCTTAGCGATATGTTTAAAAACACCCTAGATGTGTCCGTCAGCTGTGGGCCTTCAGTCCTTAGCTCTGCATGATTCTACTCCACCAGTCTTGCTCTAAATGCTGAGTATTGCTGCGGAAAAAGAAACGACAAGCCTCACACATTCATGAGCTCACAAATCTGATCTCAGCTGGGTCCCAGCTGCTTTTTGGTCATTCTTGGTTTCCTTTCAAATTGTCCTCGTCAAGGCCCTATTGGGTCCTGTTGCAAAGCATTTCTGTTCAGAGGACTCGTTTTAATTCTCAGTGAAGTTCAAGCGCCATCTGTTGGGCTTTGGGAGACGACCTAAATGTCCATCAATAGATGAATGGATTAACAAAATGTGGAATACTACTCACCCTTAAAAAGGAAGGAAATTCTGACACATGCTGCAATAAGGATGAACCTTCCGGACATGATGCTAAGTGAAATAAACCAGCCACAGACATACAAATACTGTATGATTCCATTTATATGAGTTACCTAGAGGAGTCAAATTCAAAGAGACAGTACGTAAAATACTGATTACCAGGGAGTGGGGCAAGGGAGAGTGGGGAGTTCGTGTTTAATGGGGATAGAAGTTCAGTTTGGGAAGGTGAAGAAGTTCTGGAGATGGATGGTGGTGGAGGCTACACAACACTGTGAGCGTACCTACTGCCTCTGAACGGCGCACCTAAAAATGGTCAAGAGGGTCAATACTGCATGTGTATCTTACCACAGGGGTCCCCAACCCCCGGGGCCGCGGACCAGTACTGGTCTGCGGCCTGTCAGGAACCGGTCCGCGCAGCAGGAGGTGGGCAGCAGGCGAGTGAGCAGAGCTCGGTGTGCCGCTGCCCGTAGCTCGCATTACCGCCTGAACCATCCCCCGCCTCCACCTCCCATCAGTGGATAAACTGCCTGCCACAAAACCGGTCCCTGGTGCCAAAAGGTTGGGGACCACTGTTCTACCACACACAAATTTTTAAAAATCTCCTTAGGAAATCTGAAGGTAACCACGAAGTTGAACACCAATGGTTTATATATCCAAGTAGGCTAAAGAAACCCCCCATTTTGTAAAACCTTTCCATTGTGAATACGGGGGAATTACCTTATATTTGGGCAAGTTTGTTAACCTCTGCTGAGAATTCTTTGAGTAGAAAGTTGGCTAGGTGACACTAATTTTGCACTTTGGTGAGTTTATAACCTGGTCGTCGGGTCCCATTTCTGCTTAGGGAGCTGCAGGAACCAGGTGCTGAACAAGAGTCTCCCGTGGAGACTTACACGTGGTGATTTCACACCAGGCTCCGAGCAGCAGCGACCCCAGGGCCAAGAAGACACTCGGGGAAAAGCCCTCAACTCAGAGATGAACGTACTCCGTGTGCTGTCCACACGGGGGGATGGACTGATGGGCCGAACATGCTGACAGACTGATGGGGAGGATACTAACCAGCACCAGATTGATGGGGCCAGGTACCGGGTTTCTGGGAAACGTGCTCTTCTGGACTGTTCGGTTCATCTTTAAATGTCTATGCTTAGGGACTTCCCTGGTGGTTCAGCAGTTAAGAATCCGCCTGCCAATGCAGGGGACACAGGTTTGATCCTTGGTCCGGAAAGATCCCACACAGCAACTAAGCCCGTGCGCCACAACTACTGAGCCTGTGCTCTAGAGCCCGTGAGCCACAACTACTGAGCCCACGTGCCACAACTACTGAAGCCCGTGCACCTAGAGCCCGTGCTCCGCAACAAGAGAAGCCACTGCAATGAGAAGCCTGCACACCACAACGAAGAGTAGCCCCTGCTCACCGCATACTAGAGGAAGGCCACGCACAGCAACAAAGACCCAACACAGCCAAAACTAAAACAAATTTATTTTTTAAATGTCTTAGCTAACTTAGCTAACTTAGCTAAGTTAGCTTAGCTAACTAATAAAGAGCCCCATTTTTTTTTTTTTTTTGATGTCCGGGGTAGGAGTTTATTAAATAATTTATTTTTGCTGTGTTGGGTCTTCATTTCTGTGCGAGGGCTTTCTCTAGTTGTGGCAAGCGGGGGCCACTCTTCATCGCGGTGCATGGGCCTCTCACTATCGCGGCCTCTCTTGTTGCGGAGCACAGGCTCCAGACGCGCAGGCTCAGTAGTTGTGGCTCACGGGTCTAGTTGCTCCGCAGCATGTGGGATCTTCCCGGACGGGGGCACGAACCCATGTGCCCTGCATTAGCAGGCAGATTCTCAACTGCCTGCGCCACTGTGCAGATTCTCACTGTGCCACCAGGGAAGCCCTGAGCCCCATCTTTATAATTTTGCAAACTAAGGGGAAGATAACTGAGTGTGGGAAAGCACTCAACAGGTTGGTTAATCTGACCGTAGCCTAAATCTGGTTGGAAACCACCATGAAGACCAGAGTTATCACTGCCCACCTGGTGGCAGCAACCTACAGGACAGACAAAGAGCCTGAGAAGAAATGCCTCCCTTGCAAATGACTTAACACTGAATTACTTAACTAGCTGCTTTGGGAGAACAACCAATGCTAAAGCTTAATGTCTCTGCTTTATGAAAATATTTTAGTAAATGGCTTTCAAAATAAGATTTTAAATGCCTGAGTGTGCCAGAGTAACAGGGCTTATACAGCATGGATTTAGACTGTTCTAAATCTTCTCCCATCACTCAGCCAGTGCAACTCAAGCACCTTTCAATGCTATGAATTCCCAAGACAGACTCAACATCTGTGTAACTCTTCTGAATGTGTTTACTGATTATCCACTTCTAAACATCAGGACTAGACTATGTCTCTTGTCGGGTTTTTCTAAGTAACTTATACTCAATATTTTTTGTTTGTTTTTCGGCTGCTTCATTGCTGCGCGTGGGCTTTCTTTTAGTCGCGGCGAGCACTGGCTACTCTTCGTTGCAGTGTGCAGGCTTCTTGTTGTGGTGGCTGATCTTGTTACGGAGCACAGGCTCTAGGCACATGGGCTTCAGTAGTTGTGGCTCGCAGGCTCTAGAGTGCAGGCTCAGTAGTTGTGGCACATGGGCTCAGCTGCTCCGCGGCATGTGGGATCTTCCCGGACGAGGGCTCGAACCTGTGTCCCCTGCATCAGCAGGTGGACTCTCAACCACTGCACCACCAAGGAAGCCTGGCAGGCGGGTTCTTAACCACTGTGACACCAGGGAAGCCCTATACTCAATTCTTTTCCTGCAAATTAATTACTATTGTAGTAACTGTTTACTTTCATTTTTATTTTTTACTGAAGTATAATATACATATAGAAAATTAGACATACCTATTTATTTGAAAGTATACAGGCATAGCCTGGAGATATTGCAGATTTATTTCAAGACCACCACAATAAAGTGAGTATCTCAATCAGGCAAGTCACAGGAATTTTTTGGTTTCCCAGTGCATATAAAAGTTATGCTTATACCATCCTGTAGTATTAAGTGTACAATTGCATTCTGTCTAAAAAACAATCTACAAACCTTAATTTAAAAATACTTTACTGCTAAAAAATGCTAACCATCATCTGAGACTTCCACGAGTCATAATTTTTTTTGCAGTAGTAACGTCAAAGATCACTGCTCCCAGATCACCATCACACACATGATAATAATGAAAAAGTTTGAAATATTGCAAGAATTACAAAACGTGACTCAGAGACACGAAGTGAGCAAATGTGGTTGGAAAAATGGTGCTAACAGACTTACTGGACGCAGGGTTGCCCCAAATCGTAAAAACCACAATATCTGCAAAGCGCAATAAAGCCAAGAGCAATAACACAAGGTCTGCCTGTATTCTAGCCACTGGCTTTTAGAAATGTGTTTCAGTCAGGATACATTCATCCAGCATCTATTCAGTGTTGGCAACAATGCAGACCCCAGATACTGCAAGGTTACGATCCAGTAATGGGACAAAAACACGCACATAAACATTGATACCACAAGGAATAACATGTGAAAAAGGCACAGACCGAGTGCCAAGGGAGCATAAAGGTGGGCAGGAACTTGAGCGAGACGTCAGAAACAGGGCACGTTTCACCGAGGATGAAAGAACTAAATCTCGAAGAACAGGAATTTGAAATGAATGTTACGGTGCTTTGCTAGGATGAGAGCAAACCTGTGGGTTTGTGTACATTTAGTTCTTTCTTCTCTTCAGCGAGTTTTCTATCCAATTACAAGGGAGACCTGCTACTTCTGGAGCTGAAGTGAAGGTCAAAGACTGCAATGGCAGGCTTCCCTGGTGGCGCAGTGGTTGAGAGTCTGCCTGCCGATGCAGGGGACGCGGGTTCGTGCCCCGGTCCAGGAAGATCCCACATGCCGCGGAGCGGCTGGGCCCGTGAGCCATGGCCACTGGGCCTGTGCGTCTGGAGCCTGTGCTCTGCAACAGGAGAAGCCACAATAGTGAGAGGCCCGCGTACCACAAAAAAACCAAAAACCAAAAAACAAACAAACAAAAAGACTGCGATGGCTGTTCCTGTGACTTCAAGGTGGGAACGTTGAGGTGTAATTTCATACCTTGGCTATGGTTTCAAAGATGAAAGAGGGAGGGGTTTTTCCTTTGGGGGTGAAGTATAGTTGGTTATTGTTCAGAAATATCACGAAGTATTTTACAGGAGATTATGGCCTATGTTTCTGTCATTCACAAATCCTAGGCCAGAGGATACAAGCGACGCTGGAGCACAGACCAATCGAAGGTTCAAGATGAGGAAGTGCATTCGTGAACTCTTCATTTCAGTTTCTGATTTTCCTGTGCTACATAATTGTGTGCTAGCTGAAGAAAGACCACCTGGCTTCAAGGGCCAATATATGAAAAGTTTACTGAGCCGAAATACCACCTAAATGTCTGGATGATTTAGTCCATCAATTTTCTTTGAAGAAAACACCAAACACACGACAAAATAACAAGTATTCAAAATCATACTGTTTTTCAAAAAAGCAGCAAGAGATACAAAAATTTTTTTCTCCTAATCTCTCATCCCAGCTCCCTCCCCAGAGGTTACAACCTGGGGCACATGCTTCCTCAGTCCTTACTGACAGCCACACTCACAACCTATACAGAGATGTTGTTTAGCCCCAAACCATATTAATCTAAAACTTGGTTTATTTGTTTAACAATATATTCTGGGTATCTTTTGAGGTCAGTGGTCTCTCCTCTTTTCAATGGCTTAATAGTATTACATGTGTCAAAGTACCAAAATTCATTCAACCACTTCCTACCTATGTGCATGTAAGATACCCACAACTCTCCTCTGTTTCAAACACACTCTGCTGTGATATCTGTGAGATCAAGTCCTTAAAGCAGGACCACTGGATCAATGAGTAATAGATGAATGCCAAATAATTTCCTGAAAGTTGTATCAATTTACACTCTCAAACATGTATAAGGGCAGCTGCACCCTGAAACCCACACAAACTGGAACTTTAAGTGAAATTCTAGCCCACTTGTGAAATTCAAAGGCATTACAGTCCACAGGGCACTGAACAATAATGAGAATAGAAGCCGTTAGGTCAATTAGAGAAGATAAAGTAAAGGACCCGTGCAATTTAATGATTAATAAACAAACTCCTCTTTATGCTGCTCTCAGGGAAATAACTACTAAGTGCTAGGAAGCAGTCATTTTTGCCCTTTAGCTTGTACCTGTCTTACCACATTTTCTTTTGACTTGGTCCCAAAGTAGAAATAAGTCAAAGACACAGGCATGAATAGACTCTATCA
Organism: Kogia breviceps; assembly: GCF_026419965.1. Lineage (NCBI taxonomy): Eukaryota > Metazoa > Chordata > Mammalia > Artiodactyla > Physeteridae > Kogia > Kogia breviceps. The sequence continues at coordinate 79,201,500 of NC_081311.1, forward strand.
AATTAGAGTACTATGATTTTTCTTTTAAAATTTCATTTCTGGAAAGCAATCGACAGATTCAACACAATCCCTATCAAACTACCAATGGCATTTTTCACAGAACTAGAACAAAAAATTTCACAATTTGTATGGAAACACAAAAGACCCCGAATAGCCAAAGCAATCTTGAGAAAGAAAAATGGAGCTGGAGGACTCAGGCTCCCTGACTTCAGACTATACTAGAAAGCTACAGTCATCAAGACAGTATGGTACTGGCACAAAAACAGAAATATAGATCCATGGAACAGGATAGAAAGCCCAGAGATAAACCCACACACATATGGTCACCTTATCTTTGATAAAGGAGGCAAGAATATACAATGGAGAAAAGACAGCCTCTTCAATAAGTGGTGCTGGGAAAACTGGACAGATACATCTAAAAGAATGAAATTAGAACAATCCTTAACACCATACACAAAAATAAACTCAAAATGGATTAAAGACCTAAATATAAGGCCAGACAGTGTAAAACTCTTAGAGGAAAACATAGGCAGAACACTCTGTGACATAAATTACAGCAAGATCCTTTTTGACCTACCTCCTAGAGAAATGGAAATAAAAACAAAAATAAACAAATGGGACCTAATGAAACTTAAAAACTTTTGCACAGCAAAGGAAACCATAAACAAGATGAAAAGAAAACCCTCAGAATGGGAGAAAATATTTGCAAACGAAGCAACTGACAAAGGATTAATGTCCAAAATATACAAGCAGCTCATGCAGCTCAATATCAAAAAACCAAACAGGACTTCCCTGGTGGCGCAGTGGTTAAGAATCCGCCTGCCAATGCAGGACACACGGGTTTGAGCCCTGTTCTGGGAAGATCCCACATGCCGCAGAGCAACTAAGTCCGTGCGCCACAACTACTGAAGCCTGCACACCCCAGAGCCCTGCTCCACAACAAGAGAAGCCACAATATTGAGAAGCCTGTGCACCACAACGAAGAGTAACTCCTGCTCGCCGCAACTAGAGAAAGCCCTATGCAGCAACGAAGACCCAACACAGACAAAAATTAATTAATTAATTAATTAACTAAAAAAAAAAACCAACCAAACAAAAAACAACCCAATCTGAAAATGGGCAGAAGACCTAAATAGACATTTCTCCAAAGAAGCTATACAGATTGCCAACAAACACATGAAAGGATGCTCAGCGTCACTAATCATTAGAGAAATGCAAATCAGAACTACAATGAGGTATCACCTCACACTGGTCAGAATGGCCATCATCAAAAAATCTACAAACAGTAAATGCTGGTGAGGGTATGGAGAAAAGGGAACCCTCTTGCACTGTTGGCGGGAATGTAAACCGATACAGCCACTATGGATAACAGTATGGAGGTTCCTTAAAAAACTAAAAATAGAACTACCATATGACCCAGCAATCTCACTATTGGGCATATACCCTGAGAAAACCATAATTCAAAAAGAGTCATGTACCACAATGTTCATTGCAGCTCTATTTACAATAGCCAGGACACAGAAGCAACCTAAGTGTCCATCAACAGATGAATGGATAAAGAAGATGTGGCACATGTATACAATGGAATATTACTCAGCCATAAAAAGAAACGAAACTGAGTTATTTGTAGTGAGGTGGATGGACCTAGAGTCTGTCATACAGAGTGAAGTAAGTCAAAGAGAAAAACAAATACCGTATGCTAACACACGTGTGGAATCTAAAAAAAGGTTCTGAAGAACCTAGGGGCAAGAAGGGAATAATGACAGACGTAGAGAATGGACTTGAGGACTTGGGGATGGGGAAGGGTAAGCTGGGACGAAGTGAGAGAGTGGCATGGACATATATACACTACCAAATGTAAAATAGATAACTAGTGGGAAGCAGCCACATAGCACAGGGAGATCAGCTCGGTGCTGTGTGACCACCTAGAGGGGTGGGATAGGGAGGGTGGGAGGGAGATGCAAGAGGGAGGAGATATGGGGATATATGTATACATATAGCTGATTTACTTTGTTATACAGCAGAAACTAGCAGTTACACTCCAATACAGATGTTAAAAAGAAAAAATAAATAAAATTTCATTTCTGGGAAGTTCATTATAGAAAAAAGGGACTCAAGGTCCTGAAATGATGTCTGTGGTTGGTTGGCATGAATTTGTAGTGGGAAGAGCAGTTTACATTTCATCATTTTCTCCAGGAATCAAAACCAGAGAAAGGAGGTGGTCCTAGTCCACCTAACCTAGGGCTGGGCAAGGCAGGTTCCACCCAAAATCAGCAAGAGCATCACCACAATGCCTGATGAGTGGAGGCTGTTAGCAGCTAAACTTATGGGCAGAGGAAGTGAGGGGGGAGGAAGAAAGAAAAGAGACCAGGTTAGGTCACCGATGTGGGAGGGACTGTCCCCAGGGATAAGATGTGATGGTTCCACGTATGGCAGAGCACAGTGAGAAGGCAGGCAGGTCACTGGAAGATCCAAACCAGAATAAATAAATGTAGGCTAGAAAAAGTAAGGTGACACAACTTGAGGCAGTTAAACACCAAATGGGAGATGGAATCAGATCATTATCTGTTTTAGGCAAAACTGTCTAAGGTATTAAAAGGCAGAAAGAAAAGATCCACAGCTCTTAAAGACCCTAGTCAAGTTTACCTGGTATTATTCACGTAGTTTTCACTTCGTAATGGTTAGCGCATCTATTCATTGATTCTACCATAGCACCTTCTATCACCGTGTTAGAGGAGAGACAGTCAACTCTGCAGACTGATGGGAAGGCAGATAAATGAAGCACAAAGGGAGCTGGGAGACTAAGGAGCACAAGGCAAGAGAGATTAGAGACTGAAATTCATAGAATCAAACAAGTGATTCCCATTCTAGCAAAACCAACCCCTTGAAATTCCTTCTCCCTCCTCTAAATGCCCAGATAGCTCTGTCTCAAGAACCAACCTTCTGACAGCCTGTTTAAAGAAGAAAGTGCAGCCTGTCTGGACTGGGAGATGGTGACTGCGAGGCTAAAGGGAGTCCCTCTCACCAGAGTTAAAAATACCAAGTGTAAGGAAATTCCCTGGCCGTCCTAATGCACTTCCATGGCAGGGGGCCCTAGTTCAATCCCTGGTCGGGGAGCTAAGACCCTGCAAGCCGCATGGCACGGCCAAAAAGTAAATAAAATAAAATAAAGGAACTTAATAAAATCCAGATCAATAGTGTAAAATTCACAATGTTTGCCACCCAATAAAAAATTAATAAACATACAAAGAAGGAGAAAATCTGATTAATAACTAGGAGAAAATATGTCAATTTAAAAAAAAAACCTTAAAAATACCAAGTGCAGGTTCTGGGCAAAGTTCTCTAGTTTTATCTGGTTCCCCATCTCTACATTTCACATCAGGGGCGAAGTAAGGAATTACCAAGTATTTCCTAAAAGCAGAACAATCTGATTTTCCCTTAGAGAACAAACGAAAGGACTCGCCAATCTATCAAACAGATCTTGTCAGAGCTTGAAAGCATTGCTGCATATCCAGAAGGGCAGGTAGGGGCCTGCTGGGCTGACTCACAGAAGATAACCATCTACGGCAAGTGCTGGTGGGGTCCATCCCCTGTTATTAAAACACACGTAACTGCTTCGGGTTTGCAGACGGTCTCTGCCAAGGCAATGAGGCTGCTGGACGGGATTTTGCCACCCACCTCTCAGTTTACCTCTCCATTTACCGATTTTGTTGCGGTAGTATTCAGCCTAGTGCTAGTCTGCCAGACTGACAGCACTGAGAACTGTGGAAAAGCCTGTCTCCCTAGATGTAGGCCAGGCAAGAGGCCCAGCAGCAACGGGTAACACCAAGTGCTACCGATTCAGAAATGCTAGGCATGAGGGGGTACACGGGGGTGGAGGGATGGTGGACAAGGCCCCAGGTCCCAACTCAGCCACCCAACCACTGGCTCAGGTCCCCTCTGTGAAACAACCTGATTTCTAGGGTCCCCTTCAGCTCTAAAGATGCCAACTTGTCAATTTGAGCATCTGGGCCCAAATCCACTTTCTAAATGGTCAGGATTAGCAATGCCAAGCCCCCCTGCTGATTTAGTACCAGGAAGCGCCAAGCTCAGGTGATAAGGTATAATATGGACAGGGCTCCGGCCTCTGTCAGAAAAGAGGGTGTGCAGGAGAGCTGGGAGGAAGGTGAGAGCCCAGAGGGTATGTGAAGGGCCAAGGCTACAGGGGAGAGTCCCGCCTGAGATAAAAAATATGTGTCCTTGGAAATAAGAGACTTCTGTTTCTTTGGTGAATAAATAAGATACAAAATTAATCTCTTGGGCTGCTACTTTAGCATCAGTTGTTAAAGACACTTTTCTGTCTTGGCTATCATATTATACTCTGTATAATACTATCAACGGACCCGCATGCTTGGAGTTTCTGTGGCTTAAAACTGCATGTATGTCCCCTGCCCGCCATTTACTCTGGGTAATATAATGTGGAACTTTAAAAGGCTTGTTTAATTTCGAAGACATCAATTAGGTGTTGATAGGCTTTCGATAGATAAGACAACATGTTTTTTTAAAATTTGGTCGTATTTATGACTAGGAATTGACTTTGAGTCCTTACAGCTTGCTTAGTGGAAGGACAAACTGTCAGTGTGGCCTATTAGGTCTAGCCTGTAAATAGAGATGTAAATGTAGTCTAAGGAAATATATAGCCTTATATGGTGGGGACTGACACTTGGACATCCATCATAGCAGTACTGAGAACAGTAAAGCAGTTGAAACAATCTCAAAGTCCCATAACTGGGAAACTCAAGCAACTCTACGGCATAGAATATAACAGGATAGGGAATGGGATGTTTTCCCACTGTCTTAAGAGTTTTAATTGGGGCCCCAAGCTGAGGACAATGGTGTGCATACACCCCACGGAGAGGTGCCAGGTCAACCCCAAAGGACCGGCTGAGAAGGGCCAAGAATACTGGTATGAGCCCCACCCTCAGCTTATAGAAGAGGAAGAGATTTCTCTGAAGGACTCAGTGGAAGAAGTGAGAGCGAGGGCTGCTTTCCTTCCTCTGCCCATAAGGAGGAAGGGGCGGCTCTCAGCACCACCCCACAAGCCAAGTGAAGGGGGCCTCAAGATCACCATTTGTTAGGGGTGCATGCCGGAAGGGGAGACGGCCTGTCACTCCTTAGCCTGACGCTTGTTGATGTGTAGACCCTCCTAGTCCCAAACCCTCTGCCACTGGAGACCCTACCCCGTGTGTATGAGGAGAGAGAAGCCAGCTGGAGCTTTCCTGATGGTCAGACAGTGGGGTGAGTTTGCCACTGCCGAGTGGACAAGAGCCATCGCCATCTTGAAAGGACCCTGTCCAAGGTAAGAGGTGCAGGATGTAGGCCCGGGAGAGAAGGAGCTGGGGTTAGCTGTTGGGGGCAGCTGTGAACATTCAGCTGGGAACGCTTTGCCTGTATCAGGTAATTGCAGTGTTGAATTCCCACTTGCTGGGGAAGGGGAGGAGAACCAAGGTCACCTGCCCCTCTTTCGGGGCCTCAACATTTCAGATCAGGCCTGAGTTGGAGGTGAAGAGAAAGGCTTTGAACTTGGATGAGAGATTTAACTACTGTATGGAGTTCCTTCCATTTAAGAGCTTAAAAAAAGATGAACTCACTTTTTCCCCGCTGCCCAGATAAGCTATTTTCTTATTTTTCCACAGCGGCCCCACTATGCACCTGGTCACCGGCTGGAACTCTCTGAAGCAGATCTCCAACCCTCCCTTCTCTTCAGTCCCAAGTCCTGTCAGACACTGAATCTCTGACATCTCTCCCTCAAAATGTGTTATTACTTGGTTCTTGTTTTTCTTTTTTTTTCCAAGCATTTTTAGGGGTTCAATGGTGGCCCTTCAGAGACGCACATTGGAGTCCAAACCCCCAGTACCTCAGAGTGAGACTGTATTTGGAGAGAGGCTCTTTACAAAGGTGATCAAGTTAAATGAGGCCACAAGGGTGGGCGCTAAACCAATATGACTGGTGTCCTTAGAAAAAGGGGAAATTTGCACAGAGACAGGCCCACACAGAGGGAAGATGATGTGAAGGGACGGGGAGCAGACGGCCGTCTACACACCCAGGAGAGTAACATGGCACAGACCTTCCCCTCGGGGCCCTCGGCCCTCCCTCGGGAAGACCCAACCCCGCCCACACCTGGAGTTCAGACTCACAGGCTCCATGCTGTGAAACAATGCATTTCTGTTGCTTACGGCCCCCTCCCTCTGCGTGGCGCTCCGTCACAGCAGTCACAGCCAGTGAACACGAACCCCTTGCAATTACAATCCCCGCTCTTCATTCTTCCTTCCACAGCTGCATTGGGGCCCTTGGGATGAGCTTCCTATAACAGCCACTTGGGGTCTCCTGGCCTCAGTCTTTCTTCCTACCCATCCCCTTGACGAGCCACTACAAGATAACCTTTCGAAGACTCTTTTTTTATCCCATCATTTCGCAGGGCCTGGAACATGAAGCCCGTACTTCCAACGTGGGCCTCAAGATTCCCCTAGAGCAGCACCTCCGTCGGTGACAGTTAGAGAAAATGTTGGCTGTTGGGGGACAGGTATGCTGGGGTGGGAGAAACAAGCCTTTCTCTGATCAAAGAAGCTTGCTTACCTGTTGAATGAGCTCAGTAAATGTCTTCTCTCTGTCTTTTCCCTCTGCTTCTGTGCTGAGACTCTCTGGGAGGCTAAGGGAGAGTCTCTTAGCTTAAACGTTCCGACTCAGCTTTCCTCGCTGGAGATTTAAAAACACCCAATTTCACTGAAACTTCTAAGTGTGTATCACTGTCCCCCCAGCACATAGGAGAGTAGTGTGAGACATTCTTGGACTCAAATACTGGATGGATGGATGGATGGATGGATGGATGGATGGATGGGTCATCATCTATCCGCTTGCAATCTATTTCCAATTTATCAAACACTGTCATACCACCACCTAGTTCACGAAGGCCTATGGCCTCCCTGCTGTATGAACAGAACAAACTCTTTAGTCCCCTAATATCGTGGCTGGATTTCTTTTTATTTATTTATTTTATATTGGAGTATAGTTGATTAACAGTGTTGTATTAGTTTCAGGTGTACAGTAAAGTGATTCAGTTATACATATACATGTATCTATTTTTTTTCAAATTCTTTTCCCATTTGGGTTATTACAGAATACTGAGCAGAGTTCCCTGCACTATACAGTAGGCCCCTGTTGATTATCTATTTTAAATATAGTAGTGTGTATAGTCAATCCCACTCCAATGGATTTCTTCCCTTCCTGCCCCATCCAAATGTTATTATTCAAGGCACAATTCAAATTTGACTCAACTTCTTGCCTTTACCTCTAAAAAAGAAGTTTCTATCTTTCCCCATCCAACCCTTCTTCTAGTCTTGCCTCTGAAAAAGAGTTGAGGTTCTTACTTTTAAGATGCTAACTCATCTCTCTGTACCTTTGACAACTTTATTTATCTAACATAGGGGCACAAATATCTCACCTTCCAGATTACAAATTCCTTGAGGGAAATCAATGTGCTGTGTCTTCTCCACAAGATATTGCTAAGGATGTTATCAATAAACAGTTGCTAAGAAAATTAATCCTCTCTACCTTCCACAAGGAAAACAAATCCCATTAATCATTCCACTTCTCTTTCTTCTCCCTCTTAATTTTTAATCTCTCCACTCCTGGTGATAACTTATCCTTTAAAATCTGTTGTTTCCCAACCTTAAAAAAAGAAGGTTTTCCTGTATCTTCCAACACCTTCAAATAAAAGTTTACTATTTTTTCCTTGCTACCTTAATGAATTTGACAGAACTACATAAACTTTCTTATCACCCACTCACTCCTTCAGCCTTTTTTTTTTTTTTTGCGGTACGCGGGCCTCTCACTGTTGTGGTCTCTCCCACTGCAGAGCACAGGCTCCGGACGCGCAGGCTCAGCGGCCATGGCTCACGGGCCCAGCCGCTCCGTGGCACGTGGGATCCTCCCGGACTGGGGCACGAACCCATGTCCCCTGCATCAGCAGGCGGACTCTCAACCACTGCACCACCAGGGAAGTCCTCTTTCAGCCTTTTGCAATTATGTTTTTGTCCCTATGATCGAGTTCCTTCCTGAAAGGTTCCAGTAACATCTGAAAGGACAAATCCAAAGGTGTCTTTGTAGGCCTCGCCCTTGACCACAGGATGACGTTGACAGCCCTTTCCTTGGCACGTGAAGCAATGCCCAATCCTGGCCTTTTTCTCTCTTTATTCAACATGTATTTATTGAGACTTTACTACGTGCTAGGGATGGAGGATACACTTACAAGCCAGAAAACACAGCAGTGCGTGCCCTCGTGGGGAGAGACAATGAAGCTATCAGCAAACATGTAACTGTAAACTGGGAAAGTGCTGCAAAGGAAAGTACAGATGCCTCGACCACTGACAGTGTTCTTCTCTGGCCACTCCTCTGTCTGCCTCTGAGATCCTCTTCTTCCTCTGGCCTCCAGATTGTTCTTCAAGGCTCCATCCTGGGCTCTCCTCTCTGCTTTTCCACAAGGACTCTCTCATCGACAGTCCCATCCTCCCCTTGGGCTTCAAGTGTAACTTCCTGATGCAGGAATCCTAAACCAACCCCTAATGCAGTCCTTCCTATCACACATCTCACATACCCCAAACTCTATAGACCATTATCTCCTTTTTCCACAGCCCACAAACAAACAAGCAACTCTCAATCCTAAAAACACACAAATCTTATCGTCCTCCTGAATTCTCTATTGTTAGTAGCATCCTCTCCCAATCACAGGCCTAAGACCTCGTCTCATCTTCTCTCCAGTCTCCCAGGGTCCCAGATACAGTCATGGCATCATCCCTTAAAACCACCAATACCTTCCATCTGCCTCTCTCTGGCATTCAAGGCTCTGGGACCCCAGATCCAACAGATCTTCCAGCCTCACTGCCTACAATCTCCCAATACTTCAGCTCTAGGCAAAGTATTTGTCCCTGACTCTTCTCAGAGCCTTTGCTTACAGCATTCCTTCTACCAGGAGTGCTCTCACTCTGCCCTCAGACACACATCCTCGAATCTATTTCTGTTATCAATAAATATCAGAGGTGATAGTATCATGCAGCCATTCAGACGGATGGTAAGGCCATGCATGTAGCAAACTGGATGAAATGTTTGTGAGATAATATTATATAACAAAAGCAAGATATAAAATTGTCTGCGAACAGTTTCTATAATTATCCTTATTAAAAAATGTATAAGGAAAAAAAATGTATAAGGGAACACATCAAAATGACAAAAATAGAGTATTAGAGTGGTGTGATTTTGGATGAATTTTTTTGTTTTTCTAGATTCTAAATTCCATTTAGTGTGGTTTTTAAAATATATGTATACTTCAAAATAGTTTTAGATTTACAGAAATTTTTTTTTTTTTTTTTTTTTTTACAGAAAATTTGAGAAGATAGTATAGAGCATTCCTGTACACCCTACATCGGTTTCCCTTATTACCAACACCATAAATTAGTATCACACTAATAATACCATATCATACCAATAATTTAATGTGGTTTTTAAACCTTAAAAATATTACAGTTTGGTAAAACCAAAAGAATAGCATAAATAGAAGAAAATGTCATTTTTTTCATAACTTCTAATTCCAATTTAGCATCCTAATATTTACTGTTTTTCTTATTACCTCAGTTTCCTCTTGGCATGGATTCTTGACTACAAACTGGAACAAATTTTGCTTTACTATCATTTGCCATACATGTGTGACTGTAGTTAAAATTTTATTGTTTGACAAAGGTTCTGGGAAACATTTTCTATAACATAAAGAACCATGAGGGTGAATGAGACTCTTCGCTCCCAATGCAGGGGGCCTGGGTTCGATCCCTGGTTAGGGAGCTGGATCTCGCATGCATGCTGCAACTAGGAATTCACATGCCACAACTAAGGAACCCACGAGCCACAACTAAGGAGTCCACCTGCCACAACTAAGACCCAGAGCAACCAAATAAATATATAAATAAATATTTTTTTAAAAAAGAACCATGAAAAAATTTTAAACAGCTGAACTATATCCACATTTAGAATCTAATGCTGTGTACACTGCTTCTCCAGATCTGGAAGCTCTGCCTGGGGCCTGGTCTCCTCCCCCAACTCCCCCTGGTATATTTCATGTCCAAGAATACCCGGTCTCAGAGCATATGCTCGACAAGTACCAGCTGTAACAAACTGTAGAAGTAGGATAGCTCTAATAGATGGGGTATTGATTTTAAATTACTAAAAGTAAACGGTCCTTTATGAAATTTTATGACATGTCAGATTTCCATTTTGATGCCAGGATACCACAATGTTTTTCCGTGGCATCATTCAAAAAAGGTGGCTAAAATTAAGTCTTAAGTGAAGTGAATTTTAGTTTTAAATTATAAAAATCAGTGAAACGGCAAATGTTAATATTCTAAAGAATGTATTTTCAACTTGCTTTTAATGTCTGAGCTATAGAAAATGAAGCGTGGGGATGTTTTTTGTTTTTGTTTTTTTTAAATGTTTCTCCCCTAGTGAGTTTTCTTTGTTCTAACTGCCAAGTTGGTTTCAAAGACTCTTTCTGGATATCTAGCAGTTAGAACAAATCTTACAGATTATGCAAAGAAATAACCAACTGCAGTAGGTAGGTACAGTGCTACTTTTTATAGGAATGTAAGACACCCTGTTTTAAAACAGAACTTAAATAAAAATCTCAAATAGGTTTTTCCCGCTTTCTTTAGTTGATAAATCCTTTTACATCTTTAAAGACAGTCTACTTGATAAAGCCAGAACTATAACACTGAAATCAGAAAAAATACAGTGTCCTAATACAGTGTCCCAAACAGTGTCCTAACGCATATTCTGTACCTAATCTTAAATGATTTTGGAAAATCACTAAAACTAAACAAACAACGTAACATTTTTGTATCTTCAAAGGAGTCTGTATCATGTTGCAAAAAATGTGGGGAGCAAAACTTTATTAAACAAATTAAGGATTGCAAGAAAGGAAAAATTTATACTTTAGGTTCACTAAAATAGTTCAAATTCAGTCAATGTCAAAGTCAATCATTAGACTGTAATTCCAAGAAAAATGCTGAGTATCAGAATTAATAAATAAGAAAATAATATTCTCAGTGGGCGACTGAAGACCCCCAAATCAAAGTTAAAAGTAGCACCACTGACGATTTTCAAGAGAACCGTGTTTATGATTTAAATTGCTTGTTTTATCAACTACTGTATAACTCTGCTTTACTACAAAAGTGATTTGATTATCCAAGAATATCACTATTAATGATTACTGACTGATGTTTTAAAAGCAAGACTAAACAAAGCTTCAAATCTGTCTTGCTAAAAATTATCTTGGTATCAATACTATAAAGAGAGCAGGACCCAACCAGTCTATCTTGAGCAAGACATCCTTTTTGAGACATTTAGTGTTCTAAGTATAGTTTAACAGATGTGAGGTATTGTGCAGTTTTGCTAATGAGCTTTGAGTGAATGAACAGAGATGGGCTGGAAAGTACAAGTAGTAACTGAGGCACACTGTGACCCAAGGAAGCTTCTGGAAGGATGTACCTCAAAAGGAGAACAATGGAATGTGACAAGCAATTCTCAACCTTTTGGTACATTTTTGTTGTATCTGAAGTTTAAAATAACAGTCTTTTATAATCAGAAAACAATAGATGTATTTTGGAAAAGGACAATTTAAAATTTGACATCTGAACAAAGTAAAAGTTTTATAAAACATTACAAAAAGGTTTTTAAACTACCCAGTTTTGTTGAGGCTTTTTAAAAAAGTTCCTATCCACAGCATACCAACTACACACGAAAGAAAGCAACTCTCTAACTCAGTAACACTGACGGTTTTTGGCATCTGGATAAATATTTATTTTCAAAAAATGGATTAAAGCTACCCCAGTTACTAAAAGTAACAGAAGTTGTATAGATGTGCTACATTACTGGGATGCTTAAGGATCATTTCCAAACTTATTATCTAAAACTCCTGTTCTTTCTTTATTTTTAAAGTTCTAGAAGACAATTCCTAAATAAATTCTAGTTGGATTAGCATGTACCTAAGGGTAAAAATATAACTGAAATTATTCTTACCTGGTGTTGCACATCAGAATTTGTTGGGCAGTTCAAACTAATTGGATCACACTCCTCTGCTAGGGATAAAAAAAAAAAGAAGATACAAGCTTGATAAAGAAAGCACATACTCTGTGGTTGTAAGGCCTAAAATTAAGACTCAATATTATGTGCTGTTTACATCTGGTAAAACCAGGAGGACCTTGAATGGCCCAGCTGCAAGTTCCCCTCCCCGCTCTGCTCCTGTGGATAAGACCGCCAGCTAAACAACGCTCCTTTTCAAGGGGACCAGGCACAGTCCCTGCTAATCCCTGAGCAGTGGGTTTCAGTTCCCTGCCAGACCACTGAATTATTCAGACAAGTCATCACATCCTTCCCTGGGAACCAGGGGTCACACACCCTCTTGACAGGAGGTCACACACCCGCTTGTCACCCACAGCCCCTGGTTGTTCACTCTGCTCCCAAGGGCAACCCCCATGCGACCCTGCATGGGGTGCAGCGTCCCCCCTCCCCAGGCTGTGAATGTCCGTGACTCACAAGCTACTGTCAGTCTCATCTGCCCGGTGTCAGGTGTCCTGTGTGTGGCCATCCCCATAACCCCAGGGCAGGATCCCTCCCTCACCAACAGGGTGACCAGGAGGTAGTCCAAACACGTTCCCCTCTGATAACCTTACATCAGATTCCATGGTGTTCACTGTTTGACAGTTTACTAAATCTCTCAGAGAGCAGAGTGGGATTATACTTGTCTTGATAGCTCACCCTCCTAAAAGTCAAACTGAAACCATTTCAGTTCTATGGTTAAAGTGGGGATTACCAGTGAAAGTCAAAGGAACATGATAGGCATGTGAAATGTCTAACACCTTTCGGAATTAAGCGGTAGGAAGGAAATTCCATCCTTAGGTTGTCTTACATATGTGTTAACGTCACAGTTCCCCAACTTGTGGTGAAGATGGTACAAATGCATTAAAAACTGATTTTGTTCCATCAGATTTTAATCTTTAACCACAGAATTCAACATCGCACTCTAACCTTGAAAATCGCCAGTAATATATCATGTTATGAAAGAAATGTTTAGTGGCAGGTAAAATTTTAGAGTTAATAAAGCCCTTAATAGAGAATCATTTAATTCAAGGTTCACAAGTTAGGACTGAGTGACAGATTGATTAATTCATCTATTTATTTTTACATTCCTTAACATCATTGACCTATTATAGGCTGGGCTGATAGATTTATTCATATAAGGGGCTATATTTATTGCTGCCTACACAATTCTGACCAACGGCCATTTTTTCCTTAACATTATTATCTGCAAAATTTAAACTAAAAGCACGGTCTTTTATTAAGATTCCATATGGTATCTTTTCAAGCTGGAGCAGTAGAGATCTTACCTAGCCTTCTGTTTCTCAAGGCAGTTCCAGCTCTCTTGCACCGGAATCACCCGGGCTACCTGTTAACAATGCAGATTCCTGGGCTCCACTCCAGACCTTCTGAATTGGAATCTCAGGGACCCCAGAAATCTGACACCTAACAAGTACCCCACAGAATCTGGATGCACACTAATTTTTCACAGCAAAAAGTAACAGACATGTGACTTCAGTCATACTAATTCTCACAATGGCCGGTGTCATAATTGTTAACCCAGCATTATTGGACAAGTGGGGCTTTTTATTTCCCAATGCAATGTTAGCTTGAAACTAAAAAGCAACTTTTCTTACATGGCCCCCCAAGCACTCCTGTGGTTGCACCCCTCTCCCTCCCCTCTACCCTCCATAAAAGAAAACACTTTCTCAGAATGGCCTCCTTCGTATGTGTGTCATAATTGGGGGAGGGGTTGGTTTGCTAAAACAGGAGACTGTCAGGGGTCTCCGTCATGGCTGGGTGGAAGGCAGTGAACTTGTGGAATGAGCGGGACCAGGTCATGGTAAATCGTGTGCAAAGGAGGGGCTTTTAGTTTCACGTTACAACAAGGAAACCTATCAGCAAGACACTGTCGGTCAATCGGCAAGATGAGAAATCGTCTAAAATACAACACATTGGCCTGGTAGTTTTCAGGCAGACATTTTTACTTAGGAATTATTTTGGTGATCTCCTGAGTACTTGTTTATTTTCTCCTTTTTCAAACTGAACTACTACTTCTACATTTAGTTAACGAATTATTCCAAATATCATCCATGCTTAAGTTCAAATTTCTCAAAATAATTAACCATAAAATCAGTCTACTTCTCTTTAACTTTACATCCGCTATTTAATGTTTTTGAACAAAGGAAGGGCAGTAATGCCAGAGAGGATGAAGATGATAAAATCTTGACTGCTTTATGATGTAGTTATGTGCAATTTCCCCTCACTAGGAATAGTGCCTCAAAAATCAGAATTCTTTTTCCAAAGACATTTTTCTCTCAAAATATGAAGAGTCACATTCCCTCAAGCCAGCAGTTTCTACGAGATACAGGAATTCTGTGATATAAGATAAACCCCAATTTTAAATTAGTCCTGAGTTTGGTGCCTACAGATTCTTACAGAGCACCTACCATAACAGAAGCCCGACAGAATGAACCTCCCTAAATCTCTAAAATCAGGGGAGGCAGAAGCTACACATTTGTTCCCGACAAGAAAACAGGTATAATAACACGTTTCACCTCAAAAACGTGCTGATCACTGAAATCACACTAGAGTCCCACAGCTGATTTATGGTAAAAGCACATTATTGAGAACCATTCTAGGGTGGACCGTGTTAAGGGATTATGTTGTACTGTCCAGGGGAAAAGTAGGAATATATTAGAATTATAATGAAGATTTTGTGAAACATGCTAATTTTCTTAAGAAAATACATTTTGAGGACTTTTTAAATCATATGGAAATGGTTCAAGTTAATTACAAACGACTCCTCTATTAAATATAGTAGCCCCCCTAGAATTCACTTAAAGTGTAAGTCTGAATTGTTCTTAATATAATTAGATTACATTTACTTTAAAAAAAAATAAATTTATTTATCTATTTTTATTTTGGGCTGTGATGGGTCTTTGTTGCTGCGTGCGGGCTTTCTCTAGTTGCGGGGAGCGGGGGCTACTCTCCATTGCGGTGCGCGGGCTTCTCATTGCGGTGGCTTCTCTTGTTGTGGAGCACGGGCTCTAGAGCGCAGGCTCAGTAGTTGTGGCGCACGGGCTTAGTTGCTCCACAGCATGTGGGATCTTCCCGGACTAGGGCTCAAACCCGTGTCCCCTGCACTGGCAGGTGGATTCTTAACCACTATGCCACCAGGGAAGCCCTACATTTACTTTTAAGCTGTAAATTAGTCTCTTCACTAATTATATATGGGCTTTGTTTCCCTAAAAACAACTTCAATGAGAAAATTACCATAAGCATTTAATGAAGATACCGGCTCCATTATGGTATGTTTGAAAAAAATACTGCAGACATTAAATTGTTATTAAATGCAAATGCTGGATATTACACAGAAGACGATGTATTTCTCGGAGATAAGAAATTATGTGCTTAATAACACTTCCCCGCCCCTCCTCATGAACAAGGACAGAGGGAAAGATCTGGAGTTACCTGTCAACCCACCACCATTTTAATTAAGGTTTTGTAAAACTCAAATTCTAGGAGAAACCCAATGGTACAGTTACTGTATTTCAGGCTGCTAAGCAACAATCTTTTTCTCTTAAAACAGGAAATCATGTTCAAGAGTGATAGAAAAGGTCTTTGGATAGTTGCTGCGGCCCTGTCTACCTAAAACAGTGGTTCCACTCTTGCCCCTCCACTACAAAAGCTTTCAACAGTCCTCTACCCTGACTGCTCACTATTCTTTTGCCAGATTTCCCTCCACCCGTCGGAGGCTTGTTGGGAGTCAGGTGCTGTCCCAGGCTCGTTTCCTTGAATTCTCACAAGCACCCTGGGAGGTCCGTGTAATACTGTCTTCTCTGCACTGCAGACTGGACACTGGGACCCTGAGCCATGAGGTCACCTGCTGAGTCCTCTCAGAGATGGCGGTCTGGCTGCAGCTCGGGTGTCTCCTACATGTGGCACGCCACATTCTTGAAGCTTCTTAGGCAGGCTCTCAAAGAGAGAGGTCTGTGTCCCACCCACTCAAGTTTGCATTAAAAACACAGGTTTCTGGGCCTGACCCCAGACCCACCACATCATGATTTGGGAGTAGCGGGGCCCAGAATCTGCATTTTAAACTAGCTCCCCAGGTAATTCTTCATTGCACCCTAAAAATCCAAGGAACACAGCCCAACACGGGCTCCAATTCGTCCCGGTGGCCTGGCTTGCACCTTCCACTTTCTTGCCGAACTAGGCAATCAGAGCTTGGGGAATTCAGGACACTGAGAAGTCATTCATGGAAAGGGGAAAGGGCAAAGTGTGCTTGGGAGAAGGCTCCCCTAGTACAGCCAGGATTTGGGCTCAAACCTGGCCTTCAGCCTCTTTTCCCTACACCACTGCCATTCCTGGGACGTGCACAGGAGGCAAAGGGAATGAAACTCTAATGATGTCATTTCAGAGAGCAGGAAGAAGAGTCTGGTGAGTAGAGAATGAGGGAGGGGGACTTGGCAGAACTACAGACTTAATCACAGGTGGGCCCTGCCAGGGAGCTCCCAACCCTGCAGCCCAGTGACCCTGTGATACCCATCACCACAAGGGCTGCTGGGGAACCCCACAGCAGGCTGTGCTGGGAAGTCCTTCCTCTCCAGGAAGCCGGGGGGGGCCCCCTACCATCTCTGAAACTGCTCAGATCTGATTGTTCCCCACACCTCCTCTCTGGCCGGTCAGCAGAGCACAAGGTAAATGCTCCAGTGCGATAAGCAGCAGCTCGGCCTCCATACTGGATACAGCCTTTCAGGCTGCCCCAGGGGAAATTAGGAAAGGCTCAGGCCTTTATGTTCTGCACCACGTCTGAGACATTCGCCTGTGGATCATAAAAGCAACCTCTTTTTGCTTTGGGGCCTGACAGCATCCCTTGTCCCTTGTTCTGCTAACAGAACCCTCTTTCCTGTGGTTTGAGTAGAACTGACTTCATGCCCTCTACCCCCCACCCTCCAACCTCAGGGCTGAGACCTGGTCACCCCTCCATCCTCCAGTGACAGCAGCTGATACAGGGATGGCCACACGACCAAACTGCTCCTTTCACAATTTGCCCCTAAAATTGTGCCATGTGCGCTGGGGGAAAGGCTCCCTTTTGCCCCGGCATCTTTAGCTGCACCAAGTAAAGACGGAGGTGTCAGAAACTATCTTTCCCACCACGTGGGGAAAGCCTGCTCGAGTATGGAGCCAACACAGAAGACAGAGCCATTGGGGAGGGAGTGGGGGACTGAGCCTGAGACATCATTTAAATGCTTGGATTTAGCAGCACCCAAAAACTCTAAGCCACCAAGTCACCCCCCATTTTAAACTAATTTGAGCTACATTTCTGACACTTGCAACCCACAGTCCTGGCTTTCTTCATTTTATGCATGTTAAAAACACCATAGGAACTGGATGTATAATTTGCTATAAAATAATTTCTACATTTTAATAAGAAAATTCATACCAGAGAAGGTCAAATCATGCACTAAATTATCAGTATGTTTCTGTTTTACAATTTTAAAAAATGAAAAATTACTTTGACTAGTGCTTTGTTCAAGATATGAAAGTAATCACAAGTTTAAATTGTTACTTTAACTGTACATACCTTTAGGGAGTCCCGTGTCTTGAATGGGATATTTGTCTGACTGTAGAAACCAACAAGAGAGGAGTGTTATTTTTAAACACCATAGTCAATTATAAGATCAAAGTGAAGAGAAAGCTTTGTCTTGGGAAAGTCATGATTTTAATTTAAATCCTTGCAAGTTTTTAGCCTTGGATTTATCAATACGCCTGACCCATTGCTTGTTGTCATTCTCAATTTTAGAGAAATGAAACCAACGTGGATAAGAAGTTAATGTTGGAACATGAAACAGAAGAAGCCTTCAGCTCTGACCACTAAACCACACTTCCTCTCTTTTCTGCAGTGCTCTTCTCTCTATTTCCTGCAGCTCAAAATTGAGGGACATTTCTGTTAGTGAATTATGGAGACAGACCCATCTCTTCTCACCATTTCTGTGACATTCTTCGGGCCAATAAGCATGTGTTCTGGGCAGTACTCACAATTGGAGAGCTCTGTCACGGGTTGACTAGGACAGGAGTCAAAAGGTAACTATCCCATTAATTGCATGAAGATCTACGAATCAGTTACCCATTATCCACAATTATGCACAATTCCCCAATGCTTTAGTTGAGGGCAGTACTGTTACAGGGAATTCAAAAGAGCAAATGCTCTTAAAATCACATATTCCTTTGTTGGTACCGACAAATGTGCAGGTGTCTAAGCTTCTGGAAGCTTCTGCTGCAGATTATACAATGTAGTCATTTTCTAAAGACTTCCATGAGAGGAGTGGGGATGCACCCAATCTCCCGAGCCTGCCCTCTCATCCCGGCTCAGCTCTCACCACCATCTGCATCTGGGCCTTTGGGTCTATAGTCCTCCAGCCTAAAAAAAAAAAGCTGTACCTCCCAACTCTCCTGCAAGCCTCATCACTATCTTCCTTGAACAGAGGAGGAAAAGAAACAAATGTGGAACCAGGGATTCTGTTTTAAATGCCTTTCCTTGGAGTTTCTTTGGAGCTAGGCAGTAAAGTTTCAGAACCTTCTAGAAGCCTCCAACCCCTTTCCACAAAAGAAATCAATCAATCATCTTTATGGTATCAGTTCAACCTGTGAAGGGACTGGAGTCTAAAGTCAGACACACTGGTGGTCAAGCCTGTCTATGTGACTGAGCCCCAATAACACTCTGGACCCCAAGGGTGGGGTGAGCTTCCCTGGTTGTCAATACTCTGTGTGTATCATCACACGTCGTTACTGAGACAAGTAAACACTGTCCACACGACGTCACTGACAGAGGGTAACCGAGAGCTCCATGCTTGCAACTTTCCTGAGCCCTGTCCTATGCCCCTCTTCCTTTGGCTGACTTTAATCTGAATACTTTTGCTGTAATAAACCACAATCCTGAGTGAAAAAAGAAATCAACCAATCGATCAATCATCAATCACAGAGAACTTAAAAATCAAATACTTTTCCCCCAGACTAAATCCTTCTCCATACTCTGCTCCCCAGAGCATGGAAAACACATCTGTACTATAGTGCTTATCAGGCTCTTTTCAAAGTATTCGTCTATTTCCTCAGACAGACTGTGAGTGTTTCAAGAGAAGGGACCATGATCTTTGCATGCCCAGATTTTGACTCTCAGACTACATGAACGAACAAGTAAGTGCAGGTTTCCTGGAGAGACTGACAGTTGAGATGGGCCTAGAGAATGCCCAGGGCTCAGATGACCCAGAGAAAGGAGCATGGTGATTGCAGACGGTGGGCACGGAGGAGCAAGGCCAGGTGGCTGGAAGACGGGCCAGCCTGTAGGAGAGATGCATGCTGGAGGTTGGAAAAGGAAGACAGGGTTGGACACGAAATAATGGAGCCAGTTTCCATGGAAGACCCTGGAAAGGAGGCAAAGGGATTTAGGAGGGGTGCCATTCTAGGATCTCGGGAAGCTTGGCTCATTAAACACTGCTGGCTGCTTCGTGCCCCACTCTGCATATGGGAAGACGGTCGGCACAGCCTCGCAGGAAGTCTGGCGAGCAAATAATTCCCACACAATGCGATAAAAAGTAGGGACTGTGGATAAGGCGGCACCCGAAGGCCCCAAGGCCGAGAAGCCTTCCCAGATAAGGAACACTTGAGCTGAGTGGCAGGATGCACGGTTCATTATGTGAGGAAGCAGGGAGGGACCAGCACTATGGGTACCCCAGGGCGGGGGGAGGGCAGGGGGCCTCTGAGGAGCAGCAAATAGCTATACACAACTGGCTAATCAGGCAGATGCTGCGACATGGTCACGGAGGACCTCATCTGTCATGTCAAGGACCATGTATTTAATCCTGGAAGGAATGTTATAGTTGAAATGTGTCCTCTCCAAAAATATCTCCAAGTCCTAACCCCTAGGACCTCAGATTGTGACCTCATTGGAAATAGGGTCACTGTAGATAGAATTACTTAAGATGAGGTCATACTGGTGTAGGGTAGGCCCTTAATCCAACAGGACAGACGTCCTTGTAAGAGGAGAAGAGATAACAAGACACAGACACACAGGGAGAAGACGGCCACGTGCCACCAAAGGGAGAGAATGGAGCAAAGCAGCTACAAGCCAGGGGACACCAAGAACTGCCGACGACCATCAGAAGCCAGAAGAGGGGCTTCCCTGGTGGTGCAGCGGTTGAGAATGAATACAGATTGCCAACAAACACATGAGAGGATGCTCAACATCACTAATCATTAGAGAAATGCAAATCAAAACTACAATGAGATATCACCTCACACCGGTCAGAGTGGCCATCATCAAAAATTCTAGAAACAATAAATGCTGGAGAGGGTGTGGAGAAAAGGGAACCCTCTTGCGCTGCTGGTGGGAATGTAAATTGATACAGACACTATGGAGAACAGCATGGAGGTTCCTTAAAGAACAAAAAATAGAACTACCGTATGACCCAGCAATCCCACTACTGGGCATGTACCCTGAGAAAACCATAATTCAAAAAGAGTCATGTACCACAATGTTCATTGCAGCTCTATTTACGATAGCCAGGACATGGAAGCAACCTAAGTGTCCATCAACAGCTGAATGGATAAAGAAGATGTGGCACATATATACAATGGAATATTACTCAGCCATAAAAGGAAACGAAATTATTTGTAGTGAGGTGGATGGACCTAGAGTCTGTCATACACAGTGAAGTAAGTCAGAAAGAGAAAAACAAATACCGTATGCTAACACATATATATGGAATCTCAGAAACAAAAAAAGGTCATGGAGAACCCAGGGGCAAGACGGGAATAAAGACACAGACCTACTAGAGAATGGACTTGAGGATATGGGGAGGGGGAAGGGTAAGCTGTGACAAAGTAAGAGAGTGGCCTGGACATACAGACACTACCAAACGTAAAACAGATAGCTAGTGGGAAGCAGCCACATAGCACAGGGAGATCAGCTCGGTGCTTTGTGACCACCTAGAGGGGTGGGATAGGGAGGGTGGGAGGGAGCGTGACGCAAGAGGGAAGAGATATGGGAACATATGTATATGTATAACTGATTCACTTTGTTGTAAAGGAGAAACTAACACACTATTGTAAAACAGTTATACTCAAATAAAGATGTTTAAAAAAAAAAAAAAAAAGAAGAAGAATCTGCCTGCCAATGCAGGGAACAAGGGTTCGAGCCCTGGTCCAGGAAGATCTCACATGCCGCGAAGCCAACTAAGCCCGCGAGCCACAATTACTGAAGCCCGCATGCCTAGAGCCCGTGCTCCACAACAAGAGAAGCCACTGCAATGAGAAGTCTGTGCACCACAACAAAGAGTAGCCCCCGCTCGCCGCAACTAGAGAAACCCCACGTGAAGCAACAAAGACCCAACACAGCCAAAAATAAATTTTGAAAATTAAAATTTAAAAAAAAGTGGTAACAGAGGTAAATCAACAGTGTATGCCCATCTGACACATGGGCAGCCCGCCTTTACTTTAAGGCTGTTCTATTATTTTCTTTCAATCTCAAGTTAGATATTTTTATTTCTGAAGAATTGGTAATTAAAAATAGTATTAAAAGTAGACAAGTAGATAAAGACCTCACGTAACCTAAGTAGACCACTTCTGATATGTGCAAAATGAGAATAGAGTCTAACACCATTTTTAACCTGGAGAAACCCCAAGTTTATTATGTCACAGAGAAATATCATGAAAAAGAAATTTATCTTGGAAAACCTTATTTTAGGGTTTCAAATTTCATGTAAGTACTAAATAATAAAAAATATAAAGAAATAACAGAGGGGGAAAAGGAAAAACAGGAGTCATCACCATTAATGTAAAAGTTATAACCTACCGTATTAAGGGATATAGTGCTAGGGTCTGTGTCTTCCACTGGCTCCTTTGTCAAATGATCTGTAAAGAGAACAAATAGAGAGCATTTTCTTTAACTTAGAAGCACAGTGTGTCCTTTGATAACTGTCTTCATATAGACACAAGCTACCCCAATCAGTTTGGAGAAAAGCTTACTTTCAGTCATTAGTGGAAACAAAGTAAGAAAGAATGAGTTCAGGCTGCATCAAGAAAGTGATTATGACTAATAAACTACATTAAAAAAATATTTTGGAACAGTTTACTTATAAATATCTACAAATACTCAGAGGTACAAATAACTACAAATTAGGTGAATGTGATATTAATGACTCTTTTGCATATTGGATTTTGAGACAGGCTGGGACCTGGGACCCTTTACGAGAGCGCTTGCACCTGGACAAACATCTCCTCAAGCAACAGAGTACAAAGAAACTATAAAAGACTAAAAATAACTGCATGCAAGTGCCTTTGGGCAACTTATGAACAACATACAGAAAAGAATACAAAAAGCATACAAACCAACTGCCATTTCTGAGGTGCCGGGAGCAAAAGCAGGGTACTGCACGTGACCCCTGCACACAGCACCACCAAGGGGGTGCTCAGGCCACCTAAGCCACACCTCAGGCCCGACCCACCAATCCGCTCCCGCCCTCACCCCATTTAAGGGACCAGCTCACCGCGTCCCCCTAGGACAGCAAGCAAGGGCAACTGTTTCTTGTTTTTACCCCGCATGCTGCGGCACGAGTCCCAATAAAGCATTGCCTGAGTTTCTCATCTGGTCTCTTAGCAATTTCTATTGATTAAAGAGTCCAAGGACCCAGGTTGGCAACAATTTGATTATAACTTTGAGCAAGAAAATTAGAAAAAAAAGATCCCCCTTTCCAAGACACTTTATGAAACATCTGCCAGAAAACTATCTTGCTCGATAACCATATCTGTCTGAATGGGATCCTCGGTATTTTGTGCAGTCACTACACGACCTGCAAAACCGTAAGTGGCCAGCCTTGGGCCAGTCAAGATTCATCTTTCATTTTTCTCCCAAATCTTCATTAAGTACGTACTGTGGCCCAGGCACTAGGTCCTGGGAATGCCTTAGGGGATCCAAACAAACAAAACAGGACAACTTATGGAGATCATTTGTTTGTTCCCCCTAGATGTTTCCCATTCGAGAATGTGTCCAGACTTCTCACATTTCTCTCCCCGCAGGTGTTGACAATGTCCGAAGGAGAAGCAGTGTGAAGGGAACATCTCTTTGTTTTATGACAGGCTACAGTCACTGGCAAGATTAAAGGAGGTGGCCCAGAGGAGCGGGGGCAAAAGGAGAGAGTTTTTGCCAGTGTCCCCCCACGGAGCAGGGGACAGACACTGCAGCTCCATGAGTGGGGACTGTGCCGTGGTCCTTAGCAGAGCCCAGAGGTGGCAAGACCATATCAGGGAATGCACGGAGGGGGTGAACCCCCAGGCCCCAGGGTTCCCAGCCCCACAGAGAAACCAACCCGTGATTTGGGTCTGCAGGAGAAACAGAGGGCTCCTGGGCCTCAAGAGTCTTCTCAGGCTTGGACAACAAGGACATCAAGCCCACCCGGATGCACTAAAAATTCAAGGCCCCTCCTTTCCCAAGCACCACATCATCCTCTTAGATTCCTATATGATCCTAAGGAAGGGGCCAGGCCCCAGTTTGGACTGAAATGGAATCTCCTGCCAGCCCAGTAGATTACAGACTCAGACCTGGATTTAAGTCAATGTAAAGAAAATAAGAACAAGTTGTGTCGCTATCTCCACCCTGAGTTTATAGAACTCCTGCTGCCCAAGGAAAAGGCAATTATCATACAGAGCACTTGGTGTTAAGACAGTAGAAGTGCAGAGGATATGGAAACACAGGAGGAACACAAGCCCAGCCTGGGGTGTCTGGTGGGGAGTGAAGAGCGGGTAGAGAGGAGCCCATAGAGGAGATGACACTTGAGTCCAGAAGGATGAGTTGAAGCCAGGAGAAGTCAGGGAGGGAAAAGCATTCTAGCCAGAGGGAACAGCATAGGCGAAGGCCTAGAGATGAAAAAGAACGGGACACATGAGCATACTTCAAATAGGTCCAGCCGGACACCTGCATTCGGTTTTCCAGTTTTTCCTTTCTATCCTGCTCAAGTCTGGCTCCTGGCTGGGGAGCGGGTAGTAGAAGCCACCATGAGTAGCCTCCAGTCCTTTCTTTCCCTCCTATCACAGCCTAGTCTCAACCACTTAATTTTCACCAAAGTGTATCTGGATGATAAAACCTTTTTGGGGGGCCACATGGCCTTGTGGGATCTTAGTTCCCCAACCAGGGATTGGACCTGGGCCTTCAGCAGTGAGAGCGTGTTGTCCTAACCACTGGACAGCCAGGGCATTCCCTGGATGATAATACTTTAAAAGCTTACCTCCACTAGAGGGGTGGAATTTTAATAGGTATCCTGTGCAGCTATTGCCCACCAAGTCTATGACAAGTTAGGCCTGTTTCCTACAGAGACGTTAGTATGCGAGGAAGGAAAAAGACGAAGAGGAAGGAAATGGAGGAGACAGCTGGGAACGGCAGAATTACCCCAAAAGCAGCAGTGAGAATGCAAACAGGACAGTTAAAGGGAAGGCGCACAGGGCTTGGGAGAAGGCTTAGGTCCTCACCGCCACCCCGCTGAGACCTAGCGGCCTGACCTTGAATGAGTCTAGCGGTATGAGGTATGACCTTGGATGACTCATGTTAAGTGTTCCCAGCCTCGGGCTCTTCCTCTGTAACAGGAGGGGGTCCACGTAGCTGGTTCCCACACCCAGTGCTGTGTACCAACAGATGATCTGGAGGAGGGCTGATCCTGGCTATCTGAGACTAGTCTAGAAGTAAGCAGTTGTCCTGAAGTATTTCTGAGAGCTCTTGGAGCCACATGTTTACAATATTATTCGTATAAAATCAAATAGTTTACTCAGAAGCTTTAAAATGTTTATTTTTACAGGCCCCAGGTAACAGCAGGCTGGGCCTCCAGGCAAGGCTCTGATATCAGATGGGGCACGAAGGAGCCAGAACAGAAAGGGGGACCCCGTGCGAGCTCCGAGGGGGGCAAGGCTGGCAGCTCAGCAGGGGGTGGGAGGGGACCTTCCTCCTGCTCCAGGCCGTCGCCCTACTGTCCCAGAGCTGCCTCCATCCTCCTGGATTGGTGACTCTGAAGAAGGCAGAAGTCACCCCAAATTAGCTGGTAACTGACCAAAGGGGGTCTCACCGATGGCAATGAGAATGATGTTTAATTCACACGAGCATCTTCTGGGGGGGTCCTCAAAAGGCCTGGGTGGAACCCACGGTGAGCCAATGCCACTCAGCTGCTGGAAGGGCACCTGGCCTGGCTCCCGGAGGCCCCAGGCAAGAGCAAGCAAGGCCAGCTGCAGGTACGTGCTTCTCTGGGCCTCAGGTGCCTCATCTGTAATATTCAGGGGGAGGGGGGACAGAGAGCCTCCACGTGCCCTTCCAGCTTTCAAAGTCCATGAGTGGCGAGAAGTAGGGGCCCCAAAGGTGAAAAGAGCATCTTCAGGTGAAGGTCACTCCAACACAGGAAGCCCAGTTACAGTTAGAGCTCCCACTTACCCAGTACCCCTCCCCGCCCACCCACCCCATCGCCCCACGCTGCCTGGTTTACACATAGCCCCGTTTCATCCTCACAGCAACGCTGAGAGAGCGCCAAGTGTCTCCTTTATCCAAACTGAGTGCCCAAGGTCATAGGGCAAAGGAAGCAGCAAAATTTGGATCTGGGACTTTCTGACTTCAAAATCTACCCGTTTTCCACTACCTTCAGGTTGCCTGAAGTGGTTCATGCATTGACAGTCTGATAACAGACTGTCCTGGGGGGATCTCTGTGTCCAAATTTTCCCTTCCTATAAGGGTACCCAGTCACACTGGATGAGAGCTCCCTCTGATGACCTCATTTTAACTTGACTGCTTCTGTAAAGACTTTATTCCCAAATCAGGTCAAGTTCTGAGGTACTGGTGGTTAGGATGCCAACAAAATTTTTTTGGGGTGGGGAGCACAGTTCAACCCCTAACAGTCCACTCTCTGGCCCCCAAATTCATGTCCTTCCCATGAGCAAAAGACATTCACCCGACATCCCCCAAAGCTTTCATCATTCTGGCTTCAACTCTAAATGCAAAATCTCACCTACCCATCATCCATTCAAAGACCCAGCTCTCATCAGCTCCTGAATCAGAATCCCCAGGAGCCCTGGAGACTGTGGGCTGCACCTGGCAGCCTCTCCACCAGGAACGATCTCGGATTGTCCAACACAGACCAGACACGCGGGTAAGCTGCCCAAGAGCAGCATGGGTCACCTCCGGACCTCTCCCTTTATGAATCACATTAGATAAGGGCCAATAGTTCCTCAAAGGAAGTTCAAAGATCTCCTCTAAAGATGTCCTTTCAGAGAAACAAAGAGGGAAGTGTGTCAGAGATTCCTGGCTTTCCCGATCATCAGGAGTCAAAAGAGTGGGGCCTTTTGTGCTTCTTAGTGAAAAAGTAAAGGCAATTCTTTGAACTCAGTGACTTCAGAGTTCATTTATTTTTCCTGTGTTATTATTTTTTGTACTCTAGCTTTTCTTTTGACCTACAGCTGTTTTCACTACTGATTCTAAGGAAGCCCTAGAGTCCTAACCGTATTCAGGATTACAGAAGCTCTCAGGGCAGCAGCGCTAACACACTGCTACGTTCACCTTCTTCTGTCTTTGGCAGCAGCCGTGCTCTGTCATCCCTGCACCTCAGAGCAGGGGCTGAACAAGCTGAGAAAGGACCAGGGATCAAGAAGGTGCACCTCTAGAGCGACTTCTCTGGATGATGGCCAAGCTGAGGGAGACGGGAGGGGAGGGAAGAGATTAACCAAGGGATGAAAGGAATGCAGACAAGGGGGAAATACTTGGGTAGAGAGAAGAAAACTTAAAGGCATTGTAAGAAAGGGAAAGAAATGAAGTGGGCATTGGAAAAACCCACGGGACAGGGAAGGAGAAAGGGAAGGAAGGAAAGAAGGGAGAAAGGAAAACCGCAGCCTGTCAGCACTCTCTGGTGGATGTGGTGAATGAACTGGCTGGCCCAGGCTTTCATATAAGGGTGCTGCTCGAAGTGGTTCCCCCTTTAGTCCTGGCTTCTGCTCCTGGAGTTTGCAAGGACAGGGTGCCACCTCAGACCCATCCAAGCGCGGAGGAGGGCTCAGAGGGGTGCATGAGGGGTGAGATGCCACCTAAGGGGCTGTCCTGGGCCGGTCTCTAGGGCCAGGGCTCCCAGGGAGCAGCCCTGCGTGCAGTGCAAACAATACCCCAAAGATGAACAAAGGCAGAGCATACGCTGATGCGCTCCGTGGCCAAGAGCAATTACTTAGCTCACTGCGAGACGAAGCAATGGACTGTACCATCTCCCCAACTCTCCCGACTTTCAAAGCCTCTTTCTTTGTTTCTGTCCTTAATATCTGTATGAACACGAACCAGATTTTATTCACTTGCAACAGGCAATTCTGACTCATTCCACGATGGGTGGTTTATCAGTGGTAGAGATGGAATGAGATGGCCACACTGTAACCAGCGTGACTATTTTCCTGCCAGTGTAAATTTTCTCAGGGCAAAGAGTTGTTTTTTTAATTAAGTTCATACGGTATAATAATAGATGCCCACCTTTGTTATATGCATGTGGATATACAAACATCTTTTTTTTTTTAACTTTACAAGGTAAACCCAGTTAACATCTAAGTGAATCAGTTCCTAAGATACCAATATGGGAAGAGCTTTTGCTGCCCACAGTTTGATGCATAGGTGGTTACATTTTATATCTTTCATTCATTTACTGAGATGATAAGTATTTAACCAGGGCTTACTACGTACTGGGTACTGGGCCAGGCGTTGGAGAAAAACGGTCGAGCAAAACAGACGTGCCCTCTGTCCAAGAACTTATAATCTAATGGGGGAGAGAGACAATGGTGAAATCTTCACAGCTAGAAAGGGTGACAGGTGCTGGAAGGGTGCACCAAGATTGTGTTACATGGAGCTGAATCTACATCAGTTTTGATCTGAAATCTGAAGGAGGTAAATGGACCGGTGGGGGTTGGGGGGAGGTGAAGGGAGCCTTTCAGGCAGCAGAAACAACTTGTGCAAAGGCCAGGAGGCAGGTGGTCCAGGGCTCTCAAGGAAACAGAGGAGGCAGGGTGGCTGCGGTGCAGACGAAGAGACAGAGCAGGCTTGCCGACTAAGGGAGAGCTACAGGCCCACGTACAGAGTATGGACACCACTGAAGGACTGAGGATTTACTGGAAAGTCAGCGCAGGTTTCTGAGTAGAGGAATGGTGAGATTTGATTTGTTTTTAAAAGGTCACTCTGGCCACTTTTAGGTGAACAGGTTGGTGGAACGTGAGAGTGTGTGTGGAAATACCAGTTGGGAGGTGAGTGTAGGAAATCTGGTGAGACAGCATGGTAACTGGGTCTGGGGTGGAGACGTGAATGCCACATAACGAGTTTTACACATTATCACCGCTTGTGGCTTCATTACAGAAATGAAAGGGATGTGTCCTGGAGGTTATAGAAATGATGTGAGATGTTAGAAAGAGGAAGTCATTTTTTTGGTCATATTTCTGTCCAACCCTTTGTTTCTATATGCAAGTGTAGAGATATTATATATCTTTTTTTTAAACTGGAAGAACCCTCATCTAATTGATAGAATTCCAGAGTGGGAATGGACACGAGAGTATCTTTCAGATGCCTGGAGGTGTTCTTCAACATCGCTGCAAGTGAGAGGGAGATCTCTACTCAGGAGGTCCCTCCCCTCTTTGTAGGAAGCCAACAAAAGTCCACCTACAAGTTTGGGTTCTACCTCTCAAAGTCAAGGAGACAGCTTCTTTCCGAATGACACCCTCCTATCATCATATCCTCAGGCCTCTCATCCCACCACATGTGCTGGGATTTCCAAGTCCCTTTGTTCCAGGTTGTGAGCTTCCACGTTGGCTGGGCCAAGCAGGCTAAGTAGCATCACCAGACTTCTAGATCCTGTAGTACTATTACCGTCATCTAAGATCCTATTAGCTGCCCTGGTGGCCTTATCACACTCTTGACTCACTGAGGCTTTTTATACATGAAGCTGTGTTTCCCAGCACCCACCTCCTCTGGTGCCATTGACTTTGGGGGTCCCAAGCAGACCTTATATGTATCCCCAATCAGTGGGTCCCAATCAAGATTTTTTGAATCTCCTTCACCATCATCATTTAATGAAATGCGAAACCACTGTTAGTAAAATCTAGCTTACACCTCTTGGTATCTTGCCAATTACATTTTCAGAAGAGGAAGTGGATGCAGAGGTGAGAGTTGAGGGGCAGGGGTAGGATTTCTCCCTTAATATCCCCTTCTGTTTTTCCAAACAATGAATATGGGGGAGGAGAAGGTTATCCAAACCATTTACTTATCTTCCATCTTCCATCGATAAAAATGTTTACCATTCCTCACTTAAGAAGAACCACCTGAAGGAGAATTTAGATCTTTCTTAAAATCTCCAGGAAACTCTCCCAGACCTAGCACATCACAAGGCCAAGTTAGCAATCTTCTGACCCACCTCCAGATACTTTCTATCTCATTCTCCTAACTGCTCAAGCCCCAAAAGAACAATAAAACATTCAAGCTCCGGCCCTGCCCAGCCCAAGAAATAAAATAGGGAACACGTGTCTCTAAGCAGGTTATCTGTGGTTCTGTATATCTGGTTCTCTCCCTAGCCTTTCCAGCCTCAACAAAACTAGAAAAAGCCCCAGTGTGCTCTGGGGGATACATCATTCATTCATTCACGTGTTCGACAAACACTCACTGAGGATCAGCCTAGGGTATGGGAGAGCAAGGACAGCAAATTCCTGAAAGGTGAAGTCTGAGGAAGATTTTCAATTCAAATGAAATTAAAGAAAAATCGAGAGCCTGGTCTCAGGTACAGACACAGTATTTTACGGTTTTTCAATTCAAGTGAGATTAAAGAAAAATCTAGATTCTGGCTTCAGGTGCAAACACAATATTTAACGATAAGGACAGAACTAGAGGCCATTCTAACCAAAGGCCTCTACAGGTGGGATCAGCCGCCTGGTTTTGTGGATACTAGTTTATGAAATAGCTCCGAGGGCCAATATTTAGAACAAAACCATTTAATAAAAGTGAAACGAGGATCGAAGTGGAGAAATGAAAAGGCACGTGAGTGGGGAGAAAGGGAGAGCTCGGAAGGAAAAAAAGAAATCCACCCCTTGCGCTCTTTTCTGCCGGAGAGGTTTGAGAAGCTTGTTTCAACCTGGCATCCCCGGTGCAGAACAAAGAGACTGGGGCGAGAGAACGAGAGGAGAGAAGGGGCGTCTCAGGCACGGTTGGGGGCGACTGGGGCCAGGGGGCCGCGGGGGGCGCGCGCCACCAGCAGCCGCTCGCGAGGGGAGCTTCGCACCTCGCCCTCCGGGACTGGGCGCCGCCGCTGTCCCCGTTCCGGCCCCGCGCGGACCCGGGTCGGGCGCCAGGGTCCAGGGTGGTCCCAGGTCGCCCCTCGGGGCTCGCAGGGAGCTCGCCCCGACAGCTCCGCTGCAGACGCGGACGCCTCGCGATCTCACGACCCGCGCTCCGGGTGAGGGTGCGGCGCGGTGTCAACTTACCCGCGCGCACAGGGTCGTCCGGAGAAGCCATGGGGACGGGGTAGGGCCGACGGGCGCCCGAGCGGGGCCGGGCGACCGGCGGGACAGGGGAGGAAAGCCGGGTTGCAGGGCTGGGTTGCCCTGCCTTTCGGACGCGCGGGGAGCGAACCTCGGCGGCTCCGCGCGCCCCTCCTCCGCCAGCTCCTCCCCTCTCTCCGCCGCTCTTCCCGGCGCTCACTTCCTGCTTGGCAATTAGCAAAGCCCCTGCCGTGCGCGTCCGGGTTCCACCTCCCGCCCCAAGACGCGCGAGCGGGAGCCCGGGTGCAGGGCACCCGGACGCGGGGAGAGTCCCCGAGTGCCCCGGGGTCCCCAGCGCCCACCGCGAGCGCCCTTCCAGTCCTGCGCCCAGGTCTCCCACGGCAGGTCCCGCCGCGGAGCTCGCGCGAGTGCTGCCCGGGACCTGCTGCGAAGCGATTATTAGCCTTAAAAGCCGGCTGCAGTCGCGAGTCGCTCTCCTGGCTCCCTCCTTTCGCCCCGAGTCCGGCCGCAACTCTCCGCGCACAGGCCTGGGCTGAGATGCCTGGCGGCGGTCTGATGTTTAGACCATTTCCTGCTCTTTAGGCAGAGTACGCCGCTGCATGATGGCACACGCTAATAATTTCTATTTTGATTTTTCTTTGGCATTGGTTATTACATGACCTCCAGGGTGCTTACAACACAAAGGGAGTGAAAAGAGGAAGCCTGATACACACTCGCACAGCCTCGCTAGAAAAACAGCTTAGGGCTCCCTCGGAAATGCCAAGGTCTAATTTTTTACTTTTAATTTTATACCAATTACGTGCGCACAGATTGGAATCTTTCACTAAGAATATTTTTAAGATTGTTATATTTTAACGAAACCTATCATCAATCATAAATCTATTACTATACGATGGTTACAGGCAATTTAAATTTAATAGTAATCTCTTAAGGCTTTAAAATAACCTTTGTCTTCACACATAATAAATGAAAGAGAGGAATTGATTTGAAAGAGATAACATAGCTTTTAGTCAGTTTATCTTGAAGGAGCAGCCTCTGGCTAAAAACTCAGCTCCGAAAAATGCAGGAAAGCACCAAGTGTGTATACACTCTCTCGGCGACCAGGGGAGTGCTTTGTACCTCTCCCCCCGCTGTTTAGTAGTCCTGAGTCCCATGGCACTCTCCAGATAGGCACTTAATATGCCATGAAAGAAACGAGCAGCTCAGAGAAGAGGGTCCGGCTGGGTGTCGACCTTCTGGTGGAAAGCTCTCTAGCAATTTGTGGATGGGACGATGAACTTCCTTTTGGTCTGCCTTCCGATAGGAAGGGAAATTTTTTTTAAACGGTGTTTTCTCTTAGCATCCATTTTGAGGTTTGGTTTGTGGTTCTTTCTGTACTTCTCAGGATGATGGAATTATTTCTGAGGTTGGTTGTCAGGAACCACATAGCAAGTCGGCAACACAAGCTCAAGCGTTGCTCTGAAGCTTGTTTGCTTTTCAAAACCCTGAATTAATTGTCTTATCACTCCCACTCTTATTATATCAAATAGAAGGTGGGTGGCAGAAACACACTTCAACGTTAATTTTTTTAAAGAAAATTGACTATATATATTATTCCCTTTCATTCCATTTCCTTGTACCTACTTCTTGTGAATTGCAACCATAAACCCTCATTACCTTATTTTTCCCATGTGCTTTGTGAACTCTAAACTGTAATGCAAGTGGAACTATTTTTTTTATTTACCAGACACTAATTTGAACACAATTATGTTTTTTAACACCTTTATTGGAGTATAACTGTTTTACAATGGTGTGTTAGTTTCTGCTTTACAACAAAGTGAATCAGTTATACATATACATATATCCCCATATCCCCTCCTTCTTGCGTCTCCCTGCCTTCCACCCTCCCTATCCCACCCCTCTAGGTGGTCACACAGCACTGAGCTGATCTCCCTGTGCTATGCGGCTGCTTCCCACTAGCTATCTGTTTTACATTTGGTAGTGTATATATGTCCATGCCACTCTCTCACTTTGTCCCAGCCTACCCTTCCCCCTCCCCATATCCTCAAGTCCATTCTCTAGTAGGTCTGTGTCTTTATTCCCGTCTTGCCCCTAGGTTCTTCATGACCATTTTTTGTTTGTTTTTTAGATTCCATATATATGTGTTAGCATACAGCATTTGTTTTTCTCTTTCTGACTTCCTTCACTCTGTATGACAGACTCTAGGTCCATCCACCTCACTACAAATAACTCACTACAAATAACAAATAACTCACTACAAAAGAAACTTTTTTTCTTTTTATGGCTGAGTAATATTCCATTGTATATATTGCTACATCTTCTTTATCCATTCATCTGTTGATGGACACTTAAAAACAATTATCATCCACTGGAGTTGCCAAAGGGCTACCATACAATCTATTTGCTGTCATACTGTGTCCTGCTGCTTTTCCTTCTACTGCTACCCAAAGAGGGTTTTAAAACACTCTTTAAAATAGACATTTTTGACTTTTTTAATAGCACCTAAATTAACTCATGAATCTCAGAATCACAATAAATGGGGATTGGTAACCAAAGAGTCAGATGTGCTGGATTTGACTAACAGGCCTGTCACCACGAGTTTGCGTTACTTTAGCACACAAAGTTACTAGTGTGCTACTTTGTGTGCACACTTTAGCACACAAAGTTTTGTTACTCAAAACTCTTGAGTCTGTAAGAATTTGTAGGATTGTGAAAGTTAAATGAAATATTGCATATATAAAATTACCTAAAAGTGCCTGGCTTATAGTAGGTACAAATAGACCAACTACTTTCCTGCCTTCATTCTTTCCTTGGAATTTAGTCTATTATGAGAAGTTCCTATTGCCTTTGTTATAAGAAATGAACCAGTATTTATTATAGGGTTTGTGCACAGCACGGATCAATGGATTGATTGACAGCCCCCTCATGATCCAAACAAAATGCCAAGCCCTGGGAAACCAAAGTGAGAAGTCCCTGACTTTTAGGAGTGTGTGGTCAAGAGAGATCTGCAGATGCTCTTTCACTGTAGAACCAAGATAATGAAAGGTTAAAACAGGAAGGGGTATGTGTGGAAGAAAGGGACTAAAGACCTATGGAAGCCAAGTGGCTTGGTGGTGACCACCCTCAGACTGACAGTTTGCCAGGGAAGTTTTCATGCAAAGTTTGAGACGTTCGTTTATGATACTATGGCTAAAGCCTTAAGTGGGGGGAAAACTGTTGGTCTTGTGTCTTTTCACAGACAATGACGGTGATCAGAAATGTTATCTTCAGATGGGGAAAACAGCAACTCAAAACATAGTTTATTTGATTCATCATTGAAATATGTTGTTTTTATTCATTTTACATCATTTTGGGTGTTACTTAAATGTATGCAACCTGAGATAAAAAGTTATATTGCTGAACCACATACGTCCTTATTTCAAAGGGTTGTTGTACACTGTTATCTAAATGAACCCAGCAAACTGGTTAGACCTGCAATGATAGCATATGGATTTAGGATTATAGGAGACTCCTTATGTTCCAGAATGGGACAGTCCCTCAGTTGAATTGGCTTGATATACCCTTGGGGAATTGTGTGTTGTGGAAGAGGCGCAAATGAGAGTTAGTAAGTTCATTTGTCCCCTTTTTGGAACAGATATTTGCGAACGTCTGTCTAGAGTATGTTAAGGCAGTGGTAGTGGGTCTCTGCTGTTTTGCCACGTAACTTCTCATAGTAATGCCCCAGTGAACTCCCGGAGAACCATCGTTCCGCTCTCAATCCATGTGCTCAGGCTGTGGCACCATCACCCCTGCCTCTTGACTCTAGGGGTTGCAAGTGACCCAGGAGTAGCCTTTCCAGACACCACTGAAAGAGCCAACAAGCCTAGGAGATGCCTGGTACCTTTGCTGGGATGGCTGGGAGATGGGCCTGTGCATGGTGAAAGAAATGAGCAGGACTGAAATGTTTGGCAGGGTCTATATCCTGGAGAGCCTTGAATGCCACACAAAAGCATGTGAAACTCTTTTTCAGCAACAGGAAGCCAGGAAGCTAGTTTTTGAAAAGTGGCATATGAAAATTGGTGTTTTTGGAGGATTAGTCTGGCAGCTGTGTGTAGGATAGGATGCGGCGAGGAGAGAATGCAGGCCAGGAGACCATTTCATCTTTATAATACACTGTAATTTACCACAGGGTTGAACTTACATCCTTGTCCAAATGTGAGGGAAACTCAAATCGGAAATTTTAAAATGTCTTTTTGTGGCCTTTTTAAGCATTCACTGTCTCACACAAATTGATTGCCTTGTAGATTTGCATATATGCACAAAAAATGATGTATTCAAAAACGTAACAGAGAGACTAAAAAACTTAAGGAAAATATTATCATTTTTGCTGCTTTGAATACAGTTTGACAGGAGCAAAACATTCTGGTGCATTTGTTTAAGCAGAAATAGTTCTTTTTTAAATTGAAGTCGAGTTGATTTACAATGTGTTAATTTCTGCTGTACAGCAAAGTGACTCAGTTATACACACATATACATTTTTTTTTTTTTTTTGGCCACGCCATGTGGCATGTGGAATGCAGGATCCATCTTCATTCCCCAACCAGGGATCGTACCTGCGCCCTCTGCATCGGTAGCATGGAGTCTTAACCACTGGACTGCCAAGGAAGTCCCTATATATTCTTTTTTTTTTTTTAAATTCTATTTATTTTTGGCTGCATTGGGTCTTCGTTGCTGCGCACGGGCTTTCTCTAGTTGCAGCAAGTGGGGTCTACTCTTCGTTGCGGTGCACAAGCTTCTCATTGCAGTGGCTTCCCTTGTTGCGGATCTTGAGCTCTAGGCATGCAGGCTTCAGTAGTTGTGGTGCACAGCCTTATAAATTTTTTAAAATATTCTTTTCCATTATGGTTTATCTCAGGATATTGAATATTGTTAACTGTGCTATACAGTAGGACCTTGTTGTTTATCCACTCTATATGTAATCGTTTGCATCTACCAACCCCAAACTCCCAGTCCATCCTCCCCAACCCCCTGTCCCCATTGACAACCACAAGTCTGTTCTCTGTCTGTGATTCTGTTTCTGTTTCATAGATAAGTTCAACTGTATCATATTTTAGATTCCACATATAAGTGATATCATATGGTATTTGTCTTTCTCTTTCTGACTTACTTCACTTAGTGTAGTAATCTCTAGTTGCATCCATATTGCTGCAAATGGCATTATTTCATTCTTTTTTATGGCTGAGCAGTATTCCATGGTATATATGTATCACATCTTCTTTATCCATTCATCTGTTGATGGACATTTAGGTTGTTTCCATGTCTTGGCTATTATGAATAGTGCTGCTGTGAATGTAGGGGTGCATGTATCTTTTTGAATTATAGCTTTGCCTGGATATATGCCCAGGAGTGGGATTGCTGGATCATATGCTAACTCTATTTTGAGGTTTTTAAGCAACCTCCATGCTGTTCTCCATAGTGGCTGCACCAACTTATATTTCTACCAATAGTGCAGGAGGGTTCCCTTTTCTCCACACCCTCTCCAGCATTTGTTATTTGTAGACTTTTTAATGATGGCCATTCTGACCAGTGTGAGGTGGTACCTCATTGTAGTTCTGATTTAAGCATAAATCGCTTTTCAAGGTCTTCTACTTCTCACTTATGCAATACCTGCCCTTCTGCCTACAGGAGGTTAAATCTCTCTTGTCTTTGCCTATCAGCTTACTTTGAATTATCTACCCATCAAGATACATTAGCTAGAAAACCACAGTTTTTGTGCTGTGTTTGGTTTCCCCAAAAGGGAATGACACAGTGTGGGTGATTCTCAGTATGGTATTTGGCTAAAACGCTTAGAATGCTGTGGGTGGAGTGTGGGAGATGGGAAGAGGAAAAGAGAGAGGAAAAGGTGAGGCTGGGCAGCAAGCACTTTTGTTCTAGAAATCCTCCTCCAGCCTCAGGATCCGCACTCACCCCTCCCACGTGTGTCCTGGTGCCTTGACTTAGGCCCTATCATACTCAGTATGATTTCCAGCTGCTTTCTTATATATCTTTATATATAACAATTGACGTCTTGCTCCAGATTTTGAGAGAAAATCTGTTCAATGAGATGAACTTTACATGTTAAAAACTGAAACCCAACTAATAAAAGTCAGCCAGAGGAGATTTTGTTTTGTTTTGGTTGTGAGGAGAAAAGGGCAAATGAATATTATCAGTGATCAACTAAAAATTGCACAGTCAGCACCGGAGAGCATAGTTTCCTGTGCTTTGTACCCCCAGAATGTAGAACACAGGTTCAAATTGGTGACTTAGGAATCTACAAAATCACCAGTCATTTAAAAAATTAGTTTAACAA
This sequence comes from Kogia breviceps, assembly GCF_026419965.1. Taxonomy (NCBI): domain Eukaryota; kingdom Metazoa; phylum Chordata; class Mammalia; order Artiodactyla; family Physeteridae; genus Kogia; species Kogia breviceps. Next base: position 79,238,518 of record NC_081311.1, read on the forward strand.
CTTGTCATTTAGAATTTATTCTAAGCTAAGACACAACGGTGGATCCAAGTGAGTCAACTGAGAACTTTTAGAACTAATAGGTGACTTCAGCTTGAAGGAGAGAGAAAGTTCAACAAATTGAACACCAGCAGCTTTCTTGTATACCAATGATAACCAACTGGGCAAAAATGATCCCATTTACAGCAGCAAAGAAAGCTATAAAGTAACTAGGAATAAATTCAATAAAACTGAGTAAAAAACATCACAAAAACTACAAAGATTTACTGAAAAAACATGAAAATAAATCTGACAACATAAAGAGCTATACCATGTTAATAGATTAGAGGTCTCAATACTAAAGATAGTTATGATTCCCTAATGAATCTAAAGATTCACTACAAAACCAATCACACTAATAAGATTTTTTTGGGAACGTGAACCTGATTGCAAACTCACATGGAAGGGTAAATTCAAGATAATATTGAAAAAGAGTAACAAAGAGAGGGGATTTGCCTTCCAAAACAGCAAGATCTTACAAACCAATAGTAACAGTGGATTACTTGAACATAAAAGAAATTTAAGACACAGACTCATGTATCCTTTTGGAATGTGCTATATGATAGAGACAGTTAAATGGTGAAAAGATGGACAGTTCAAAAAATAGTATTGGGATATTTTGATATTTATAGGAACAATACAATTTGTATCCCTGCCTCACTGTATACACAAAAGTAAGCTTTAAATAGATTAAATATCTGTCAAACATTTTAACTTTAAAATTATTGAGAGAATGTAAGAGAATCTCTTAATAACTTTGGTAACAGGAAAGGCTTTAAGTCGAAAAATCAAAAGACGTAAAATGCTGATAAACCTGACCAGATAAAATTCAAATTCTGTGCCATAAGAAAATAGAAAATTATAAAAGAGGGTACAACTTAGAGAAATTAATTATATATGTAATTTTATATGAAGTATAAAATAAAATATAATTATAAAATATTTGTACTTATAATTATATTCAATAAAATACAATATTATGATTTATATTTATAAAAGATTAGTCTCTAAAATTTTAAGCATTTATTCAAACAAATTAAAATACAATAAATATAATTCAATATAAGGTTAGGCAAAGATAAAACAGCGAATTCCTAGAAGAAACAAAAATGGCAAATAAAAATGTGAACAGGGACTCAACCTTCTAAAAATAAGAGAAATACAGATTAAAACAATAATGAACTAGCAGGTTGGCAGAAACTTAAAAGGTTGCCAATATAAAGTATTGGTGAGGCTGTGGAGGAACAAGTCTTCGTACGTTGTAGGAATGTAAATTCATGGTCACATTGGAGAGCAATTTGACTTCTGTACCTTCCCTAAAGGAACTCTTACATATGATGCAAGGAGACATTCATGAGATTGCTGGCTGCAGCACTGTCTGTAATAGCAAAGATCAGAAACAACCTAAATGTCCATCAATAGGAGAATAGATAAATATGATACAATCATGCAATGGAATATTTTACAGAAGTTACCAGAAATAAGCTTAAAATTTTTTTAATGAAAAAGCAAGTTGCAGAATGATGAGGGGTAGACACAAACCAATCTATGCCTTTTCTATAACAACATGTAAATATTTTTAAATGGATACAAGCCAACTTTACCTTGCAGCCGAGAGAGAGTAACAGGAAGCAGATTTACCCTCATGCCTGAAGCAATAACAACAGCAACAAAACAGACAAAATATTCAATATATGAAGCAGCAGTTTTTAAGGCACTGCACACCAGGCAAAGAAGGAGAGTGATCCCCAAGAGCTGGCATATAAACAGGGTGATTCCTATGACTGCCCAGCTTACTGCCTTGAGAGAATTTCCAGGTTGCAGTGCAGAGAAAGGCAACCCAGGCAGAGCCCAGTGGACTCCCTGATTCGAAGAGATGTAGCTAGAAGTCTGAGAAGATCAAGACAGCTGGAAGTCACAGGACAGAGTCCTATAGAGACATCACAGAAAGGGTCCCTGGAGATCATGGAATGTCCCCCTTGACTACTCAGCATAACACTTACTGATAGGTACATTCATGTTGGACATTACTCAAGACTGGGAAAGGGACAACTAGAGGAAATATGTGAGAGGATTAGAGGGAGCAGTACCTGGTGCTTACACAGGGCCAGTAATAGTGCTTGTTCCTACCAGGGAGACTGGGAAAAAACCTTATATTTCATGGGCATTCAGTAGAGTGTACAGAAGAGTTTTGCCTCAGTAGTGGGAAATAATTATCCCTAGACTAAGCAAGCACTGTCTCAGGTCCATCTAACAGATCTTAAAATCAAGACCCAAAAGAATAAAACTCTTTTCAAGTAACTTAGCTGCATCCCAAGAAGCTCAAGAAATACAAATATAAGCTATAGAAATACAAAAATATCCAGTACCCATCAAGGTACATGCACAATGTCTGGAATACAAAGATGGCCAGTCTTACAAGAAGGAGGAAAATGTAGGCTCATAATCAGGAGAAAAATTAATCAATTGAAACTGACCCAGAACTGACACAGATGTTAGAATTCACAGAGAAGGACATTAAAACTTTTATCATAACTGTATTCCACAGGTTCAACAAGCTAATCAGAGACATAGGAAATATTAAAAACCTAAAATAGAACTTTTAGAGATTAAAACTGTAATACCTAAAATAAAGTATACACTGGCTGGGATTAACAGCCAATAAGACATTGCAGAAGAAAAGATTAGTGACTTGAAGACATAGCAACTGAAAGTGTTGAAAATGAAACTCAGAGAGAAAAAATAATTTTTTAAAAAAGTGAAAATTAACTGTGGGATAACTACAAGTCACCTAGTAAATATGTAACTGAAATCCCTGAAATGGAAAGAAGGAGGGGGACCAAAAATTGTCTAAAGAAACTGAAAGTTTTCCAAATTTGATGAAAACCTTAAACTAACAGATCCAAAAATCTCAGGGAATACCAAGCACCAGAAATATGAACACAATTTCACCAAGGCTCAGCATAATCAACTTGCTCAAAGCCATGGACAAAGACAAAATCTTAAAGAAGCCACAGGAAAAAAGACACATTACAGAGGGACAAAAATAAGGACGACAACAGATTTCTCATCCATGCAACCCAGGAGACAGTGGAGCATCTTTAAAGAATTGAAAGAAAAAACTGTCAACTAGAATTGTATACCCAGTAGAAATGTCTCTCAAAAACAAAGACAAAATAGGCTTTTTCAGACATACAGAAGTTGAGAGAGTTCATCTCTGGGCAGACCTACATTACAGGAATTGTTAAAGGAAATCCTTCAGGCAGACAGAAGATGACACTAGATGGAAATCTGGATCTATGCAAAGGAATGAAGAGCCAGAAGTGGTGAATATATGGTTAAATAGAAAAGGATATTTTTCTTCTTACTAAGAGTTCATAGATTTTTTTAAAGCAAAATATTAACAATGTATGTGAGGTTTATACTATATGTAGGGGTAAAATTAGTGTCAACAACGGCTCTAAAGCCTAGAGGGGAAAATGGAAGTGTACTCTTCTAAGGTTGTTATGCAGGATTGTTATAATGTCATTTAAAGATATACTGTGATATGTTAAAGATTTATACAATAAATTCTAAAGCAACCACCAAAATAACACAAATAAGAGTTATGGTTCATAAAGCCAATAAAGAAAATAAAATGAAGTCAGAAATAATACAGCTTGGCTGTTTCCTAAAAAATGAAATGTACACCTACTATATGATCCAGTTATTCCACATTTAGTTACTCACCTAAGGGCAATTAAAGCATACTTAAAAGACAGGTACATAAATGTAAAACCTAAAACTATAAAACTTCTGGAAGAAAAGAGAAGACATTTTTGTGACTTTGGGTTAAGCAAAGATTTCTTAAGTACAACACCAAAAATACAATATCAATTTAAAAATGGAAATATTGGAGTTCATCAAATTTCAATACTTTTGCTTTTCTAGAGAAACTTAGAATAATGGAAAGACCAGCCACTTCTGGGAGAAAATATTTGCAAGCATGTATCTGACACAGGACTTTTATCCAAAATGTAAGAAGAGCACTCCACACATAAGGAAACAAACAAGCCCCCCCCAAAATGGACAAAGCATACAAAGAAACACACCAAAGAAGATGCAAATAAGCACATGAATAGATGGTCACGTCACTAGTCTTCTGGGAAATTCTAATTAAAACTATAATGAGCTACTACTTAACACCTGTTAGAAAGGCTAAAATTTAAGACTGAGCATATCACGTGTTGGCAAGGATGTGGAAGAACTGGAATTCTCATACCCTGGTGGTTGACATGCTAAGGGGTACAATTTCTTTGGAAAACCATTTGACAGTTTCTTCAAATTTTACATATACACCTACCACATGATCTTGCTATTCCATGTATTTACCCAAGTTTTTAATAAGCATGTGTCCAGACAAAGACTTGAACACTAATGTTTACTACAACTTTATTTGTAATAGCTTTAAACTGGAAACAACTCAAATATTCAACAGGTGAATAGGTAAAACTATTGGGGTATACCTTTATAATGAAATACTATTCAGCAATGAAAGGAATGGACTCTTGATACACATAACAATATGGATGAATCTCAAAATAGTTATGCTGAGTGAGAAAGGCCAGGAAAAAAAGAGTACGCACTGCATGAGTCCACTGATATAAACCTATTGAAATTCAAACTATCTATAGTGACAGAAGGCTGATAAATGGGTTCCTGGGCCTGAGGATGGGAAGGAAGAAGACATTACAAAGGGAAATGAGTCACCTCTGGGTGTGATGCATATGCTCGCCACATGGAGCCTGTGGTGACGCTTTCATAGGTGTATGCCTATGTCAAAACTTGTCAAATTGTACATTTTAAATATGTGCAGTTGATTGTATGACAATTATTCCTCAATAAAGTCGGTTTTTATTTAAAGAATGGATACATGCTGAACTCTTAACAATGGCTATCTCTGGGCAATGGGAAAAGGACCAGGGTTGGGAGAAAGTAATACTTACAGGAGACTTTAGCCTTGTCTGTAATGTTCTAATTTTATAATATAAATATTAATTTATGTATACCTTATTTAATTAAAAAATTTAAATAGAACACTTAGACATGATTTTCATAAATGTGCCCGCATAACAAAATCAGTCTTGCCCCTCCACAAACTGTTTCACAGATTGATCTGTTTGCAAAGCTTCAGTCACCTGAAAAAATTATCTTCACTTTTCTCATTTTCCAGACTATAAAATGTTCAAATAAATATGAAAGTTAATAGCTGATTTTTTTGTCCTTTTTATAGAATAAGTGGTGATTAGCATATTTGACTTGAGACTATTCCTATATGCAATTGCGCCATTAGCACTTCATTCCTTTGTGTTACGTTACTTTGATCCCTTTTATTTATTTATTTATTTAACATCTTTATTGGCATATAATTCCTTTACAATGTTGTGTTAGTTCCTGCTGTATAACAAAGTGAATCAGCTATACATATACATATATCCCCATATCGCCTCCCTCTTGCGTCTCCATCCCACCCTCTCTATCCTACCCCTCTAGGTGGACACAAAGCACCAAGCTGATATTTTGATCCCTTTTAAAAGGCAAACAGTTTTATGCTATTATCAATTAGTTTCATCCCATCAGGTTTTCCCTGGGGAACATGGGAACATTGTGAAAGGAGGAAATAATGAAGAGGAGCCAGGAGATGGAAATGCACCGAAAGGGAAGGTAGGGGGCACCAAAGGCAAACAAGAGTGCAGAGGACCTATGCATGAATTACCTCAAACCAGCATCTGTAATGTAACTGTTTCAGTGGAAGGAACTAGTACTTCTTCATCAGTACTTTATAGTGGGCCCCATCAGCATGGAGAGAAGTTTAAATCAGTTGAAACAGAAGGGGAAGTTTAGGCTGTGCATTATAGAACAGAATTTCTCATAGGTTAATAGAAGTTAATGGACCTTTCTTTTGTGGTCATTAAGAACTTGCATTTCAGAGATGCCCATCAACAGTAATTCAATAAAAGCTCTCTCAGTTTCAGAACTCCTCAATTCTTTTGTAGAGAAAGGGGATTGTGCTGTTAGGTGTTTCAACAGGCAACTTTCTGTGGTGCTCAGAGATTTTCCATTTCAATCAGGGCAGCTGTGGAAAGAGGCCAGTCCCCATCTGTCTCCTCCTCGCCCCCTGCCACAAAGGTTCCTATCAATTATGAGTAATACAGTCATTTTTTAAATAGAGTTTGAGATTGAGGATTATGGATGTGAATTTTGGATCTAAGAAGAAAATTAAACAAAAGAGTAAATTTAAGTGCAGAAAGATATACTTCATTTTAGCTAAAGTACAAATAAGAAATAAAGGAAAGGTAGTAGCACCTAAATGTTCAAGGACAAGAGAGTAGTTGAATTATGATGCATTAATCACGACCACAAAAGTACATCAATATAACAATAAAATAGTCATTTTGTTTTCAAATACTTAAAACTATTTAATGGTGAGCAGGTAAGGAACTTGGAAGTCATCACTCCTTCCTAACAAGAAGTAGACAGTTCAACAAACTGAAACATCAACAGTTCCTCTTAGATTCATCAGAGGAGTGATGTCACAGAGCAAACTGCTGTTCTTAAAACTCAAGAGACCAATGGGCCAATACAAGGAATCGCAATTTACCAGAACAGAAACACACAAGTGGACACCTCCATGGGAACCAGTACCAGGGTAGGAAAACCTGAACCGCAAATGACAAATTGCTGAAGGTCTCAGTGTAGACCAATCTGAGAGAGAAAAACTCTGGGGGCGGTGGGCGCACATTTATGAGTTTTACCTCCAGGATTTTTTTTTTTTTTTTTTTTGGACACATGGCTTGCAGGATCTTATTTCCCCAACCAGGGTCTGAACCCAGGCCCACGTGGGTTCAGCAGTGAAGGCCTCAAGTCCTAACAACTGAACTGCCAGGGAACTCCCCAACCTCCAGGATTTTGACGAGGTTCTCACGCTGAATATCAGCAGGGGAAGTAGGAAAAGGAACCATTTTTAAATACCCAGAGCATTCTGTTTTTAGCAAGACCTGCCATCCAGAGAAACAATTCTACCAAAGCCTAAACTATTGGGGTTTTATCAGAGGCTCGCCATCCTGGGTGAAGGAAATGCCCAACTCCAGCTGCCTCTAACCTTCCCATGGCGGAAAGGAAACACCCAGCTCCAACCCACTCTAGCATTCCTGTCTCGCCTAAGCAGGAGAGAGGACTGAGAAGTATTTGTGAAGTTCACAGTCCAGAGGCACAGGCTCACTAAAAGACTGAGACCTAATCATAGGACTAGAAGTACTTCCCTTCCCCTCACAACTCACCACCAGGTCACTAAAGGCCTATTTACTGCAGTTGCTTTTGCCAAGTACATCATGTCTAGCTATCAAGAAAAAAATCACAAGGCATACTAAAAGGCAAACCACACAGTTTGAAGAGACAGAACAAGCATCAGAACTAGTCTCAGATATGGCAAGAATGTTGGAATTATCAGACAGGGAACTGAAAACTACTATGACAATATGCTAAAGGCTCAAATGGAGAAAGTAGACAGCAGGCAAGAAGACATGGGCAATGTAAGCAGAGAGATGGAAATTCTCAGAAAGTATCAAAAAGAAATGCTAGAGATAAAAAAAACACTATGACAGAAATGAAGAATGCCTTTGATGGGTTCATCAGTAGACTGGACATGGATGAGGAAAGAACCTCAGAGCTTTAGGATATGTCAATAAAAAGTTCCAGAATGGAAAAACAAAGGGAAAGAAGACAGAAAACAAAAAAGGACCAAAATATCGAAGAGCTGTGGGACAACTACAGAAGTTTTACATGACATACATACATGTAATGAAAATATCAGAAGAAGGAGAAAAGAGAGAAAAGAAGAAATATCTTAAGTGACAATGATTGAGAATTTCCCCAAATCAATGTCAGACACCAAACCACAGATCCAGGAAGCTCTATGAGAATGGCTAAAATCCAAAGCACTGACAACATAAAATGCTGATGATGATATGGAACAAAGGGAACTCTCATTCATTGCTGGTGGGAATGTCAAATCTTGGAAGCAACCAAGATGTCCTTCAGCAGCTGAATGGATCAATAAACTGTGGTACATCCAGACAATGAAAATTTATTCAGCAAGAAAATGAAATGGCTATCAAGCCATGAAACGATATGGAGGAAACTTAAATCCATATTAATAAGTGAAAAAAATCAATCTGTAAAAGCAACATACTGTATGTATGATTCCACCTACGTGACGTTCTGGAAAAAGCAAATCTATGGAAATAGTAAAAGGATCGATGGTTTCTAGGGGTTATGGAGGAGGATAGGATGTGTAGGCAGACCACAGAGTATTTTTAGGGTAAACCATTATGTATGATACTATAATGGTGCATACATATCATGACACGTTTGTCAAAACCTACAGAGCACAACACTAAGGATGTAAACAATGGATCTTGGGTGATAATAATGTGTCACTGTAGGTTCTTTGATTGTTACAACTGTAGCACTGTGGTGGGAGGTGTGGACAGTGGGGAGAGGCTGCGTTGATGCAGGGACGGAGTAAACGGGAACTCTCCATACCTTCTGCTCAACTTTACTATGAACCCCAAACTGCTCTAAAAGATAAAGTCTTTAAAAAAAAAACTTTGTAATGCAAGACAATATAAAACAAGAATGCATATCAAGAGAGAAATAATATTTAAATAGGGACAAAGAGCGTGCATAAGACATACCTAAGGATTTAGGGTGGTACATTTGTAGAAAGTTCATATGGTCATTAGCAATTGTTTACCTGTCCAAAGCAGAGGTAACACAAATAAATAATAATGAAAATTCAAAAATAAAACACTGAAGATGAAAATGCCATCTCTGGGCTCTTAAGAAATGGAACAAAATTGTTTTTCCTCCAACGCTTCTTGACTTTACAAAGGCTGTGGGAAATGAAGGGACAGAATGGAAATTCAACTTTATGATTTTTAAAAGATCAGATAATATGTCCTTCTACAAAGAAGGCCCCTCGGGGTAATGAAGAAACAGATATGGTAGCAGAAGATGTAAAAATGCTACTTTCCCTTCAGTTCACACTCCCTGAAACCCTGCTACTTAGTAGAGAGTCATTAATGACTTGATGGGTGGCCAATGGTACTCTTTTAGATTCTTGAGATATTCACTAAGGAGTCTTGGTATTCCTATAGTAAGTGAAGTTCGTGAACCAATTTTTTTTTAATATGTGAAAAAATGTCTACACTGCAAATACTTGCAAATAACTGAAGCTTTTGAAGAGAATTTTTTAATCAGCAGAGAGGGTCAAAATGGCAAAGTTTCAGGATGGGAGCAACTCCATTTAATATAGGGGATATTTAAAAGATTTAAAGCCTTTTAAAAGGTAGTTGACTGTTTAAACAAAAATTACAAACTCACTCAGAGAATCATCACATTATTTTTTTGTGAAACACCTCTTCTCTGCTTGCTTGTGTGCCAAGTGTTTGACCGGTTAAGAGTAGACTAAGTTAGGTAAAGTCATAATAATTATCAGTGTCTTAAAACACCTTGTAAACTTCCTTTTTTAATAACTTCCCACCCCATAGTTAGAGAAATTTATTTGTGAAATACCTCTACTGAAATGAAATGTCTCATTGCTGTTACAAATTTACCACGGGGGAGAGGGGAGTTTCTATTAATGAAGTGTCGAGAAGGGAGGTGCCACTGACAATCATGAGACGTTTTGGAGAAGGGGCGATTTGGTTGCAGAAATTTGAAAGCAGTCAGGTAAGACAGAGCCATGCGCTGGAGGAATTTTTTAAGTTCCCCCCAAAAAACAATGACCAAGAATTCAAGTTTGCTATTAAAGGTATGGCATGATTACAAGGAAGGACAGAGTGACACGGTCAAAATTATATTTGAAGAAGATGAAAGATTTGATGCAGTAGATCCATGTAGATTATAAATTACTAGGTATAGAATATATAAAGGGTACAGGAAGGAACGTGTTTTCACCTCATCTGATCAGAAAGTGGTTGAAGCCTGAATTAATGTAGAGAGAGGAAAGGTCTGGGAAATATATGGAAAAATATCCCCAGAACTTAACAGCAATAATAAGGGCTACTTTTATTGATCTAGATCCCGTGCTAAGCGCTGCCTGTAGTGGGCAAAGGCGAGTCCATGGGAGCTAGAGGATAACCATCTATCTGTTCAGGATCCAGCGTCTCCTGGGAACCAAGCCTGGGGTGCAGCACTGGAGCTGAAAAGGCTCGGGGCCCTCAATGCTCTTTCCTTCTTCACAGAACGGTGCGGTGGGGAAGCTCGGCAAGTCTACGGTGCCATGTGACCGGCTCTATGATAAGGGGAAATGAAGGCTGCCAAGGGCTGGAGGTGGGAAGGAGCCACTAAGTTAGGAGCAGATTTCCAGGGAGGTGATGGTTGAGCGCCACCTTGAAGAATGAGTGTGAACGTGCCAGGTATTCAAAATGGCAGGAGGCGGCACTGTGCATTTGGGAAACTACAAGTTCAGGACGACCTCGGCACCTGGTGTGAGGAGCATGGATTGGAGCAAGAGGCTGGTGATGGAGGCTGAGCCCAGAGCATGGAACGGAGGTGAGATGGTTTGTATGCCATGCTGAGTTGTTGGAATACTACACTGTAGGGCAAGGGGAGCCACCGGAGGATTTAAAGTAGCAGAGTCATAATCACAATAAAGAACTGAATTGAATCTAAGCTTCTGTCAATGGCAAGATACACCATTTTTATGTACTGCTAAGAAATAGAAACGCCGTCACTTGAACTATGATATACCATCGAATGCAAGATGCATGCCACTTTAAGGGACATTCAAATTGGGAGGAAAAAAGTAAATCTTAGAACCTATAAATTACGGTAATAGAACAATTAAGAAAGGGTGACCGTTTGTTTGTTTGGTTTTTTTTTTTTTTGGTTTTTGCTGTACGTGGACCTCTCACTGTTGTGGCCTCTCCCGTTGTGGAGCACAGGCTCCGGACGCGCAGGCTCAGCGGCCATGGCTCACGGGCCCAGCCGTTCCGCGGCATGTGGGATCTCCCCGGACCGGGGCACGAACCCCTGTCCCCTGCATCGGCAGGAGGACTCTCAACCACTGCGCCACCAGGGAAGCCCCAGGGTGACCGTTTGAATCAACAAACAGGTGATTATTGCTCACTAGGCACTCCACACTAAGTCTTAGAGAGAACACCTAGGAACACCTGTGCGAGGTGTCCTTCCATTCCCAAGGCTCCACAGCAGTTAGACCCAAGGTACAGAGAGCAGCCAGTACCTCCAGGCATGAGGTGCCATGGTGCAGACCCTACCAGCAATGGCCTTTCAGAGAGGAGAGGCTGACCTGGGGTGGGGCTGAGAGGGGGACGCTGTGAAGTGAAGAATACCTAACGGAAGTAGGAGGTGGGAACATAAGATGATTGACACACAGAATTGGGGTTGACATTTATATACACAACCGTGTGACAAGCTATGAAATTCCACTTCCCAGGGATCTTGAGACTCCCCAGAAGTTCAAGTATTTTTCATTTTGGACAGAACATTCACGATAAATATGACCTGTTCGAGTTACTGCTTCCCTTTTCAGAAATGTTTTTTAGGGTTCATTGGCACAGGCAGAAGGTTTTGATACTCCAAAAGGTGAGTCCGGATGGGAGCAGGGCACAGTGTTTATGACAAACGCTCCACTGGGAAGAGAAGAGATGAAAAGCCAGAGCAGCCTGACCTTGCGGGATAGGAAGGGTTGGTCTGGCAACCTCGTAGGGAGGAGGAGCAGACAGGAGGTGCCTGTCTCACGCTGAAGAGCCAGTAAAGACGGGAAGACCCCTCCTGGAGAGACCAGGAGGGGGAGGGTGGGGCCTGCTGAGAGGCACTCCGCGTTTGCCTGAAGCAGGCACCAAGGAGTTGCGTGGACACCAGGCAACCCTGTAGGCCCTCCTTCCTCTTTCGGGCCTGGCTGCCTGGGACCATTACCTGTCCCTCATTCCAGTTGGCTGAGGCCTTCGCATTCCTGTCCACCTGCTCACAGCTGTTAATGACCAACGGGAGTGATGCTGGTCAGCACCCCGTGGCTTTGCTTGGCTCAGCTCCTTGAGGGCCAAGCGTGTACTGAGTAATAATAGATTAATACAGTTTTAAGCCCTGAGATAGAGCGTGACCTCTGACTTTTGAAAAATCGTGTTGGAGGGAGAATAGGGGGAAGAGGAAGACCCAAAACTTGTATAGGAGCTAGAAGGAAAGCTGCTGGACAGTGGTGACACTTGGCCTCGTACAGTAATGAGGTATTTTCTTTGAAACTTGATAGAACACTAAGGAACCATCGTCAGCCACTTCGCCCCAGCATGACCTTGTTATTGTTTCTGCCCATCACAGGCAGTGAATCTTCCTGAAGGATGAGGAGCCATGACATCGATTTTGGTATGACTTGAGCAGCTGGGAGAGCCATCAGCTCACACAAGGGCCAGCTTTCTGCACACACATCCCCGGGCTTCCCCATCGACTCCCTGGCTTCTAGCTTCTCTTTGGGACGCTGCTTTTCCCCGTGGGCCCTCAGTCCTGTCTGACGGCCCGGAGCACTCCACTGTGGTTTTCCAAATGTAACTCAGCTTGTTTCCCGTCAACAAAATCTACCGGCGCTGCTTCTTGGTATCAGAACCTTAATTAATGACGAAAGGCCATATGTTAGGGTGTCAATGGTTACAATATGTTGCCCTTCTCTGAGAATATAGTATTTCAAATTAGAGCTTTTATGCCTAAAATAATTAATCAGGAAATCTTTTTGTCTATAAAGTAGATGATAGGTAATTTTATAATTTAGTTATCATTTCATTAAAAAGCCATATCCCTTACCTCAAAAAACTTACATATTCTTGGGAAGACATGTACAGATAGTGAAATGAAAATACATATAGCTGGATAATGGATTGTCAAATGCTTGATACAGACAGTAAGTGCTATAAAAAGTGTAGAGGAAATAGAAATATGAGAGAAAGAGATCCTTTTGAGTTGTAAAGTTCACAAAAATAACAAGGGCAAAAAGTATTTTTAAGCCTTTGAATGATTGAATGGGGAGCTGGGGTGAGGAGAGGGGGGAACAAATATTATGCAGACGAGGACACGGTGTGGATTGTTGCATAGTGAGAAATCAAGCAATAGTGAGGGAATGTGATTAAAGTAAAGATTCTTATGGGAGATACGGTTGGAAAGAGGTGGAAGAGCGCAAGTGAGAAAGACATTAAATGCCAGCCAGAGACTTGGTTGTCCTTTTGAAGGTGGTAAATATTATGGGTTATATGATAAAATTTTACAGTTATAGAAATTAATTTTATTTGGATTATAAATGTTTTATAACAGGTATTGGGATTGGGAATTAAAGACTACAAAAATCAATATTTCATCTTGTTCCTTCTAGAGAGCACATCTACATTTCAGCATTATTTCTTCAGTCATAATATAATCTGGTTTTACACAATAAACTTCCTCCTTTTTTGCAGAATATATGCTTTAATACAAAAGTAACCTAAACCTGTAGTGAAAGATTATTGATGGGAAGGACAGGATTCTAAAAAGAACAACATCTTGGTATAATATTTAATTTTAAAACTAAATGGACCATCAATATTTACAGTAGGGGTCTTAACACTTTGTTTTTTTCTATTTAATTTCTATCAAATATATATCTACAGTAGTGTCTGAGCAGTCCTCTTCTTATAAATTAATAAGCCAAAAAAATCTTAATCCAAAAGACCCAATTTGGGTTTTGAAAAATATTGCCACTTTGTTAATGTAGAATTTAGTATTACACACAAACTTAGATATTATCAACCCCAATCACAGGAATATAGTGAACAGTTAAGTGGATAATTTCATCAGCAGGCACTAGGCATAAATTTTGGTGCACTCTGTTTTTCTGGAATCTTGATTTGTTGATTTCATAAAATGTTTAAGATAGTATATTTAAAAAAAAAAACAACCCTTAGTTTCTATTTCCAGCAAAGATGGAGTAATATGGACTCAATTTATTGTCTAGCCTGAAACAACCCCCCGAGAATAGACAAGAAATATGAATCAATGGTTTTAAACACTCTCCACATCAAGGAAAGAAGAACAATGATCAAAAAACAAAGAGACAAAAAACAAAGAAGGTGAGCCCTATGATTATGCCCACTTACTACCTTGAGAAAAATTTTAGGCCATGGTGCTGGGTGGAGAAACTGAGGTAGAATCTGGCAAACTTCCTGCATTGAAGAAATGGAGTTAAGAGTTTAGGGAAACCAAGGCAGCTACTGTCCATAGATCAGAGTACCAGAGAGGAGAGGGCTACACAGAGAGACAAACCTGGGGATCCTCAGAGGGTCTCCCTCAGTACTCAGTTGAGTACTAGTCACATGTGTGTGAGGAATCCAACCAAGGCCATAGAAAGAACCATCAAAAAGGACTAGAGTGAACAGTGACTGGTGTCCACAGAGGGCCAAGCACAGTGCCTGTTCCCACAGCCAGACTGGAAAAGCTCATAATTCACAGGGCATTAGGTTCAGGAAAGTCTTATCTCAGTAGTGATGAAGAATTAGCCCCTGTCAGAGCACTACTCCCGACCTGCCTAACAAATTTTAAAAACAAGAACTGAAAGATCCAACTGTTTCCAAGAACAACACACAAGAAGATTTATAGGAATACAAAAATATCCAGCACCCAAGAAGGTAAAGTCACAATATCTGGTAACCAATCAAAAATTGCCAAGCATGCAAAGAGGCAGGAATGTATGACCCATATGAGAGAGAAATAAATCATAACTACTATAGAACTAACACAAATGTTAGAATTATATCCATTACATTTAGAATTACATTTTTATGCCATTAAATTTATTCCACATGTTCAAAAAGTTAGAATAAGCTTAGAGTTAGAATAGAAACAGGGGACATATTTTAAAAATACGTAAATCAAAATTCTAGAGAGAAGAAAATAACAATGTCTAAGTAGAAAAGTACACTTAGATGGGATGAAAGGCAGCGTATACACTGCAGAAGAAAACATTAGTGAATTTCAAGGCAATAAACACTAAACAAAGCAACACACTGTGAGAAAAATAATAGTAACAGAGAATGAAGACAGCATCAGTGAGTTGTGACATAACAGCAAGCAGACTAATATATGGATAAATTGAGTCCCCCCCAAGGAAGGGGCAGATAGAAAAATATTTGAAAAAATAATGGCCAGATATACACACTACTGTATATAAAATAGGCTAATAAGTACCTACTGTATAGCACAAGGAACTCTACTAAACACTCTGTAATGACCTCTATGGGGATAGAAGCTAAAAAAATGAATTGATATATGTATATGAATAACTGATTCACTTTGCTGTACAGCAAAAACTAACATAACTTTGTAAATCGACTACACTCCAATAAAAAATTATTTTAAAAAAAGAAGGAATGGGGCTTCCCTGGTGGTGCAGTGGTTGAGGGTCCGCCTGTAGATGCAGGGGACGCGGGTTCGTGCCCTGGTCCGGGAAGATCCCACATGCCACTGAGCGGCTAGGCCCGTGAGCCATGGCCGCTGGGCCTGCGCGTCCCGAGCCTGTGCTCTGCAGTGGGAGAGCCCACAGTGGTAAGAGGCCTGCGTACAGCAAAAAAAAAAAAAAAAGAAAGAAAGAATGGTCAGAATTTTTCTAAACTTGATTAAAAGTATACACCTACAAATCTGAGATGCTCAAGGAATTCCAAATACAAGACCTATCAAGAAAAAGAAACCAAGTCACATCATATCAAGAAATAAGGAGAAATCAAGCAATAAAGAGAAAATCTTATTCATTTGTCAAAACCTATAGAAAGGCACAATACGAAGAGTGAGTTCTAATGCAAACTATGTGCTTCAATTAATAATAATGTATCAATATTGGTCCATCAATTGTAACTAATGTATCACGCCTATGCAAGATGCTCACAATGGAGAAACTGTATAGGGGTGGCTGAAGGGAGGAGGGCATTTGTGAAAATTCTCTGTATTTTCTGCTCAATTTTTCTGTAAACTTAAAAATTGCTCTAAAAAATCAAGCCTGTTATTTTTTTTTAAGTAGCCAGAGAAGACAGATGTAACATATAGAGAAATAAAGATAAGGATGACATTGGATTTTTCATAGGAAACAATGCAAGCAGGAAATAGTGGAATAACATCTTTAAAGTATTGAAACAACAAGAAATTAAAACCTATCAACCTAAAATTCTATACTTAGAAAAATATCTTTCAAAAATGAAGATGAAATAAAGACATTTTCAGTCATACAAAAAGCTGAAAGAAATCAGCAGCAGAAGGTCTATACTCTGAGAAATGTTAAAAGAAATCCTTTAGATAGAAGGAAAGCAATTATTGATAGAAATCTGGATCTACACAAAGAATGAAGATCAGTGTCAATGGCAACTACATGAGTAAATATATCTTTTCCTAATGATTTAAATCCTTTAAAAATATAATTGGCTGTTACATAAAATTTACTACAATGTATTATGATAATACAATATATACATACGTATAAGTAAAATACATGACAACAATGTCTCCTGGCATGCAGGCCAGGAGGAAAGAAATAGAAATATATTACTGTAAAATATACTGTACATGAAATGGTATAATATCATTTGAAGGTAGACTGTGATAAAGAATAATTGATAAAACAAGTAGGCAGAATATCAGCAACAATATAGCAGACTGGAACAACACTATTAATTATTTTGACCTAATTGACTTTTATAGAACACTCTGTTCCTTAATTGCAGAATACATATTCTTCTCAAATCCACACAGCACAACAGAATCCAATGGATCATATTATGTACCAAAAAACAAGTCTCAATAAATTTAAAAGGATTCAAGTCATACGAAGCAGGTTCTTTGACAACAATGAGATTAAATTACAAATCAATAACAAAAACATCACTGGAAAATCACCAAATATTTAGACACTAAATAACATACTCCTAAATAACCTAAGGTACAAAGGAGACATCAAAGGAGGAAAATTATAAAGCATTTTGAACTAAGTTAAATTGAAAACACAACATTTTAAATTTGCGGGAGGCCATTAAACCGGTTTTAGGGAGAAATTTATAGCACTAACACCTATATCAGAAAGAAGAATGTCTCAAATCGAAGATCTTATTTTCCTTAAGAACCAGAAAACAAAGGAGCAAATAAAATGCAAAGTAAGCATAAAAAAGGAAATAATAAAGATTGGAATGGAAATTAATAAAATAAAAACAAAAGAGAAAATCAATGAAACTAAAAGCTGGTTCTTTGAGAAGATCAATAAAATTGATAAACCTGTAGCCAGAATAACTAGGAAAAATTATTTTTTCTCTGAAGATATAAATTGCCTATATCAGGAATGATAGAGGTGACATCACTACAGATTCTACATATATTAAAAGGAAAATGTGAACAATTTTATGCCAATAAATTTAACAATTTAAACAAAATGGACAAATTCCTTAAAAGATACAAATTACCAAAGCTCACTCCAGAAGAAACAGATAACTGGAAAAGCCCTGTATCTGTTAAGGAAATTAAATTTGTACTTATTAAATACCTTTCCACACAGAAAACTCCAGGTCCAGATGGCTTCACTGGTGAATTCTACCAGTAAAGTAAGAAATAATCCAAATCTACACAAACTCTTCCAAAAACATGAAAATGGAGGGAATGCTTTCTGACTCATTCCATGAGTCCAGCATTAGCTTAATGCTAAAACCAGAAAAGACATTACAAAAAGTAAAATTATACAATATATTACTTAAACATAGGTGTAAATGTTCTAAACAAAACATTAGCAAACTGAATCCAATAATACATTAAAAGGGTAATACATCATGACCAAGTGGAGTTTAGCCCAGGATATGAAGTTGGTTCAGTGTTCAAAAATCAAGGAATGTAATACACCATACTAACAAAGTAAAAAGGAAAAGCCATATGGTCACTTCAATAGATGCAGAAGAACATTTGACAAAATTCAACATCCATTCCTGATGAAAACTCTCAGTAAACTTGGACTAGAAGGCAATTTCCTCAAACTGATAAAGCAAATCTTCAAAAAAGCTATATCTAACACCATACTCAGTGATGAAAACATGAACGCTTTCTTCCTAAAATCAGCAACAATACAAGGATGCCTGCTTTCACCACGTCTATTCAACATTCTACTGAAGGTCTCCGCTAGTGCAATCAAGAAAAAGAAATGAAGGTGTTCAGATTGGAAAGGAAGTACAACTATTGTTATTCTTAAATGACATGATCATCTATGTAGAAAGTGTGATAGAATCCTCAAAAGAGCTACTAGAACTATTAAGTGAGTTTAGCAAATTTGCAATACAAAATCAGTATACTAAAATGAATTATATTTCTGATTACCAGCAACAATCATAAATAAAACTAAAATTTATAATAGAATTTTAAAATTTGAGGGGCTTCCCTGGTGGCGCAGTGGTTGAGAGTCCGCCTGCCGATGCGGGGAACTTGGGTTCGTGCCCCGGTCCGGGAGGATCCCACATGCCGCAGAGCGGCTGGGCCCGTGAGCCATGGCCGCTGAGCCTGCGCGTCCGGAGCCTGTGCTCCGCAACGGGGGAGGCCACAACAGTGAGAGGCCCGTGTACCGCAAAAAAAAAAAAAAAAAAAAAAAAATTTGAAATGCCTAGGGATAAATCTAAGGATATAAAAGGCCTGTATGCTGAAAACTAAAAAACATCGCTGAGAGATGTTAAAGAAGTTATGATGAAATAGTTACCTTTTTCATGGGTTAGAAGACTCAATTTTATTAAAATGGCAATTTTCCCCAAGTTGATCTTTATATTCAAAGCAACTCCAATCAAAATCCCAACTAGTTTTTCTGTGGAAATTGAGAAGCTAATTCTAAAAGTCATATGGCAATGCAAACTTTATAAAGTAGTCAAATTGCCAAAGAAGGACAGAATTGGAGGGCTAACACTATCTGATATCAAGAATCTGTATACAGCTACAGTAATCGAAAGAGCATGATATTCACTTATATGTGGAATCTAAACTATGACACAAATGAACTTATCTACCAAACAGAAACAGACTCAAAGACAGAGAGAACAGACCTGTGGCTGCCAAGGGGGAGGGGAGTTGGGGGAGGGATGGATTGGGAGTTTGGGACTAGCAGATGCAAACTATTATATATAGAGAGAATGGATAAACAACAAGGTCCTACTGTATAGCACAGGGAACTATATTCAATATCTTGTGATAAACAATAATGGAAAGGAATATGAAAAAGATTGTACATATATGTATAACTGAATCACTTTGCTGTACAGCAGAAATTAACACAACACTGTAAATCAACTATACTTCAATAAAATAATTTTTTAAAGCAAGATATTGCATTTATTGGCATTAAGATAGACACATAGGGCTTCCGTGGTGGCGCAGTGGTTGAGAATCCGCCTGCAGATGCAGGGGACACGGGTTCGTGCCCCGGTCCGGGAAGATCCCACATGCCGCGGAGCGGCTGGGCCCGTGAGCCATGGCCGCTGAGCCTGTGCGTCCGGAGCCTGCGCTCCGCAACGGGAGAGGCCACAACGGTGAGAGGCCCGCGTACCACAAAAAAAAAAAAAAAAAAGATAGACACATAGATCAATGGAACAGAGTCCAGAAAAAGACTCACACATATATGGATAACTGATGTTTGAGAAAGTTACTAAGACAAGGCAATGGAGGTAGGATGGATATTTCAACGAATGTTGCTGTAACAACTGGATATCCATCGCTTAGAGGAAAAAAAAGAATTTGGATCCATACTTTACACCACATAAAAAATTAACAAAAAATTGGTCATAGATCTAATAAAGCCTAAAACCATAAAACTTCTAGAGGAAACAAAGGAGAAAGCCTTTGTGAACTTGGGTTAGGCATTTTTTAGGTACAACATCAGACGTGCAATCCATAAAATAATAATAAGATGATAACTTGGACTTCATTAAAATTAAAAACTTCTGCTCTTCAAAAGACACTGTTAGAAGAATGAAAAAACAAACCACAGACAGAGGGAGAATTTGCCAAGCATCTATCTGAAAAGGGACTTGTATCTAGGATATATAAAAACTTCTCAAAACCTGACAATAAAAAAACAACCCAATTAAAGCTGAGCAAAAGATTTAAGCAGACATATCACCAAAAAGATATACAGGTGGCAAATAAGCACATAAACAGATGATCAACATCATGAGTTATTACAGAGATGCCAATTAAAACCACAATTATATACCACTACGTAACTTTTAGATGGCTAAGGTTTGAAAAGACAACAATACCAATTATTGGTAAGTACTGGAGCAACAGGGACTTTCATGTACTGCTTGTGAGAATATAAAATGACACAACCACTTTGGAAATTCATTGGCAATTTCATTAAAAAGTTAAACCTGTATCTATCATATGATCCAGCCGTTCCACCCCTAGGTATTTTCCTAAGAGAAAAGAAAGCATTATCCACACAAAAACCTGTACATAAATGTTCACGGAAGCTTTATTTATAATAGCCTCAAACTGAAAATGACCCAAATGTCCATCAACAGGTAAAAGGATAAACAAATTGGGGTACAACTACACAAAAGAACATTACCGAAAGATAACAAGTAACCACTGATTCACAAAACAACATGGATGAATCTGAAAGCAATTATCCTGAGTGAAAGAAGCCAGACAAGCAACAGTACATATGGTATGAATTAATGCATTTGTATAAAACCGCAGAAAACGCAAAGTAATCTATAGTGACATAAAGGAGATCAATGTTGCTCGGGGACAGGTGGTGAGATGGGGAAGCAGGGGAGGGAGGCATTACAGAGGGTTATGAGGAAACTTTCGGAGGTGATAGATATGTTCGTTATCTTGATTGTGGTGATGTTTTCGTGGGTGTATACATGTAGAAACTTATCAAATTTTATTTTAAAATGTGCAGTTTATTGTGTTAATTATATCTCAATAAAGCTGTTCTTTAAAAAAACTTAAAATTTGAGGATGTACGGTGTGTCACTACAGGACCTGTTTCCAGGCTCTGGTAGCTGGTAACGCTGCCTCTCCCCTTGTCTCACTAGGCATCCACTTCCTTTCTTCTTTCTTCACCTCACTGTCCAGTTTGTCTTCTCAGCTCCTCCATCTTCAGTGTAAAAAAAATCCCTGAATGAAATTTCCTCTGTCCTTAACATGAAGTTGCTTCTGTTTGCCTGGCAGTACTGTCTGATATATTTGATCATCAAGCAATAAGTATATTTAATATATATAAAGATAAATATGTACCTATGCTGGTGCATATATACCTAAGGTAGTAGATGTAGGTCTGCGTGACCTTACAAGAATGTCAAAACACCTCATTTTCTCTCTTTCCAGGCTCCTGGGTGTCTGAAATCCCCACTATTAGTGTCACTCCTTGTTGGCCTTCTAGAGAGATGTGCATTTATCTTGGTGGTTTTTTAGTGGTTAAAAAGGACAGTGTGGGACTTCGCTGGCAGTCCAGTGGTTAAGACTCTGCACTTCCACTGCAGGGGGCATGGGTTTGATCCCCAGCTGGGGATCTAAGATCACAAATGTCTTGCTGTGTGGCAAACAACAACAACAACAACATAGTGTGAAGCCAGTCAGCCAGTCAGGGGACTAAGTAGCCAGAGGGGTGAAGGTGAGATGATGTCAGAAAAGAGATGGTAGTAGGATAGAAAGGTTCCAAAGGAGTGGTGGAGAATTTGACGATCAAGTGTACCTTCTTCACAACCGTGCTCAGAGCCATTTATTAATTCATTTTAAAAAATGAAAAATATATTCCTTGCGTGTTAACACAAATAATATATTTTTTATGAAAACAACTACTTTTTCCAAAACAAAAGAAGTAGTAAGAAGTGTAGCAAAGTTTTATATGTTTGCAAATCTCCTTGTGCCTGGCTTAAGAGAAGACAGTGGGATTCTCATATTTGCCTCTGAATTCAATCTCTTGTGATATGTCATTTTGATTGAAATATATCAGGAAAATCCAGCCTCACATAGATATATGGTAGGAAAATGAAGGGTTATTTTATTTTATTTCTTTTAAAGTCTTTATTGAATTTGTCACAATATTGCTTCTGTTTTATGTTTTGGCCTTTCGGCCCTGAGGCATGTGGAGTCCCACCTCCCTGACCAGGGATCAAACCCACACCCTCTGCACTGGAAGGTGAAGTCTTAACCACTGGACCGCCAGGGAAGTCCCCCCAATGAAGAGTTATTTTAATAGCATTTTTAAACAGTTTTGAATATTCTTCTTTGATACCAGATCAGAACTTGTAAAAAGAAGCCTATGTTCAGCAACTAATGTTCCAGTTCTAGTACCTTATTTTAATTGGGAATGACCTAGATATTTAATAAACTTCTACCATTTAGCTTAACTTAGTAAAACTCTTCAAGTTATCAAAATCTGAAGAGTTGATTTTTTTTTTGGGGGGGCCACGCTGCATGGCTTGCGGGATCTTAGTTCCCAGACCAGGGATCGAACCCAGGACCCCGGCAATGAGAGTGCTGAGTCTTAACCACTGGACCACCAGGGGATTCCCTGGAAAGACTATTTTTAAGTAGATATTCCTAAAACATAATTATTTGTAAAGAGTCTACCTAAAAACTTTTATCTCATTTAATTTATTTATAAAAATTTCATGATACCAAGTTATTTTTCTTACTGACAAATTTTACAACAGATATAAGATCTTATTTGACTTCTAGTAAACCTAGGTACAATAAAAGTATTATACTCAATGTTGATGACTCTAAAGACATGCCTGCATTAATTAAAGCAACAAACAAACTTAAATATCAATTATTAATTTAATGTTGAATATTTCCCAGTCACATGAACCTGAAATTTATTTGGATTCGTTTCTTTTATATTTCTGAGAATTTATATATTCCTTTAAGTCAATTAAATAGTGCTCGTTTACGAATTAATTTTTGTAATACCAACTATAGGTAAAGATATCATATCTATAATGTATGCACAGACACAATCAGAGATCTCATAGCTTCATTTTTAAAACTCAGTTATGAATCAGGTATTACAATAAAAAACTCACTAGTTTATAAATAACTTTTAGAATAAGTTAAGTTTACTCACTTGAGTTCCAAAAGGACTCTTTTTCCTTTTTTTCCCCTCAGTCTCAGGAGTTGGAGATGATAAGATAAGAATTCCTGAGAACACTGGTGAGAGCACGGGTAGAACATTTACGTCTCAAGGCACAGGGAGAGAAATGCAAGCTCCTCTAGAAGGGCTTGTTCTCTTAGGGTCAGTGTTCTGAAAAGAAATGTTTTATAAAGCTGGCTTTCTCTAATTCTAACTGCATATGCAATAAACTGGTGTTGGAAAGTCAAAAGAGCCCCATGTTGGCCATTTTCAGGGTGAGATTTTCTTTCATTCCTAATTAAGTAAGTACTTGTAAGTATAAGTTTCATTTGTACATAAACTTGGCTGGGGTGCTAGTTGGAGGCTGGTTTTCTGATGTCCCTTGTTTATGGAAGACATTAGGCCAGACACCTACCTAATCACCCACTCCACACCTCTCAGTGTCTTTCAATTGAGCAAATCCAAATCTTTCAACCAGGCTCCTCCAGTATTTTTTAACTGGGGGGCACTTTTCCCCAGTGTCTTTCAACTGGGGGGGTCCAGGTACTTGTAATACACCACCAAATAAAACTCAAGATCATGAACCAATAATTGGGAGATCAGAGAACCAGGAGAGACTCACCCAAATTCATGTGGACTCGCCAAAGAGGCAGATGGACACAAGGGGCCCTGCTGGTACCAAGGCTCCAGATCCTTGTAGAATTCAGGCAAAGGAGAGAAGTCTGCTCCAGGTCCCTTCATGGTTGCCAAAACTGTCAACTGAAATAAAAATGCACAACATGAGAGCTGTGAGTTTCAGTTTTATTTGGGGACTTGCTGAGGACTATAGGCCAGGAGACAGCCTCTCAGACAGCTCGGAGGAACTGCTCCAAAGAGGTAAGGGGGTAGGTCAGTATATGTGTGATTTTGGAGAAGGGGTATGTGCAATTAAATACACATCTTGGTAGAAGGTTACTGCTAGTCATTAAGCACAAATATATTAGTTAATCACTTTAGTACTTTCTAAGTATAGGAAGATGCAAGAAATTGGGTTCGTAACATTTTCTCTTGAAACTATCTAACTAACTGAAGCTCTTTACTGCCAGTTTTCCCAGAGCACAGAGTGCCTCATTCCTTATCTCCCTGAACTTCTTTCAGGGTGTGTTGAAGGTCAATGATTGCACTGGCTAATGACCTAATCCCTGTAAAACTGAATTGTGAGAGACATTCTCTAATTGGCAATATTTTATACTAAATGTATATCATATTGTTTTTCACTTGGTCCTTAAAAAAACTCTAAGATTTATTATTATTATTTTATGGATGGAGGAACTAAGGCTTAGAGGGGTTAATTAATTTGTCCAAGGTCACACAGACCAACAAGTGAAGATGCTGGGATTTGACCCTTAGTATAGCCTCCAACATTCTAGCCTTTTCTCTTACTCTGACATTTTCACCTAAAAATCCCTGGGTTTCTCATGGCACTTTAATGTGTATAAGTCATCTGTGCACAATCCAGGATTTGTTTCCTGCGTAGGCACTGCAAAACCTACTTGGCATTTGAGGTCAGTACATTAGAGGAATAAACTGTGCTATATCTAGGCTTTTAAGTATCTAAATGATTAAGAGTTTGTCTTCAAAGGAGAAAAATAACAGCCTTGTAAAACGGGATTACCAACGCAGTGCTTAGTATCTTAGAATCTTTAAGCCTCAGAACACAGAGAGCAGAAGAGAAAAAAAAAAAAATTTCTATCTACAAGAGAACTAATGAGCTCCAAAGGAAAGAGCCTGTCTTTTTGCTAAGCAACACCAAAAGCTGAATATCTGGTGCCTTCTCTCTGGGCAAAAGGCAGAAAAATCAAGGAATGAAAAGATACCACCTCGTTTAACTGACACTTAAAGCATTATTACACATTTCTGCAACTTTACCAAAAATAGTCTCCATTTTAAACACTAACCTTAGTCTAACATCTCTTTGTGTCAGCAAGTGTCTTGTGCATGGTGGGTGCTCAGCAGCCCCACAGTCTCAGAGTGAGAATAATTTTTACCACCACCTAACATAGCTGTGTGCAGATACACACGAGAAAGGAAGGCAGTCCAGTGGTTAAGACTCCACACTTCCAATGCAGGGGGTGCAGGTTCTATCCCTGGTCGGGGAACTAAGATCCCACATGCCATGTGGCATGGCCAAAAAATAAAAAAACAAAAACAAAATAAGGAAATTTCCATTTGTAAAGTTGCCTCAGTGTCAGGAAGATGGCTACACCCAGAGACAACTCTTACAATCTGAGACTATTAGCTGCACAAGACAACCTTTACATACTTCCTCCCCTCAACATCTTCAAACCTGCCTCAACTCTCCCAGAAGTCCCAAACTTCTTTTCCTTTGTTTAGCCTGAGATGATAGTTAAGCCTCAACACTTGGCCACCATCTTGAGTATATTTTCCTTGTGAAAGTCCCACATGTCTTTTGTCAGTTTAATTTCCAAGGCCCTCAGCTGGAGAACCTACTTGGGTAGAAGGAAAAGGAATTTTTCCTCCCATACACTCTGATTAAAATAAATTATTTATTGGGCTGACACAGGTGAAAGTTCTGGTCTCTTTTTAAATACACCAGCCAAACTTGTAACCAAGCAGGACCCTACCGGGTCTTCCTGGAAGAAGACCCCTGTCCCCCATGTCCTCTGTTTGCCTCTTGTTTGTAGAGAAACTTTAGCCTCTGAGGCCTTCCCCAAGTTCCAAAGAGAAGTGAGAAAATGCAGAAAGGAAGGAAAACAGTCATACAAGACAAAATAATAATAGTTTAGCCATCAAACAAAATCAAGGACCTTTCATTCCTCCTCAAGGGATATAGATAATATTCTGAGCCATGTCCTTTGAGCTGTTTGGCAGATACTGAACCCTCCCCCCACCCCGACTCCCACCCCCCGTGGAAGAAGTTAACCATATGCTGCTCACAAGCACCTAGACCCCAGACCTGTTGGAATCAGAAGGGTGATGATGCTGGCTTCCAATAACCTCACCACCAACCAATCAGAAGAATGTCCACGAGCTGATCACACATCCCACAAGCCCTCTCCCTCCCCCGTCTTCAAAAACCTTCCCCTGAAAGTCTCGGAGAGTTCAGGGCTTTTAATCACTAACCTACCTGGACTCCTTGCTTGGCGCCTGCAATAAACGCTGCACTTCCCTTCACCACCACTAGGTGTCAGTAGACTGGCTTTACTGCACGAACGCCAGCTAGGCACCCCAAGTTTGTTTGGTTCACTAACAAAATCTGTAGAAAGTTGTCAGCATCCAGCACTTGGGATTGGAATACTTTACCACAACCTAAACTTGAACTGGGTTCATTCAGGGATTTTTATCAAGAGAAGGACTGGAGAAAAAGCAGGCACCTTCTGTACAGGAGGTTCACGTGTTGCAGCTTCACCTTGCAGTTCTGTGAGCAACGGAACTTATAAGGTCTTGGTCCTTGTGTTTGCAAATGTGGACCGTGCAGGTGCCGGGTTTCTGAAAGCAGCCACTTTTTACAGTGAGACGAAGGAGAGGAGGACAGCCCTATCTTCGGAAAGTTCAGGCCAAATTCTGGGCCCTCAGGGCCGTGCAAGTTCAGGGCAGAAGAAGTGCAGTCTTTAGACGTACTAACGAAGGATGTGGGAGCGCGGCCAAGGCGAGAGGGATGGAAAGGCGCACCGCTCCGCGCGCCCGCACCTCCTTGTCTTGGAGGCCCGCGCGGTCCCGCCTCATTAACTGAGGTGGCCCCGGAGGCCGAGGAGGCGGAGAGCCCCCCTCAGGTGTACGTAGCTCCCAGGTTTGCTCCCCCATCGCTCCCACCTTCTGGCTCGAGGCGGTCTCGCGGCTGCGCGGAACCACAACTCCCACAAGGCCCCGCGATCGGGGCCGTGGCCACGGCGAGTGGGCGTGGCCTGAATGTCTGGGCAAGCTGTGATACAAAGGGGTTCTTGGTGCTTAGCTTCTCTGCTTCCCCGCCGGGCTTTCTAGAGCTCGGGAGTTTTCTCATCCATGGATTGAGATCTGATCCTCTGACCCCTGGAGTCACTCACCGTCCGGGAGCGTCGCTTCGGACTGGCGCTCGACTGGCAGCGTGTGCCTAAGTGTAGGTTGGGGAGGCGCAGGGTGCGACCGGGTTGCACTGAAGCTGCTGGTGGTCCTGGACTTCCTGGGGGAGCCTGTCTGAAGCCCAGGAAGTTACAGGTGCTGGTAGGGGAATCCCGGGGGAAAAACCAGGGCCCAAACCAGCACTACAGGCCGGAAGACAGCAATAACTCTGGGGAAAAGCCCAACCTCTAAGATGCTTGAATTTTGGCTATGAGGAAGAGCAGAAAAGATGACAACCAAATCAATAGGATATCTGTGGACCTGTGCTGAAAATTTTCTGTCCTCCAGATTTTTCTACCTGCCATTCATAGCTTTTATCTTTTTATCCCTTGTGTTGCGTTCTGAGAATTCTTTGCCTTGGTATTCCAGCTCTCTGGTTTGGTTTTCTGCAGTGACTATTCTGCTATTCAGCCCATCTCCTAAAAGGTTTTATTTCAGTAGCTGTTTGTATTTCCAAGATCTCTGGTTAACTCTTTTCGTAACTGCCTGCTCTCATTTCATGATGTGATATTCTTGCTTATCCCTATGATTATTTTAATTATGCTGGTTTTAATGTCCTGATCACTTTAAAAGAAGTTTCCTCAGGTGCAAGTTCTCTCTTGAAAAAAAAAAAAAGGAGAAAGCATATGTTAAAGTTGTTCTCTTTTATGTTTTGATTTTCCTGAAATGTTTGTGATTGTTGGTCACTCATTTTTTTTTGTACCTGAAATCCCCTGATTTTTACCCTCTTTGCAGAGGGAAGAGAGAGAAGGAGAGGGCACTGTAGGGTTTAATTTTTTTTTTTTTTTTTTTTTTTTTTTTTTTTTTTAATGAAAGTGGGAAGAGGCAAGGTTTGTAGCCTAGTGGCTATCTGGGGGACCCCACCCTTCCTGAACCTGGTAATTATCTGGATTTTGCGTGTTTCTCTTGCTGAAGCTCCCATACTCTCTGCTCCCAGCTGGAAGCAGAGATCCCATCTTCTGCTCCCTGAAAGCTTATATTTTGGTGAAGCTTCTTGTTCTGGCATCTCAGCCAGTTACCTTTCCATTTCCCTTGGCTCCCTCTCTCCAGGTTTTCAACCCCCTTTCCTTATGTACCAATGGGGATGGTAGGAAAGAGTGACCCAAGGAGCCCTCCCCCAATTTTTTTAGTATCTTTTTTTCAATACTTAGAAGGGAACCAAGCATCCTCAGTAGGACTCTCAAAGATGAATGAAAAACAATGCCGGTAATAATTCTGCTAAAGAAATGACGACATCAATTCTTTGTATTGCATATAACTATTTTTTTAATTAATGTTATGTTAAGCATAAGTATTTCCTGGAGGTAATCATTTGAAAATTGATGTCTGTACACTTTTATATCTTATTAGAGCAAGATGCTCTACTAAGCATCAGAGTCATGCTGATCATCCATATTCTATATAAGAACTCTTGGAGTTCTGTTAAGATAACACCATCCATTTTTTTAAAAAAAGGTAAAACTGGAACACTGATCAAATGTTAACTCCTATCTGTGTCCTGAAGCTCTCTTGTTAGTGGGCATAATTTAAAATTTGATTATTTACTTTTTAAATTAAGAAATTTGAGCGTCTGTTGTTTTCAGCACATAAGCACTTCATTGATAGAGGTGTGATTTTTCAGCATTCTTTAAGCAGGTAGCAGAAGACACACCAAAAAATACAGATATTGTTTAATCTTGGTTAAAAAAAAAAATTAAATGACTGTGGCATGTAAAACCTTTAGAGTACCTGGGATGGCATAGTGTATCCCCATTTTGAATTATGGCAAATTCAGGTTGAACAAATGTTTTCGCTTCCATAAATAACATCTTCATTATCCTCATTCTGGACACCTCTGCATCTGCTCTCACAACAGTAGGCAGGTACCTAAGTTACCAAGCTCCACTAGACTCTGCCCAATAGAGTGTAGAATCAGACTTTATGCATTTTAAAATTTAATCCTTTTGTGCTTTCCATTTCCCCCTTCTCTTTCAACAGGTATAAAAAACCTTGTTCAGGGCTTCCCTGGTGGGGCAGTGGTTGAGAGTCCGCCTGCCGATGCAGGGGACACGGGTTTGTGCCCTGGTCCGGGAAGATCCCTCATGCCGCAGAGTGGCTGGGCCCGTGAGCCATGGCCGCTGAGCCTGGGCGTCTGGAGCCTGTGCTCCGCAACGGGAGAGGCCACAACAGTGAGAGGCCCGCGTACCGCAAAAAACAAACAAACAAAAAAACCTTTCTCAGCAAAACTTTTATTTTTGACCAGTTCATGAGAGAGACAATAAAAATACTGAAACCAAGTAATTAGCTATTATTAGTTATTAATTAATTATAATTAGCTAATACTAATAACTAGTTATACATAATTTCAAATGTTGGTGGAGACATTGACCATGAAACTTTTTTTTTCACAGCCTGGTAGTAGAGTGAGAGCACAAACAGCTCAGCTATGACAAATTCACACACACACACACACACACACACACACACACACACTACAAATGAGATTTAACAGCTGAATTATGTTGGTGGTTTCTTCATACCCAACCCCACCCTTGCTTGGGTACAAGAATCAGACTTTATGCATTTTAAAATTTAATCCTTTTGTGCTTTCCATTTCTTCAAGCACCTCCATAAATATCAAGTAATTTTAAACCCTGTGTTCCTTAGGGCCCTTCTCATCTTGTAACCTATGATGTTAGACTTTTCCAAGTACTGTTTTAGGAAAGCCTGAGTTTAGATTTCATGCTAGCAATTTATTAGCACACTTCCTAGATTGGGGAAGAAAGAAAGCACAAATGGTGACAAGAATGCCTCGTCCATGATCAGATCACATTCTACTGTACAGAGGTTGGTAATATAACCCACCATGCACTCCCCCACCCTCAAGTTTCCTCGTCTCTCTAGCTCACAGATATCAATCAGAAACCCTGATTTTAAATTTTGTTGCATTTTTATTTTCCAGATAATATATCCACATTAACATAAGTCTCAAAAAAGGTAAGATTCCCGTAACATTTGTGTAAACAAATCAAACTCTTGTTTGGGGTAATTGATGTTTCCTTTCTATATTCCACATGCATATTACATGATTTATGTAGTTTTAATTATGGTTGAATTTGAAAACTGCCCACTAACTTATGCTCTCTTTATTTTTTCAAAAGCTTTGTTGTCAATCTAAGAGTACAAAATCAAAGTACATTGCTTTGCATGTGAATGTTCTCTTGAAATTATATTACTATTTAAACTAATTACAAGGAATTTGTTCATTAATAGAAAATTAATGAACAATGGGAGAAGAGAAAATGCCATCAAATTTCCCATGCAGATGGAATTTCTTTGAGGTTAGATTATTCTCATGTGAAAGAAAGTAGGACATGAAATAAATTCACTGGAGAGAGGGGAGAGAATAAATGACCAACTTAGGATAAGTTCAAACTTAAATTGGAAAATCAAAAGCCCTTTCTAAATGCCTCTCATAAATAATTCTATTAAAATAGCAAAGCCAACAGAGTACAAAATTATTTGTTTCCAAATATGTACCCTTGAACTTTTGTTATCATGTAGAAAATTACCCATTTGCCTCTATTGAT
Organism: Kogia breviceps; assembly: GCF_026419965.1. NCBI lineage: Eukaryota > Metazoa > Chordata > Mammalia > Artiodactyla > Physeteridae > Kogia > Kogia breviceps. The sequence continues at coordinate 79,269,388 of NC_081311.1, forward strand.
TGGTTGGAATTTTGAGAGGAAGCTAGTGTATAGAATAGGAGGGTTTTTAGCATTGAGTGAGGGCAAGGAAATGGGTCCCTTAACACTGCCTGCACAGTGTAGCAGCAACTTTTTGAGGTCACAGTCTGATTTTGGATGGCCATCCTTTGCCTCAGGGAGGCAGTGACTGTTTAGCATGAATATGTATCTTTGAAGGGAGGTCTATCCAAGCCTCTGGGGGTGTGCCTGTCTCATTCACTGGTCTGGTGACTTACTGCTTCAGATATTTGCATGATAAACTCTAGTTAAAATCCACCTCCAGCTACTTACAAATTATTACAGGCACTGCACCTTCAGAGGCCTGTGCAACCAGGCACCCTGTTAAAAACATCAACAGGGTGCTATGTAGCATACACGGCGTGAAAAATTGACATCAGTATTCACTCAGTGGTTTCAGTAAGTTGTTGTCCACTAGATTGTAGAGGTGAGAAACATCTGGAAGGTTCCCAGGAAGTGGTGGATTTGGGGGGGGAAGAAGATGAGGGTGGGATTACCAGATTTAGGAGATAACAAAGCATGAGAGGTAGGCCTGGAATCATGAACTTTTGCTGTCGTCTTGTCAGGAGTTGAGGTATTGGGTTGGCCCAAAAGGTTTTTCGGGTTTCCGGTAACATCTTATACTGAGGCTGCGTTGAAGTGGGTCAACCACAGGGAGGTGGTGGTGATTCCAAAGGCGAATCATCATTTGGGTTTGGGTATCAAGAAACAACCAAAGTAATTTAGCCCGAGAATCCCACTTGTAGGGTGTGTCTGTGTGTTAACTCTTCATAGCTGAGGGTATTGAGCTGGATGGTTACTGATATCCTATCCAATTCCAGCATTCCTCGTGTCTGGACGTCTTTGTTCTGCTTCTAACCAGATGTGAGACCTCCGGCAACTCCTCGACCTCTCATTCTGCCCCCATGTGGTGGCGTCATGTGTCCCAAGCCCCAGAGTTTGTTTTCTCCATAACCAGACACAGGTCCTTCAGTTCCCAATCTCTTAACTGTGCTCACCATTACAGTGTAGAAGGTGCATGACACCCCTGGATGAGAAGTGATGGTTCACTTCCCCTTGAGGAGAGTGGGGAAAGCGCTAAGAGAGGGCGGATCACACGGGGAAATCCTGCCAGCCACGGGGAAGAGGGGAAGAGTGTGCTGACATCAGACTTCCCGAGGGGGTAGAAGGTGCTACCACAGGTTGCGCTGCAGTCACAGAACGGGGTTGGGGGCGGAGCGAGGAGGAGTGTGGTAATAGCCGCAGGCGCAGAGAAGGACCTGGCTGAGTAATTAGAAGGGAAAGGTCTTGTTATTGGTTTTGATTTTGTGAATGTGTGTGTGTGTGAGAGAGAGCGAATGGGTTACTTTTTTTTTTTTTCCTGCGGTACGTGGGCCTCTCACCGTTGTGGCCTCTCCCGTTGCGGAGCACAGGCTCCGGACGCGCCGGGTCAGTGGCCATGGCTCACAGGCCCAGCCGCTCTGCGGCATGTGGGATCCTGCCAGACCGGAGCACGAACCCGTGTCCCCTGCGTCCCCTGCATCGGCAGGCGGGCTGTCAACCACTGCGCCACCAGGGAAGCCCTGGGTTACATTTTAAACGAGGGAGATAAGTGATGTTTACTTTTGTTTCTAGTGATATCTTTTCTGTGATAATAAGAAATTCATATGATTGTAAACGGAGTACTGGTGCTGGACTCCAGGCACAGGTTCAGAGAGTCGAAGAGGGAGATCTGGGGAGCCATCCTCTTTTTTTTTTTTAATTTAATTTTTTTTAAATTGAAGTATAGTTGATTTACAGTGTTGTGTTAGTTTCAGGTGTACAGCAAAGTGATTCAGTTACATATATGTGTGTATGTATATCTATATATACACACATATGTATGTGTTCTTTTTCAGATTCTTTTCCCTTATAGCTTTTACAAAATATTGAGTAGAGTTTCCTGTGCTATACAGTAGGTCCTTGTTATTTACCTATTTTATGTACAGTAGTGTGTATATGGGGAGCCATCCTCTAAATAAGAGAAGTAAACACTAGTCACAGAAACTTCACAGGCCCTACAATACAGCATGGCTGATGTCATCCGGACCCTGTTAGACGTGTTTAATCTAAGAGTATGATTCTTCATTGTGTTAAGTACAGCAGGCCTCCTGCAGAGCAGTGAGGGAGCTGGGGGCAGCTGTGCCATTGGGGCCTTTGTGGAAAGTACTTGGTAGTACGAATAGCAGTAGTTATCAGTTTTGGAGAGCTTACTCTCCTCTGCTCCAGGCACTGTGCTATCACGTGGGTTTATAGGGGCGAGATAAAAGTAGAAATAAAAATAGACGTGGGCTCTGTTCCCATGAAACTGAAGCCCATCTGTTCCCTTTTACTGTCCATTCCCTTCCTGTCTTCTCTGGGCACCATGCAGCCCTACCAAGCACCCGCAGGATTGAAGTGCCTGGTTCTGTAAAAGGACTGCAGTGTCCTGCGCGTGATCACCAGGCTGGCTCTGCCTTGAACTGTGGAAGAAGACACAGGACATTTCTTCCTTCTGTTTGCCAGTGATTTTATCATCTGGTGGCGGTTTCCGGTTCCTGAAAGTTGGTGAAAGTTGGTGACGTTATCTGGCGTGACCAAGTTGTTAAGTATGAGATAAGAGTGGAGGAAGATAGATTGATATTGTGGAAGAAGAGCAGTCCCTGAGGGGGTCCCTCCCACACACGGGGGACAAGCAGATTCCAAGAACATGATCAGTGACCTGAGGACGGCAGGCAGGCGAGCCGCCGTGTGGAGCGGATGGAAGATAAAAGGCAATGTCAACAGCCCAGTTCTGTGAACTGATTTTCTGAATGCTATTATGCCTTGTACAGAAGAAGACAGTTTGCGGAACAGAGGGGCAGCCTTATAGAGCAAGTTTTACCAGTCATTGAATTTATTGCATTTTTCCATCCTGGACACAATGCTCATTAGTCCAGTCAATCTGTTGGTTACAAAAATGAGCTTTCCTCTAACTGACATTTCTCACTTTGTAACCTCTTTGAGCAATATGAATCATTCTAACTTTATCCCAAAATACTTAATCCTGTCTTGTAAAGAAAACTGGAGAGATTTATAGCTCCATAAACATTTAAGAAAAACAATGGACTCATTCTAGTTACTTTTTAATCCTGTTGACCTGCCAAGAAAAGAATCAGTAAACATCAGCAATCTTATCACCGAGCGCAAATTGAAGTTTATACCTAAGTCAAGATGTCATCAGTAAATAAATCTCCTGCTTCCTCCAAAGCCTTTTACCCACCTTCTAATATCTCTATTATGCCATAAAAATAAAAACGATTACCAGTGTCCAACTGTCATTAATCACAATTCAGCGTACTCCAGAAGTACAAATAAACTGTTCATTACATTTTTATCCCATTACTTTGACCCTGATACAGAATTGCTCATTAGCTTATTCCTAAATCAGGAACTACAAAATTTTAATAGAACAACAGTTTCCTTGATGGTATCATGGAAATGTAAGCGCCCAGTGCAATTTTCTTAACTTGTACAATTACACATTACAGTAAATGGGTCAAAGCCATTGTCAAGCCTCCATCAAGGGGAGTCATTAACTAGAGGAATTTCCCCTTGTTCTTCAGGATGACAGCCTCTGAGCTGACAGGTTCCATTCGTTGGCCGCACACACTTGACAACCTTGTAGACTTTTTGATCGCTGAACAGCATATCTGTGTTTAAGGCATTGTGATGCTTTTTCTTAATATAAGAATGCCAGTTTTTTCACCTTTCACACTAGTGCCCTCATTAGGAAAGTTCCTGCCTCAGAAGGTTGAACGAGTCCTCCAAGGGGATCACCTGAAATACCTCCAAGATAAAAGTGAAATTTTGAACAACATCCATAATAACTTTATTAATATTGATAAGGAAAGGATTTTCCCCTCGATACCATAATACATATATACGTACATATATGGAAAGATAACTTAAAAAAAAGAGCAATCTGATAAATGGAAGAAAGAATAAACATACAAATTCAGAGGGGAGAGACCACTGATATATGGGCTCCATGAGAGCAAGATTTTTGCCTGTTTTGTTTATTGCTGTGTCACCAGCACCCAGAACAGCGCCTGGCACTGTATCCACTCAAACTTAGGTTGTTTTGAATAAATCACTTTGGCCTTTGATAGTGAGGTAGTTAGTTTACAGTCCTCAGGCAAGGGGTGGGATCTGTGTTGGGATTTCAAGAATGGGAGCAGCCAAGTAACAAAACAGATGCTAAGCTGTGCAAGGATACACTTTGCTGGATGGGAGTAGGTCAAAATACATTTCAAACATGATTCATGTGTGACTGCGGTCTGTACACATGTTGATCATTTTCCTTTGAAAATGTGAAGCACGCAGGTGTTGTCCACAATGAATTGTTTTGTCCATATACAGAATCACAAAACAAGTTATCCTGACTGGCCTCTGCCCACACACTCCAGGAGTATAAGTATACTTCTCCCCATGGTCTATCTGATGTCAAGACTAACAAGTTGACCTCCCCTCTATTCAGTCCTGCTTCCGTCAGTCGTACATTACTTCTAGTGTTTGCGGTCTTGGAGTTGCCGTACCGTCTGACTTTTGGTCATACTACGTCTTTGAAAGCCAGTGTGTATTTTACATTTACAGCATGTCTCAGTGTGAACTAGCCACATTGCAAGGGGTCAGTAGTCAATAGTGTGGCTACTGGCTGTAGTATTTGTACAGTGCAGGTCTACAAAGACCACACATTTTTCTACTCAAAAAAAAGTTCTGAGTTACTACACTACATCTTATTTCAATAATTAAGTCAAGTGATGGTAGGACTCAATCATGGAATCAAATCTGATGAGGTAAATTCTTGCACTGCCCCGTGCTTATGTTGTGTTTGATCAAAGAGTTAGGGAAATGTGTGACTGCAGAAAATAGGTTGGGCCATGACAAAGACTGCTTGACCAAAGTTGAGTCAAGGTCCTTCGAGTGCTCTTTCTGACGAGACCCTGATCTTGGGCTCTGTTCTTTAGTCCAGTGGCTCTGCCCATTCAGTCCAGTTTTAGCAAGAATCCTGTTGAGTCGATTTGTCAGAAAATCCCCTACCCTTGATATCTGATCAAATTCCTTATCTCCCACCCCTGATATTTTATCCCCCTGGCCTGCCTTCAGCAATAATCCTGTCCATTTGATTTAGCCAGAGTACCCCCACCCTTCCCCTGATGTTTCAGCCTGCTCTTCGGCTCTAAATCTCCACTCGTCCTTCTTGTATCTAGAGTTGAGTCGGATCTCTCTCCTGTACTACAAAAACCCATTGTAGCAGCGCCCCTCCCTCCAAGAATGAAGTCTTCTTTACCATCTTTACCAAGTGTCATGAGTGATTTTTCCTTAACAGTCAAGAAGGTGCTAATAGGGAACCATGACAAAAAAATGTGACCTCCTGTAATGGACATGTGTTGGGTTTGCCTGATCAATATCCTTCCCTCTTCCTCTGAGATACTACCCTCCTCAATTCCAGATGGTCTTAGCAGAACTGCCAGCTGAGATTTTCTTGCTCATGGGTGGGCAAGTGAGCCAGACTAGGCCAAAATGAAAATTCTGTTGGGAAATTGAACCTTGAAGATTCAAACCAAGGATGAAAATGGAATGATGCTGCATTATTCTGATGGCCCATTCGTTCTTGCTTTCTTGGTTTTAGGGTCTACCATAGTTCCACCTTTCTAAAGGTAAGGACCACCTGGGGGAGAACACTGTTCGCAGAGTCCCCCTGCAATGGCCCACGTGGGCCAAGGTTGGGGAGCATAATAGATCTCTGGAAGTTTTTAAAAGATGCCTTTTTCCCTTTTGCATGTGGCCATTCAAGACAAAAGGTCTGGGTAGAGTAGAGGACGATTAGAAAAGGTGAAGTTATAGCTACTCACTGATTTTGTGGTTGATGGAGAAATGGAAACACCCAGGTACAAGGCTGGGGGACAGGGGTGGGGGTGAGGTATGGGGAAGGGAGAGACATTAATAATCTTTGTCTTTCAGAACATCCCCTGAGACCTTCCTCACAAATGAAAGTGCCCCGGTGAGGTTCTCCTAAATTCTGGCAAGTCCCTTAAATTGAACTGACTGCTGAGTCTGCCATCCCCATGGCCAGATAGCTCTGACCATGATCTGATTGCCATCCGCTTAACCTGACAGAGGAGGCCACTGGAAACAGCAGGGAATGCCCCCAACTCCTGTACCTCCCACACAAACCAGCTGTCAACACCTGTGAACATCTTCCCCACCCCCATTCCTGTAGACGTTGCTCAGTCATTCCACGAGGGGCACAAATGCTGCTAGTTGGTGGCGTGGACCAAATGAGCAAACTGGGCTTGCGGCAAAGCAAAGACTAGACTCATAATCCAAGCTGAACTAAGAACTCTAGGGCTTACCAGCCTGCCAGGAAATCACTTGCGAGGCACTCAACCTGTGCCCTTCCACTGATTTGGGTCACACTAGGGGGTTTCCAACAATTGTCAACAACATTTTCTTGCTGTGGGATCCATGTGACCTTCTGGGGCCACACTTCTTGTGTAGAAGCCAAGCATTAATTTACCTCCTTTCCAAAACCACATGGACTTGTACTTTAGAGGGGTGGGCCTAAGAGACCCTCAAGAGTTTAAGGAAACACCACCAGGAGGTCATGTAGCCCTAAGATGACTGCAGAGATCTCCCCCAAATGAGGCTGTTCTTGGTTACTCAGGGGAACCTTCCAGAGGGATAACTGCCTCATTATTTATATTCACTGTTGCAGACAGTCTTCCCTACAATGGGAGTCAACCAGTTAGAAAAGGTGCTACAAAATTTGTCCTGACCTTAAAGAACTGATCAGCAGTTTGACCCGAGGAGGTCGTCAGGTCAGCCTCAGCTCGTGGGCCAGCGTTCTCGTAGGTGTCAGAATTGTGGACCAAGGCAGAGACTGTACAATCATGATTACATACTGCTGCACCCAAGGGAATGCCTGGCACCACGTGGAAAGGTCAGTAGAGACCCTTAATGACAACGGTGGTTTCTGAGATTTGTTCAGCTGGTTGAGCTGAGGACCCTGGGGGGCGCGGTTGAGGTCAGTATTATGGGTTGATCTCATCCCGCTGGGTTCTGTCGATCGTAGCTATAAATGCTATATGAGACAAAATGAACGGATTTGGTCCCAGCCTCTACTGTAGGTCACAGTCATCAAAGTGTCTCACTTACGAAAAGATTCCCCAGAAGCTAAGAGAGTATAGAAATAAGGAGTGCATATTGTTGGGAGACAATTTTCTGTGGATCTCTTCATTTCTGCACATCATGTGAGCAGAGCCAGTGAAAGCCCTTGTTCCAGACGGCCTGTTCAAAGATATTTATGTAGTGAACATCCTTGAAATATAGGAGTGCCTCTTTCCAAAGCAGAGGGGAGGTTTGCTTACTGTCCAGTATAATAAAGATAATGTCTCCATTTAGGGAAAGGTCAGCCAGGCTTATCGTCCATTATAAAAGAGTTGGGGTCCCTATGCTCAGGGCTCCTCAAACGTGATGCAAACCTGTTGTGTGTCCAGCATCCACCTGGGCTGCTCCACGTAACCCCCGTGGCACCCGAGGAATGAGGAGAACCGACAGACGTGAACATGAATCTCACGCCACTTACTGTGCCATGAGTAATAGAGTCCTTTGTTGTTTTGACCTAAATATGCTGTGTTTTCTGACAACCATGAAACTGGCAGGCTGGCTTCTTAGTTTGCAGGTAGGGTAAAATTTCAGACCCTTAGAGTTCTTGATAAAAAGTCAAGTAGGCAGTTGAATATACAAGCATGGAGTTCACAGGAATAGTGTGAAAAGTGTATGTGCTAGAACATCTCTAATTTGTGGACGAAGAGCCTGACCTTAGAGATGAATGGATTTATCCCTCGTGGCAAGGTTACAGCGGAGCTGAAACTAAAGCCACGTTGTGTGCTTATTGCTTAAGCCTGGCTGTGAATTCAAGCTGCCTCCGATCTTGGTTCTTTTGCTACTTCTTGTTCTCTGACCCTGTTTCATAATTTAGGAAATGGTGGGGTGGTAATAACCGTACCTGCCTTAAAAGGTTATCCTTTTTTTTCCTCTTCTTTGGCCACGCAGCATGTGGGATCTTAGTTCCCCGACCAGGGATGGAACCTGCACCCCTTGCAATGGGAGCATGGAGTCTTAACCACTGGACCAGGGACCACCAGGGAAGTCCCTAAAGGGTTATTTTAGTTCTGAATGTTTCAGTCCTTGTCAGACATTTACCACAGTGTTTAGCACACACACAGAAAGTGCTTGGCCCTCAAAAAAACTGTTTTCTAATACTAAGACTACTTATCAGTGCACTTTTTACCCACTACCAACTGGCTGTTTTGCCAAGAACTGATTAAAGCACAACTGTCACGTAAGAGACTTCTAAGCCAAACAGTGAACGCTGGTGAGAACGCAGCACCTGGGAGGTTTAGTCTTGGCTGTGCACCCGTGATTAGAAGGTGGCAGAACAGGCTTCAGAGATGCAGTTCACCCCTTCAGGAGCCAGTCAGTCAGGAACTTTCTCAGAGTGTTAAAGCCTCAAATTCTAAAGACCACCAGGAACAAGCCTGTTGTCTGTTAAAATCAGATTTATTGACTCAATACTGTGAGAGAAGATATTTCGCAGGAACCAAAGGCTGCTGACCTTTGAGGGTGGAGGAAAGAATCTTTTGGAAGCTCCCTCTGAAGGAGTCTGAGGCAGGTCTAAGAGAAGCACTTCTGGACTGGTTGCTGTTTCTGAGGTGAAATTTGTAGAAGCAGGGATTAATCAGGATTTGGGTGCTGTCTTAGTTCAGGCTACCATAACAAATAACCTCAGACTGGGTGGCTTTAAAGAGCAAACATTTATTACTCACAGTTCTAGAGGCTGGGAAGTTCAAGATCAAGGTGTTGGCAGATCTGATGTCTAGTGAGGACCTGAATCCTGGTTTGCAGAAAACAATCTTCTGGTTCTATCCAGAGAGAACAAGCTTGCATGTCATTTCTTATAAGGACGCTAATCCCATTCATCATGACCTAATCACCCCAAAGGCAATGCCTCCTAATGCCATCATGCTGGGGGTAAGGATTTTAACATACGAGTTCAGGCAGAACAGAAACGTTCAGTCCCTAACAGGTGCTGCCATGAGGACAGGGTGGCTTAGCAGTTGGGTATCCCCAGGGATTTGTTAATTTTGTTGATCCTTTCAAAAAACCAACTCTTGGTTTTGTTAATTTTATTGTTTTTCTGTTCTCTATTTACCTCAGCTGTAATCTTTATTGTTTCCTTCCTTCTGTTAGCTTTGGATTAGTTTGTTCCTTTTCTAGTTTCTTAAGGTGTAAAATTAGGTTGTTGATTTGAGATCTCTTTTTTTTTTTTTGCGGTACGCGGGCCTCTCACCGCTGTGGCCTCTCCCGTTGCGGAGCACAGGCTCCGGACGCGCAGGCTCAGCAGACCACGGCTCACGGGCCCAGCCGCTCGCGGCACGTGGGATCTTCCCGGACCAGGGCACGAACCCGCGACCCCTGCATCAGCAGGCGGACTCTCAGCCACTGCGCCACCAGGGAAGCCCTCTCTTCTTTTTTAATATAAGCATCTACAGCTCTAAGTTTTCCTCTTAGCACTGCTTTCGGTGCATCACATAAGTTCCGTCATTAATGTGTTTAATTTTTATTTGTCTCAAGATGTTTTCCAGTTTTCTTTGTGATTTCTTCTTTGATCCATTGGTTAAGAGTGTGTTGTTTAATTTGCACATATTTGTGAATTTTCCTGTTTCCTTCTGCTGTCGATTTCTAGTTTCATTCCATTTAGTCAGAAACTGTACTTTGTATGATTTCAATCATTTTTTAAGACTTGTAGCCTAATATATGGTTTATCCTGGAAATATTCCACGCCACTTGAGAAGCATGTGTATTCTGCCCTTGTTGGGTAGCGTGTTCTATATGTGTCCATTTAAGTGTTCTATTTTTCTTATGGACCTTCTGTCTCGTTCTATTCATTATCGAAAGTATTGAAGTCTCTGACTATTATTGTAGAACTGTCTATTTCTCCTTTCAATTCTGGCAGTGTTTGCTTCATATATTGAGGAGCTCTGCTGTTTGGTACATAGATTTTTTTTTTTTTTTTTTTTTTTTTTACACGGGCCTCTCACTGTTGTGGCCTCTCCCGTTGCGGAGCACGAGCTCCGGACGCACAGGCTCAGCGGCCATGGCTCAGGGGCCTAGCTGCTCCGCGGCATGTGGGATCTTCCCGTACCGGGGCACGAACCCGTGTCCCCTGCATTGACAGGCGGACTCTCAACCACTGCGCCACCAGGGAAGCCCTGGTACATAGATTTTTATAATTGTTATATCTTTTTGGTGAATTGACCCTTCTATCATTATATAATGTCCTTCTTTATCTCTTCTGACAGTTTTTGATCTAAATTCTATCTTTTATATTGTTATAGCCACCTCTGTTCTCTTTTGGTTACTATTTGAATAGAACTATTCATCAACTCATTCATTAAAATGACAAGTCACCCAAAAGGCAGTCATGGTAGAATGACAATACATTTGCTAGTGTCATGGAAATGCAAATACTAAGTGCAACTTAATTCACACAATCACTTAACACTACAGTAACCTAACAAGGAGCTCTGAAGCCTCTGTTGTTAAAAAACATCCGTAGCCATTTGAAATAGTGCTTCAGAGAAAACCTCTAGCTGACAGGATTCTATGCATTGGTACTGACATGTAGGATATTCATTTAGACATTTTGTTTCTCTGATGTCCTTTTTATAAGAAGCTATAAATCTTTTGTTAGTGAAAGATCACTTTCCATCCTACTGCCTTTTCAGGAAATGCCATATTAAGCCACCTAAAAGAAATATTCAAGATACTGGAAAAACAAGATTCTCATTTTACTGTTAAAATTCATAAAATGTATTTTTCTGAAACGGGCCTGAAAAAGAATGTTAACACAAACTGTCTTAGTGCTTTCTACCTAAAAAGTAAATTTATGCTAAGTATATACTGGTGAAGTTATAGAACAAAGGTATAAGGTCATAGATGGAAAACTAATCATAGTGATGATTAAAGTTTGGGTGAGTAAATTAAATTTCTACAACAAATGAATTTAAAAATTATATTTCCTAAGAATAAATGCATAATAAATATAGTATCTTATAAAAACTTGTAACCCTTCACTTAAGGCTTAAATTCCATAAGAGAGGGCAAAAATTTTACACTGAAAAATAGATTATTACAGGACAATGTTTTGCCTTTCACAGAAAAAAATGAGCCAGAAACAACTTCATAATGCTAAAATTTAAAAATTCAGATTACGTTCAGCACTTTACCCCACTTGGCTAATTCTCTTTTCTCTTTGTGTCTTTATGGTGACTGATGAGTAAATATTTTTCAGGCTTCTCATTTTTCTCTGTCCAAGGATAATAACAAGTTCAGTGTTACCTTCTCATCAGTGCTTGCATCATTGATCTTATCCTCTCAAGGAAATTTTATACTGATTTTTTTTTTGCCTATGGCATCCAATTTAGTAAGAGCTAAATCAGAATATTTAGGGTTTATAATTTTATCTTTCTACAAGAGGCACCAATTCTAGGATGGTCGTTTGGGATACACTTTGAAATCAAAAGGAAATTCAAACAACATCAATGATTCAATCAACAAATGCTTATTGGCAACTGTGTATTGGTACTGTGGTAAATAATCAGAGAACTATTACATGAGTAAGGAAGTCTCTCTTCAAGGATGTTACAGTCTGGATAGGCTATTTTTTTAAAATATTTATTTATTTATTTATTTGGCTGTGCTGGATTTTAGTTACGGGATCTTTAATTGCGGCACGTGGGATCTTTTTAGTTGCAGCATGTGGGATCTAATTCCCTGACCAGGGATCGAACCCCGGGCCCCCTGCATTGGGAGCTCATAGTCTTAGCCACTGGACTACCGTGGAAGTCCCTGGGTAGGCCATGTTACAAACACACACACAAAAGACAAGTCATACAGAGAAGCTAATGATGAGTGTGAAATAAATGCTATGGACCACAGTTGACACTGGGTTAAAGAGAGAGATTTCTTTGGCCTATGGTAGTAAGGTTGACTACCTAGAGGAGGTAAAGAATCAGTGTAGGATGGAGAGAAGGGAACAGCAAATGTTGAAGGAGGAGAAGGGGAGATATCTTTAGAATAAACCGAAATGATATGCCATGAATTGAAGTATGCTTTAGTAGGTTGGAAATTAGATTTGAATCTATTTCAAATGTACTGATCTGTGCATATTTTCAAAATATCCCTTTGGAAAGGTGGAGCATATATGGTTGACTCTCTTGGCCCCATCCAATGCCACAGGGTACTGCCATGGCCAATGAAATCACCCTACTGCAGGCCTTTCCCTCACCCTTAATCTCTTTCATGTCTTAGACCCTCTTCCATATCTACTACTTTGCTTCACTGCGGATTAGGATTTATAATCTTACCATCATCAAGTCTTAAAGATAATTCCCAGCCCTCATCTATGTAACAATCTTTTAAATTGCAGCACTGCTCAGAATTTTGTCTTCTAACAGTACCTGGATCAATGATCATTTTAACTTCAAAAAATTTCATTAACAGCTGCTAATTAAAGATTTGCAATTTCAGACTTAACCCATGATTTTTGTTAGTCAGCATCAGAATAAAGAGAATACAGGGCTCTGGTTTATCTGTTTTGTGTGTGTGTGTGTGTGTGTGTGTGTGTGTGTGTGTGTGTGTGTGTGTGTGGTACGCGGGCCTCTCACTGCTGTGGCCTCTCCCGTTGTGGAGCACAGGCTCCGGACGCACAGGCTCAGCGGCCATAGCTCACGGGCCCAGCTGCTCTGCGGCATGTGGGATCTTCCCTGACCGGGTCATGAACCCGTGTCCCCTGCATCGGCAGGCGGATTCTCAACCACTGCGCCACCAGGGAAGCCCTGGTTATCTGTTTTAAATATAGCAGTGTGTACATGCCAATCCCAAACTTCAATCTATCCCTCCCCTGTCCCCTCCACCCCCCCGCCCTGTAACCATAAGTTCGTTCTCTAAGTCTGTGAGTCTGTTTTTGTTTCGTAAATAGGTTCATTTGTATCATTTTATTTTAGATTCCGCTTAGAAGCGATACCATATGATATTTGTCTTTAAAGTAGATAACCAACAAGGACCTATTGTATAGCACAGGGAACTCTGCTCAATATTCTGTAATAACCTAAATGGGAAAAGATTTTGAAAAAGAATAGATACATGTATATGTATAACTGAATCACTTTGCTGTACACCTGAAACTAACACAACATTGTTAATCAACTCTATTCCAATATAAAATTTAAAAAAAATTTAAGTCATTAAAAAAATAAAACAAACAAACAAACAAACATGTACAGGTCTCCAGAAATAAAATAATCAAAGAATTCAGGAAAAAAATTACACGAATGTCTGCCTGTATACAAACACTCCTCCCTGCTCATCCATGTGGAGGGCTCAGGAGAAAGACAACATCTCCCCTCTCACCCCACCCCACTTTGTTAGCCAAAGAGTTGCCTTCCTTACTAGAAAAAGCAAATGATCTCCCACCCACTGCATTGCCACTAGTTTCTGATGGATTAGGGGCAACTTGATAAACTTCTTGGTATCTCAGTCCTAACCCTGTGGGGTTGTTGGGAGAATGAAACAGTAACCTGTAACGTGAAAAGAACACTAGTGAGAGGCAGCCCCAGCAACTGGAGTAGTAATAGCTGCTTGCCATATAATCCAGTTGCAACCTCAATATAGCCTTGGTATGATGAGGATAGAACTGGTGCAGAATAGGAAGAAGGAAGAAAGAAACCGTAAGAATTCACTACTTTATTTCTTCAAAATTGGTGGAATGTTTGTGGAATTTGAATTTTGAAGGTATTTGATGAAGAGGATCATAATTTCAAATCCAGATAAATGTATCGCTATCAGTATAATCACTACCGTCTGCATTCAGTATGTTCACCCTATTAGCTGGTTACATTTCAACAGTTTTCTGGGTCTGCTACTGCAAGCTTGGACCTAATGGTGCCCGTGTTAAATTCTATAAATAGATAAGAAATCCTTTGGCATGATGAAGCAGTGGTTCTTAGACAATTTGGCAGTTGTCTACAGACATTTTTTTTTTTTTTTTTTTGGTACGCGGGCCTCTCACTGTTGTGGCCTCTCCCGTTGCAGAGCACAGGCTCCGGACTTGCAGGCTCAGCGGCCATGGCTCACGGGCCCAGCCGCTCCGCTGCATGTGGGATCTTCCCGGACCGGGGCACGAACCCGTGTCCCCTGCATCGGCAGGCGGACTCTCAACCACTGCGCCACCAGGGAAGCCCTACAGACATTTTTGATTGTCGCAACGGGGAGGGTCCTCCAGGCTTCTAGTGGGTAGAGGCCAGAGCCACTGCTAACCTTCCTACGGTGAGCAGGACAGCCCCTCACAGCAAAGAACCATGTGGCCCAAAATGACTACCGTGCCGAGGGTGAGAAACCCTGCTGTAGGTGAAGCAATACCAAGACGTGGAATGATGGGAATACTGGCTTTGAGCCATATGAATGTTACTCTCATTCATGCCCTCACTATGTCACCGAAAGGCCAAGAAAATTACTTATATCCCATTGCAGAGGAAGTTTTTAATTAAGGAGACAAGGCAACCTGTTTTCCTTGCCAGCCCAGTATAATCATGAATACATCATTCTCAGTGGCAGGACTTCAAGTTATGTGAAAGTTCAGTAATATGGACTTTCAATCACCAAAGCTGCCACTGTGCAGTGCCTCATCTGTTTAATTTGCAGGCCACCATAATTCACAATGAACTCCCAATCTGGCAGCCTGATCTGAGATGGCCAGCTAGCTACCTAGTGGTAGGCCAGCAACTTTGGACTCTTTCTTCTCAGAAAGGGCAGCAACTTTTCCTTCACTGAGACAGATGCATTCTGAATCTGGACTTGCTTTTCCATCTGTCCTGCCTCTCCAAGCATCATTATCTGTGGATTCTCTTTGCAACAGGAAGTGATCAAGAATGAAGTAACGGGACAAAAAAATTATTTTGGACTGTAAAATGCAGTAGAACACATGCGAAAGAGTAACCAAAATATTTTTTAAAGATCCTAAATCTGAAAAAAAAATTGTTTCATGATGACTGAAATTTGATTACTCATGGGGAAAGAAGTAATATTAAAGCAGGTGTACGATTAGTATTGAAATGTTAAGTAACAAAAAAGTTTCTAACTTTCTTTTGAGTAATTTGGAAAAACAGAATTCTGCTTTGAGCAGTGTGCTCAAAATAAATTAGAAATGAGATGCATGAACATAGGAATACAAATCTAATAAACTTTATAAAATATTTAAGCAGCATTGCAGAGAAGATTGCACACTACCTTCCCTCACAATCACAAGATAGCTGCTAGTAGCTCTTAAGACAGGACACTTCTTCACTTACCCCATCCCAGTTGTAGAATAAAAGCTCTTCCCATAAGTCTGACTGGACCAGCTTTGGTCACTTCCCTATCCCTGAACCAATAATAATTGCCTGATGTTGTCATGTGTTGATTGCTTCTAACTTAGGTTTCTGATTCTATTATTGTGAGGCCAGTGGAATCACCATATTTGAATAGACTAAACAGGATGCCTCTCTGTGGCTGGGAATGGGATTATTACCTCTGAAATCACATGAGTCATAAGGGGAATAAATGGAGGATGGATGGAAATTGGGGTTCTGATGCAAAGGAGGGAAGGAGAAATAGATGCTAGGGAAAGAGTGTCCACAAGGAGTGAACCTCTCTTTCCCTTGTAGAGAGAGTCAAGGTCACATGCCCTCCAGCACTTACATCTCCCTTCTCGTCTATTTTCCGGGTTGTGCAAAAAGCCAAACACAGCCAAATGACAGTGTCAATTTCTGTTTCAGCAACAAACTTACTATGTCTTGGAGATGGGGTGGGAGGGAGGGAGAACATGTCAGTAAAAAACCTTCAGATCTACAGAACCAAGAGTCTGGGGAAAGAAAGCAAGTGGTTCGTGGGCTGTAATGTTGTGAAGAATCCTCTTATCCATCACTCAGCTCTACTCTTGGGGCCCTGTATCTGTGCATTCTGCTGTGGGAAATATAATATATGCCACTAATTCAAAGCATATATTGCATCTGAAAGGCAGCAGCCAATCCCCATTGCGTTGCTTTTGTTAGCACAGATAAAGCTGACCCACGGAGAAGGGCAGAGCCAAGAGAAGATGTGAGAAATTAAGCAGGACCTTTGATCAAAATGTGCCTGAGGGCTTCCCTGGTGGCGCAGTGGTTGAGAGTCCGCCTGCCGATGCAGGGGACACGGGTTCGTGCCCCGGTCCGGGAAGATCCCACATGCCGCGGAGCAGCTGGGCCCGTGAGCCATGGCCGCTGAGCCTGCGCGTCCGGAGCCTGTGCTCCGCAACAGGAGAGGCCACAGCAGTGAGAGGCCCGCATACCGAAAAAAAAAAAAAAAAAGTGACTGAAACCTAATCTACCTTCTGACTTCATGTTCCTGAGAAAATAAAGTTCATTGGTTTTGATTCAGTTTTTTTTTAATTTTATTTTTTTATTGAAGTATAGTTGATTTACAATGTTGTGTTAATTTCTGCTGTACAGCAAAGTGATTCAGTTATATGCATATATATTCTTTTTTAAAATATTTCTTTCTATTATGGTTTACATATGATATTGAATATAGTTCCCTGTGCTATACAGTAGGACCTTGTTGTTTATCCATTCTGTATATAAAACCTTACATCTGCTAACCCCAGCCTCCCACTCCATCCCTCCCCCAGCCCCTCCCCCTTGGCCACCAGTCTGTTCTCTATGTCTGTGATTCTGTTTCTGTTTCCTAGATAGGTTCATTTGTGTCATATTTTAGATTCCATATATAAGTGATATCATATGGTATTTGTCTTTCTCTTTCTGACTTACTTAGTAGGATAATCTCTAGGTCCATCCATGTTGCTGCAAATGGCATTATTTCATTCTTTTTTATGGCTGACTAATATTCCATTGTACATATGTACCACATCTTCTTTATCCATTCATCTGTTGATGGACATTTAGGTTGTTTCCATGTCTCGGCTATTGTGAATAGTGCTGCTATGAATATAGGGGTGCATGTGTCTTTTTGAATTATAGTTTTGTCTGGATATATGCCCAGGAGTGGGATTGCTGGACCATATGGTAACTCTATTTTTAGTTTTCTGAGGAACATCCATGCTGTTTTCCACAGTGGCTATACCAACTTACATTTCCACCAACAGTATAGGAGGGTTCCCTTTTCTCCACACCCTGTCCAGCATTTGTTATTTGTAGACTTCTTAATGATGACCATTCTGACCGGTGTGAGGTGATACCTCACTGTAGTTTTGATTTGTATTTCTCTAATTATCAGCGATGTTGAGCGGTTTTGATTCCATTTTAAATGGAGTTTCTGTTATTTATTTTCCCCCCAAAGCATCCAAATAGATATACTCTGACACAGTGGAGGCCATGAGGAGAGTGATGAGAATCTGAGGTTCACTCTGGGCTCTTCCTTAATTACTATTTCTCATGGCAAAGGTGCATGAAGACCACTCTCCCCCTACACTGGCAGAAGAACCGTGAAATATGGTGGTGCTGGAAGAGAAGTGTATTTTGTCTGCCCAGCACCCATCATTTGGAGATCTGTCTTCACCTGCTCTACATGGTACTTGATATTTTAATCCAGTTTCTTCAAGATTAGATGGCAAGATGGAGTTAAATGTGCAAGAAATTTATTGTGGAAATGCTTATCAGAGAAAATGAGGAGGGGGGCTGGAGAGACTGGGAGCGTGGTCAGACTTGGATGCAGGTCTGATTAAACAAGAGGGAAGATGGGAAGGAGATAGAGGCGTATGGGGTCTCTGCTAACCTGCTGATGGCCTTCAGAGCACAGTATCAGGGCCCTGCAGTCAGAGATCTGAGACGTGCCTTCCCCTTGGCTGCACAACCAGTAATAGAAGGGAACATGCTGGACTATGCACGCCCACTGCAAGGGCAGTGAGACTAGGTTGGGTCAATGACATACCCTTTCAGGAATTTTAATATGAGGGAGAAAACCCACAAAGGACTTAAGGTGTCAGAAGCAGAGTCACACAATGTCAGGGCCCACAGGGAAGTTTCTTCTGCTGCCGACTTCAGTGCTGCCTTGATTGCATTTCAAGGTTTTACGGTTCAGCATTTTCTTTGACTGCATGGATTGTTCAGTATAATTGCAATACATCCTTTTGTTTTGAATTTAGAGTTGTTTTCTATTGCTTGTAGATGTCAAAGAACCCTAGCTGAGGTGGGAGGAAGGGGTTAGTTTTTTAAATAAGTAAATGTGGGGACTTCCCTGGTGGCGCAGTGGTTAAGAATCCGCCTGCCAATGAAGGGGACATGGGTTCGAGCCCTGGTCCTGTAGTATCCACATCCCACGGAGCAACTAAGCCCGTGTGCCACAACTACTGAGCCTGTGCTCTAGAGCCCACAAGCCACAACTACTGAGCCCATGTGCCACAACTACTGAAGCCCGTGCACCTAGAGCCCGTGCTCCACAACAATAGAAGCCACCACCATGAAAAGCCCGCTTACCACAATAAAGAGTAGCCCCTGCTCGCCGCAACTAGAGAAAGCCCACACGAAGCAACAAAGACCCAACACAGCCAAAAATAAATAAATAAATAAATTTAAAATAAGTAAATGCTTTTAGATAAATAAAAGTTGGTATTAGTATTGTTTAAAAATTTTTAAAGTACATACACGATTTTATATTGAATATGTTCTGGAAAGTTGCTTTTTTGTTTAAAATTATGTCTAAAATTTCATCCATGGCTACAGTTCAGTATGGAACATTTCATTAAATGGATATGGTTATTCCATTGAAAGATTACAGTATTTTGCAGTTACATAGGTGAATGTATGTGTATGTGTCTTTTGTGCACCTCTGAAAGCATTTCTACAGAATACGTACCTAAGAGTATAATTGCTCTGTCCTGAGGTAATCACTTCTTTAACTATGATTGTATTGCCAATTGCTCTTCATAGTGGTGGTAACAATTTACTCCCCTGTCAGGAATACCAAAGATTTCTCATTGCTTCACATCACTGAAATACTTGGTATCTTTAGATTCTTTTTTTTTAAGCAAGAAGTAGATTTATTAATATAGGATGCTCACTTGTGAAGGTTACAAGCAGGAAGGCAAGAGGGCTCTGCCCTTTAGATTCTTAAGTGTGGTATAGCCATGAGACATTACTTGGCAGTAAGAAATAGTGAAGTACTGATACATACTACAACATGGGTGAACCTTGAAAATATGCTAAGGGAAAGATTCCATTTATATAAAATGTCCAGAAGAGGCAAAGCTACAGAGACAGAAAGCAGATTAGTGATTGCCAGGGGCTGAGTGGGCTGGAGGGAAATGCAGGATGAATGCCAATAAGTATACAGTTTCTTCGGGGGGAAATGGAAATATTCTAAAATTTATTGTGATGATGGTTTCACAGTTTTGCAAATATGCTAAAGCCATTGAATTGTACACTTTAAATGGGTGAAGTAGATGATATATAAGTTATATCTCAATAAAGCTATTGCAAAAAAAAAGTTTGGAGGCTACTGGTCTAAACAGAGTAGAAAATATGAGCAGTAGTTAACAAAGTAGATGATGGAGTAATATGAAGTAAAGAAGCCACAATTTTTGATTGCTTATTGGAGATGGCGTAAAATTAGAGGTGACAGATTGCAACCCAGGTAGACTTGCAGACATGTTGTATTATGAATTGAGATGATACCAACATAGAGAGGGTGTAGACAGCACCATGTGTCTCCAACGGCTGTGATTTCAGAGACTGTCAGAGCCTGGTGATGTTGTCATGGCAGAGAGCTTTGGGGCTCCTATAACATATAATAAGTGCATGGCTGCCTTCTTTCTTTCTGATGTACTGCGATTAAAGTATCATGTGAAAATTAAAGGTAAACAAAGACCATGAGTTGCTATATAAATATTTAAAAAGAGAAAGTAATTTTAATTGTGTCAATGTGGTACAGCAAGGACTAGGGTTGCACATGTAAAACTTCAAACTACCATGTATACTTATTTCTGGATAGAACACCTGCTTGTCAGCAATGCTTTCTCATTCCCAGTAGAGAAATGATGAATAATTATATGGTACAGTACATGCCCTAAGAGGTGCTAAATATAACATAAATCTGTAATTACTGATTACACTCAATTCTGGCTTTGATGATACTGCTATCTTCGTTCATATCCACTTATATCTAAATGGACTTTCCTTATAGATGGGGCTATAGTTCTAGGTTTTCCAGAGATCTTGATTTAGTATGGTTTAACTATTGTCAAGAATAATGAGTTGTGAAGTATATCTAAAAATAATCCAGAGTAGGATATACTCTGAGAAAGTATCAAAACATAAAAAAAAAAATCTCAGACCACATATCCCAATGTGGAGGATTGAAAAACTTTTTGTAAAAAATTATCATGAAGGGACTTCCTGACTCCACGCTTCCACTGCAGGGGGCATGGGTTCGGTCCCTGGATGGGGAGTGAAGTTCCCACATGCCACGGGGCACAGCCAATAAACAAACAAACAAACAAATAAATAAATCGAAAGACACCAACCGAAAAACAAAATCACATAAAAAAAAGAATTATCGTGAAGAAAATTCTCTCTGTGAAGGGTTGTCTTATTCACTTATGCATATTCTATTTCAAGAGTTTTCAAGTAATAGTCCCTTCCTAAGTTAGCTATACATTGATCATCTTTACAGCTTTCTGCAGGTATGACATTTGGAGCTAATTATCTATATAATTCTGGCACTTTGTTTGTGAAATGAAAACTTTAAAAAAAACCTAAGTCTTGGGCTCCCCTGGTGGCGCAGTGGTTGAGAATCCGCCTGCCGATGCAGGGGACACGGGTTCGTGCCCCGGTCCGGGAAGATCCCACATGCCGTGGAGCGGCTGGGCCCGTGAGCCATGGCCGCTGAGCCTGCGCGTCCAGAGCCTGTGCCCGCAAAGGGAGAGGCCACAGAAGTGAGAGGCCCGCGTACCGCAAAAAAAAAAAAAAAAAACCTAAGTCTTAAAATGTATATATTTTATGCTCTGAAAATGATTTATCATCGAGCAAGTCCTGACAAAAGGCCAGTTGATAAAATGGATTTTCTGCATGTCTGAAATCCTCATTATTAACACTGTTCCCTTAATGGCTTCTAAGGAGATGTTTGCATTTTAGCAAGGCTAAGTTTTTGTTTGTTTTTTTTTTAACCTGGAAATAGCCCCTAATTGAGTAAATGACCTGAACTGACTTCAACCAGAAAAGTGCTAGGCATCTGGTGAAAGGGACTGATGTCAGGGAAAAGCCTTAAGAGGCTAGAATAGGGATGGCCCCTTTGGTTGCTATTAGGAGTCCAGGAGGTATGAACATTAGTGAAATGGGCTGCTGGGGGTGGAAAGTGGTGTTCAGGTGTGTTCCAATGGCAGCAGCATCCCCTGAGCTCCAGGTAATGGCTGATTGTGGGACTGTTGTCAGACCTTCAGATTTTTCAGTAGGCCAGCAACTTGGATACAACTGTGAACTCTTCTTGTTGCTAAATGTTGACAGCTAATTACATTTTTTTAAAAATCTGTAGGTCAACCATTTGTAAGCCAAAAAGTTTAGTTCTGCAGGCTGTATGAGGCCACAGACCACCAATCTGAAATTTTCACAATAGAACATTTGCCAAAGGAAGCTGAGGAATATTGAGGACAAAAGTTGGCCACTTCTCAGTTGAACCTAGAGCTAGCAGCACCAGGAATTCTCACCTCTGCTCTTTGTACAGTAGGTGTCTCTGTGGACTAGGCCAGCTCCCTCCTTGAAGATGGAGTTCAAAGGCAATTCTCAGCTCTCTCAACATTTTTAGAACAAGCAGAGGCCCCATCCTTTCCCAGAAGTCACAAGTCAGTCTTCTGAGTTGAATAAAATCATGGGGGATACTGCTGTTACTTCTACCAGGGATTTAAGAGCATAAAAGTTCTTAGATATTTACCTTACTCCTCATTCCTCCCACATACTGGTTAGTACTTGGCTTCTTCGATGACAAATTACTGGGAGCTTAGAGTATGAAAGTCCGGCCAGGACATTGGGAGCTGGTGTTCTATACATGACCAAGCCAATCAAATTTCTGCTATGGTTAAGAGCATGAGTCTGGAGCCAATTGCCTGGTCAAATTCTGACTCTACTACTGACTTAATAACTGAGCTTAACCCATCTGTAAAATGGGGATAATAAAATACCTGTACATCAGGCTTTTGTGAGGAATATTAGCAGTAGTACATTGATACTTAGTGTTCTATACAGTTGTTTGCTATTATAGGAAAAATATTATTTTGGAAATTTGGAGGAAACTGAGGCTCCAAGAAGCTAATTGATTTGTCCAAAATCACACTACTTTTTTAAAAAGTAGGTGCTGGGATTTGAACTGCAGTCTCTCTAATTCCAAATACAGTATTCTGGTCTATTTAGCCCACCCCAGATTTTCTCAGAATAATGTGGGGTTTGTCTGATTGCTTAATAGAAGTGATTTGTACAAAACCAGCTTTTGCTGCAAATCCTGGTTGCATTGGAATGCAATATTATAGAAATCAATGGTGGTATTCCTAGGCAAATCGCCTCTAAATGATTAAGTTTGAGTTCTTCAAACCAGGTTCAGGCAATAAGAGAAGATTCACAAGGCAAAGCTGGTCCCACAACCAGAGGGCAGTGGAGAAAAGAAGTATTTCTAGAAATAGTGGACTCCAGATTAAAAGATTTGTCCAAAAGCAGAGAAAACTAAAAATTTATCTTTTGGTGCTTGTTTTGGGACATAGTAGGTTGAGTAGTAAACTAGGCAGTAAAGCCTAGTGATCAAAAGAGGCCTCCTGAATTAAGTGGCCTTGCAAAATTCACCTATATCCAAAAGTTCATTCAAAAACATTTTTATTAATTCAACATCTATCTCACAAGCAGCTTGATGACCACTGACAGGTAAGGAAAGCAAGGCCTGAGCCTGACTTTAATGAATGACTTATACGAGGTCACATGGGGAGTTGTGGCAGGATAAGAACTAGACTCCAGGAACATATGTCGGTGGTGAGGCCAGGACCCTGGACTGGCACACAGCCCAGTCCTCCACAGACGGCTTTATTGAGCTGAGACTGAAAGGTACTTTCAGATGTTTTCAGCCCTGCCCCGTATCAGCTCACAGCAGCAGAAGCCCCAGGCAACTCACACCTGCTAGATTTTACCAGGCCTAAGGTGAGGCTTCTCAGAAAACAGGCTCACTCAGGGACCCCAAATCCAACAAAAATCGGTGGCAAGTAGGGTTTCTGTTGGGTAGTCAGTCTCTGTGGACACGTTAATCTGGGTGCCTTTGTGCTAACACGCTGCAACTCCTTTTGGAGACTGAGGGGAGAAAAACCAGCCAAGAGGACCACCATTCAGCCTGCATCTTCCCCTTGCTTTGCAGGCCCCTTGACTCCCTCCCTTTTTTTGCCCCAGGTCATGGGCTCCCTGTGCTTTTACTACTCTGACAGCAAATCTTCCTCCTTCCGTGGAGGAAGAAGGGAGGGTGCTGGACTTTATGGCTTTCACCTAGGGCTACTGGAAGCTGGAGGAAGGTTTTTCTGGCCTTTCTGAATGATCGAATCACTGATTCTGCAGTCTCTCATTTTCTGAGACCGACGCTCTAGAAGGAGAGAGCCTGGGCCATGGTTGCCAAGAGGTTGCTGGTGGCAGCGAGCTCCCTGGGGAGCTCCTCCGAGGCACCCACTGGGAGGTGCAGGTGAGCACAGGTGTTGGCCAGGGCACAAGGCGAGGTGCCCAGAACAGCCAGTGCAGCTGGGCTGGGGCCTATGGGGTGGGTGGGAATGGGCTGGGCTACTTACAGTGATTTCTCTGCTAGAGAAGTTGATGAGGAATGATGATATTATATAAAATAGATGTGGGTTGGGCTTCCCTGGTGGTGCAGTGGTTGAGAGTCCGCCTGCCAATGCAGGGGACACGGGTTCGTGCCCCGGTCCGGGAGGATCCCACATGCCGCGGAGCGGCTGGGCCCGTGAGCCATGGCCGCTGAGCCTGCGCGTCCGGAGCCTGTGCTCCGCAACGGGAGAGGCCACAATAGTGATAGGCCCGCGTACCGCAAAAAAAAAAAAAAAAAAAAAATTATTCTAAAATTTGTTTTAAAAAAAGGAAAGATCAATTTAAATGCTCTCTTACAATGCAGATAATCTTGTTAAAATGACAAATATAGTAGAGCATAATATTATTTTCATCAGAATATATACTTTTGAACATTTGTTGTCTTGTAATAAATTACCTATGTAGCTCCATGATGAAAATAGCCATTTAACAGAAAAAAAAGTCATGTTTGACATGAAAGGATACCAGAACGCAGGGCGCTGATGACTTTTTCACAATCTATTTATATCCCCTGAGGTTTCTCTCTCCTTTTAGTTGACCATTCTCTCCATTAAGAAACTTAGATAAGATGTAAATTCAAGAAGTAAATACGGTTAGCTCAGTGCTGCCAAAGCATACGTCTTGAATCTTCAGAGTCTAAAACCTTGCCCATAAAATACCTAACATAATGGTGAGTAAAAAGGAAAGTCTCCCTGAGCTGTGGATTCTATGCTCATTCATTATATGGAACTCACTCCCACACTGTAGCCTCAAGTGCACTAGATTTTAGATTTGTTCCTCCCAAAGACCGAATATGATTAACCTCTGAGGCTCTTCACAGCCCTTCTTCAGGCCACTCCAAACCACACCTGGTAAAATCAAGAATTGGAAAATTGACTGGGACCTTGCTACTCAAAGTGGAGTTCAGGGACTGACAGCGTCAGTAGCACCTGAGGGCCTGTTAGAAATGCAAAATCTTAGGCTCACTGCTGACCTCCTGAATCTGAATCTGCGTTTTAACAAGATTCCTGGTGACTGATATGCTCATGAGAGTTTGAGAAACATGTGGCTAAAACACATCCCAATGTCTTAGGATTTGCAGATCTGGAACCTGCTTCCACGCTCTGGCTGGAACTATGAAAGTAGTTCCTAGTCCTGATGGAAGGATTCTTCCTTGAGTTTTCCTATTGAATGGAGACAAAGGAGTGAGAGATTTCTTGAGACCTGGTACAATCTCATATTGGTTTGTATTTATAGCACATTCAGGGGGCTAATGTTTACCTGACTTGACAACAAAGAACAAAATAATAACTGCTAATATAATAATAATTATAAACCGTCTCCAACGGTTTGGAGACAACTCGTCACCATTCCAAATTTGTCCCTAATTTGTATTTGCCTGGTGGTTTGTTTTAAGTTTTTGTTGAGCAAGTGACATGGATGGTTTATTTTCAGGAGTAGAAGTCTGAACACTTCTGCCCACTGCCTCTTGGTGTGGGAGTTGCCAAGGAAAACAAAATACAGTGAAAGCACTGGCTGGAACAATGCTTTACTCACATGAAGGAGACAGAGCAAGATGGGCTTCAGTAGAGGGCATCAGTCTCCCATGGCCATTGGTTGCCCCCTGGCAGCCTATGCAGGGCAGTTGGCTCTCATGCCCCGCTCCTGAGCTGTGTACCAGAAGGACCCCATGCCCTTCCCATACAGGACAGTAGAGCCAGTGCGGTTGGTCAAGTGCCGTATGACACACATGCTGAAGCAGAACGAAGGAGTACATATTGAGTCTGAAACAGAGAAAGATGTTCCCACACAGGGTGAAAAGGGAAGCACAGGCTGTAAGGACTCTACCTCTTTGGAAGGAAGTGTTCCAGGCTTACTGGGGCTGAGCAGGGGTTGAGAAACTGCACACAGGAGACCCCTTTCCCAACAGTTTTAATTTTAGTATTCCTCCACCTTAGACTAAGTTTGTATAAAGCTATTTCATGTAACAGTAACCTAAATGGAGAAGGTTCACAAACAGATCAATCCCATTTTCCCTCATTACGTTGGCTTGGGAATACTATTCCTGTTTCTCTTGAATGCTGACCCAAGAACCACAGCCTTTGAAGATACTTTTTAGGAGATCAGAAAATGCCATTAATAACTGCCCGAGTACATACTGTGAGCCTTATGGTGGCACTAACAAGTGAATTACATCATACACAGCATTCCTAGATCGACTCTTAGGTTTCAGTTTTGATCTTTGTTCCACTGAGTGGCTGAGCTAGAACAGTACATGCTGTTCCTTGGCATCATGAAGTATTTTTATAGACTTTCCAGTGAACAGGATCCCAGGGCTCCTGGGCTGTTTGTTGCTAATGAACTGGACCCATGATGGCCTAACCATGTAACCACGGTGGTACTGAATGGCTACACCCTTAGTACACGTGGTCAGGAAAAATAAAAACAGACAATTTGTGATGCTTACATTTACATGTAACAAATCTTGTCAGATTGCTCTTACTTTTCACACTCTATAGAGACTCTGAAGATAATGTGTTTTGTGATGTACCACAACTTTGTTGATGGTATCTTTCATTGAACAGAAATCATTAATTTTGTTATAATAAAATGTATCAGTTAAATTTGTTTTGAAGTTGTGTTTCATAATTCCTTTTCCAAGGAAGTTCTCCTGTATCATTTTCTATTCACTTTATAGTTTTGTCTTTCAAATTTAGATATTTAATCCATCCAGAGCCCTTTTGTATGGTGTCATGTAGAAATAATTGAATTTTCTTCATATAGTAAACTGGGTTTTTTTTGTTTGTTTTTTGTGGTACGCGGGGCTCTCACTGTTGTGGCCTCTCCCATTGCGGAGCACAGGCTCCGGACGCGCAGGCTCAGTGGCCATGGCTCACGGGCCCAGCCGCTCCACGGCATGTGGGATCCTGCCGGACCAGGGCACGAACCCGCGTCCCCTGCATCGGCAGGCGGACTCGCAACCACTGCACCACCAGGGAAGCCCAGTAAACTGGTTTTATTCTAACAGCCTGTAGTAAGTAATCTGTCCTTTCTCCATTGATTTGTGGTACTACTTTTATGGTATACTTGGTTCCCATCTACACACAAATCTATCTCAAAGCTCTCTCTCTCTTCTGCTCCATGGGGCTATTTATCTGTTCTTTGGCCACTATCACCATTTTAAAGTTTATTTAAATGACTTTGAGGTATGTCTTAATATCTGAAACTTTACTGAATAAAGGATGTTCCTTTCCTATTACTAATTTGCTAAGAGTTTTTTCCCCTTAATTATAGTCACTGAGTTTAATATTTTTCTGCATCCTTTGATGATTATATAGATTTTCCTCTTCTGATCTGTTGAATTGCATTAATTGTTTACTGTTATTCCACTCATATTCCTGGTATATACTCAGCTTTGCCGTCTTCTTTGTATGCTGCTGGATTCAGTTTGCTAATATTTGGTTTGATGTTTTTGACATCTCAGTCATGAGTAACACTGCCTGTCATTTTCCTTTCCTAAACTGTCTTTATCTGGTTTCACTTTTAAGCTTATACTAGTCTAACAGAATGGAGACTATTTCCAGAGGAGGTTTTATAAGTTTGAAATGATATATTCCTTTCAAATTTGGTAGAATTTGCTTTTAAATTGGCCCGATGTACACATTTTTCTTTTCTTTTTGCAGCCCCACGTGGCTTGTGGGATCTTAGTTCCCCCACCAGGGATTGAACCTGGGCCCTGGGCAGTGAAAGCACGGAGTCCTAACCACTGGACCACTGGGGAATTCCAACATTTTTCTTTCTTAAATATATATATATATTTATTTCACATAGAAATATATTTATATATTTCATATATAAATGAAAATGTATATGTATATATATACATATATATATGTGTGTATGTTTACTGAACTATAACATACATCCCCAAAAGTGCAAATGACATAAATGTATACCTGGATTTTCACAAAGTAATTTTACTATGTAATCACTACACTGATCAAGAAATAGAGTACTGGACTTCCCTGGTGGCACAGTAGTTAAGAATCCACCTGCCAGTGCAGGGGACAGGGGTTCAATCCCTGGTCCGGGAAGATTCCACATGTCACGGAGCAACTAAGCCGGTGTGCCACAACTACTGAGCCTGCGCTCTAGAGCCCGCGCGCCACAACTACTGAGTCCGTGCTTCGCAACAAGAGAAGCCACTGCAATCAGAAGCCCGCGCACTGCAATGAAGAGTAGCCCCTACTCACCATAACTAGAGAAAGCCTGCGCATGGCAACAAAGACCCAATGCAGCCAAAAATATTCGTTAATTAATTTTCTTAAAAAGCTTTAAAAAAAGAAAAGAAATAGGGGCTTCCCGGTGGCGCAGTGGTTGAGAGTCCGCCTGCCGATGCAGGGGACACGGGTTCATGCCCCTGTCCGGGAAGATCCCACATGCCACGGAGCTGCTGGGCCCGTGAGCCATGGCCTCTGGGCCTGTGCGTCTGGAGCCTGTGCTCCGCAATGGGAGAGGCCACAACAGTGAGAGGCCCGCGTACCACAAAAAAATAAAAATAAAAAAGAAATAGAGTACTGATCACCCATTTCCAATTTACTTGCTATTACTATCTTTTAAAACTCCTGATTAGACATTAATGGTATTGGTTTTTTTAATGTACCGAATGTATTTATATTAATTTGTATTTAATATACAGAATGTATTTATATTAATTTGTATTGATTTCTTTACTCATCAACCATTTTTTTTAACTTTTATGGGAGTATAGTTGATTTACAATATTGTGTTAGTTTCAGGTGTACAGGTAAGTGAATCAGTTATACATATACATATATCACTTTTTTTTTTAAGATTCTTTTCCCATATAGGCCATTACAGAGTATTGAGTAGAGTTCCCTGTGCTATACAGCAGGTTCTTATTAATTATCTATTTTATATATAGTAGTGCATATATGTCAATTCCACTCCCAACTTATCCCTCCCCCCCTTTTCCCCTGGTAACCATAAGTTTGTTTTCTACATCCATGACTCTACTTCTGTTTTGTAAATAAGTTCACTTGTACCCATGTTTTTATCGCTTATCCACATATAAGTGATATCATATGATATTTGTCTTTCTGTGTCTGACTTACTTCACTCAGTATGACAATCTCCAGGTCCATCCATGTTACTGCAAATGGCATTATTTTGTTCTTTTTTATGGCTGAGTAATATTCCATTGTCTATTTGTACATCTTCCTTATTCATTCCTCTGTTGATGGACATTTAGGTTGCTTCCATGTCTTGGCTCTTGTAAATAGTGCTGCAATGAACATTGGGGTGCATGTATCTTTTTTAATTATGGCTTTCTCCGGGTATATGCCCGGAAGTGGGATTGCTGGGTCATATGGTAGTTCTATTTTTAGGTTTCTAAGGAACCTCCATACTGTTCGCCATAGTGGTGGCACAAATTTACATTACCACCAATAGTGTAGGAGGGTTCCTCATAAACCAGTTTTATATTTCAGACTTTCATTTTTGGAAGTCTTTTTCTTTTTTTTTGAAAGTATATAGTCTATGGGTTCTTTTTTGTTGTTGTTGTAGTATCTGTTACAGATAATCTCTCTGGCTTTAGTTAATATGAAAATGTTTTTATTTTGCCCTCATTTTTTAAAGATAAGTTTGAGGGTACATAATTCTTAGTTGGCACTTATTTTTCTCTCAGACTTTGAAGTTGTTTATTGTCATCCCTCTTAACATTGTTGCTTTGAGAAGTCTTCAGTATATTTAATTGTCTTTCCTTCAGAAGTGATCTGCCTTTTCTTCATGGTTGCTTTAGAGATTTTTTCTTTGACTTTCTATTCTGCAGTTGCCCTACAAGTGGATTTCTTTTTATTCATCCTGCTTGAGATTCACTGTAGTTCTTAAATTTGTAAATAAATGACTTTTATCATTTCTAGAAAATTGTTTCCCATTTCCCGCTCTAGGCGTGCGGGCTTCAGTAGTTGTGGCTTGAGGGCTCAGTAGCTGTGGCTCGTGGGCTCTAGAGCGCAGGCTCAGTAGTTGTGGCACAGGGGCTTAGTTGCTCTGCGGCATGTGGGATCCTCCAGGACCGGGGCTCGAACCCATGTCCCCTGCATTGTCAGGCGGATTCTTACACCGCGCCAGCAGGGAAGTCCCTGATCAGTGATCTTTGATGCTACTACTATGACTTGCGGAAACCTCAGATAATGGTTAGCATTTTTTTAGCAATAAAGTACTATTTAATTAAGGTATATACATTGTTGTTTTTTAGCTATCATGCTATTGCACACTTAATGGGCTACCGTATAGTGTAAACATAACTTTTATATGCACTGGGAAACCAAAAAATCTGTGTGACTTGCTTTATTGCGATATTCACTTTATTGTGGTGGTCTGGAACCGAACTCACAATATCTGGGGTATGCCTGGAGTTGGAGTCCTCAGAGGCCTAAATCTGTTATTTACTGTTTCTGCTGACTTTTACTGAACAGGTGATTCCTGAATGCTTGGTGATTTTTTTCAAAATTGTGAGTTCACATTTGACTGAAGTTGACCTGTGGGAATCCAGAGTGCCTAATTTGGAGGGGGTTTTTTCCTCCAAGAGAGGGTCTGAGTTTGCTTCTATGAGGAGCAGACAGGACTACCAGCATGAGATCACTTTAGTCTGATTTGAGGGTGTTGGCTACATGGGAGCCTTAGATTAGACTGCTTCTTTATGCCAAGGGCCACAGGTTTAGCCTAATAATCATAGTAATGTTATTTACAGTTGCCCCGAGGCAAGCACATGTTTTCCTTTGTTTTCTGCTCATCAATCAGCTTTCAACTCACTAGGCCTTTTAATATCTTTATTTTCCTTGGTTCCTAGTCTATTCGTTGAAATAACTTCTTCACGGTATAAAGCATAGAACTGTTTCCTCTGCCTCACAGGATAAGACCTTGTTTTGTTTTGATTATATCAGAGCTCTCCAACCTTGGATTAAGAGAGGCTACTTTCCCTTCCCTCTGGAGAAGAGAAGTGGATTCACAGGGCAATGAAGCACTGAGGAAAGGTTAATCAAGGCCCTGAAAGTAGATGTTCGGAATGGTGTACCCTGATAGAAAAATCTCAGAGTGAAATTGATACCAGTCAGGGTTCTTGGCCTCCTTAATCAATAGAGATTAATAAGAGGCCAGACAAGAAATTCATGCAAGGCTTTATTGGGGCCCCTGCTGCAGCAGTGGGAGTGAGAACAAAGGACAGGTTCCCTTGCTTGCTCACTTGCTGAGGCAGGGCGAGCTTGTTCCTTATATGCGGTGAGAGTAGGCGTGTGTCCAGGGGTCGGGCCTGAGGGGTGGCTTAGGTGGTCTGCCCACCCCTTTGGTGGTGCTGTGTGCAGGGGGGCGTGCACTGTTCCCTGCTTTCACTCCCAGCTCCTCAGAAGTGGCAGTTGGGTTTCTGGTCCTTTCGTATCTTCTTGTCGATAATTTGCCCCACTTTACAGCCAAGCAGTTATTTTTAGCCCCTTATAGTCTCTTTGTATTTGATTGCTTGAGGAGATGTTTGTCCAGGTGCAAGCACTGCAGGAAAATGTCCCAGGTCTCAGCCTGTCTCAAAATCTCACAGTGGGGCAAGGCAAAAGTACCTCCACTGATGATAACCTAATTTCTGCTAAGCCTCTTTATAAGCCAAAAAGAAGCAGGTTTGAGAGAAAGATGGAGTGGTGAGGCTACAGCAACATTTACAGGGCTCATTTCTGGTAGGAGCTGCTGTCTTCCATCAAGTAAGACAAGAGTAGGTTGTTTTTGTTACTGTATTTTATTTATTTATTTTTTGCCACTCCACAGGGCTTGCAGGATCTTAGATCCCTGACCAGGGATCAAACCCAGGCTCCGTGGGCCACAGCAGTGAAAGTGCTGAGTCCTAACCAATGGACCACCAGGGAATTCCCATGTTACTGTTTCTGTTGATGAGCTAAATGTGAGACAGAAATTCAGCCAAGGGTAATCACTAATGATATTTGATCTTTTGTTTCAGATGTCTGTTTATTGTGATAAGCATGCATACAAGAATGAAAAGGAAAATCCTATCCCAGACTGCAAACACAGCTTGAAAGAATTTAGAGAGATTGACACCCTAGCCATCTCTGGAGAGACTGACTTGATGGACACAAGAGACTGGTAGTTGACAAGTCTATTTAGGATCCTTGAACTATACCAGGGCTCATGTAATACAGATCGTCTTTAGCTATTTATTCATTCTGTTGCAGTGGTCCCTAGTAATGTCAGATCCTCATGGGTATTGTCAGTTGCTACCACTACAACATGCTTTGGTTCTATAACAAGGTCAGAGAAACTAAAATATCTGTGCCCTTTAAGGCTTTTATTGAGGAACTATGCCGTCCTCTCACTTGTAACTATTTTTTCCCCCTCCATGTCAGCAGTATTCAATGAGTTTTGTTGAGTCCTTATTGTAACAGTAACAGCTGACATTAATAGAGTCCTTATCCCAGGCTTAATAGGATGAATGGGGATTCGGTAGTGAACAAGCCAAGCATGATCCTTGACTCAAAGTAAAAATGGTTGCCCCAATCTTGCCATAAAATACTTACTACTTTTGAGAAATCAGATTGAACCTTAGCTGAAGGGTAAGAGAAGTTAGTATGGTAAATATAACACTTTATCATGAATTTCCAAGAAACCTAAGTATAGTAGATATCTGCCAGGTTGCCTCAATCAATCTGCTCCCCCTCCTAAGTATTCTTGCAATGGCCCACTTTCATCTATACAGTCCAAATAGCATACATGTTTATACAAATCCAGTGCTTCTGTCGGGGGGTACCCAGCTCAAGCAGTTTCTGAGAATTTGGAATTGGGACCAAGAGATTATATTCTCGTTCTAGAAAGGAAGAGAAGTAAATCTTAGAGAAAATGGCTGCCATGTTCTGCTTATGTGGACAGATAAGCAGAGAAAGCTACTATGCAGTGAAAAGGAAAAGTTGACACCCAGAAAAGGCAGAGATGAGATACGCTGAGATTCCTGAGGAATTTGAGCCCCTAATTCCAGTTTATTCCTACAGCTGTAATAGGGAAGAACAAATCTGACTCCACATTAGACCTGTTTCTTTTACTTTAACCTGTGCATTCTATTGCTTTTGCTTTGCCTTGAGAATGTTGCCTATAGCCTGAAATACACAGAAGAGCCCATTCTCAAGGCTCTGACCTTGAAGGGTGTAACACATTTCCATTCATATAGAGATAAAAAGTTGCAGAACAGAGAGCAACATCCTGTGTGAGGTTTACAGGAACATCCTGTGTGAGGTTTACAGGAACATCCTGACCTAACCTATGTGGACAGTTGCAAGAACAAAGGATTCCAACACCAAGAAGTTTGCAGCAACCAACCATGCCCCTCCCTCATCTTTGCCTTTAAAAATGCTTTGCTGAAACCCTTTGGGGAGTTCGGAGTTTTGGGGGCATGAGCCACCTGTTCTCCTTGCATGGCCCTGCAATAAGCCTTTCTCTGCTCCAAACTCTGTCATTTCGGTATCATTTGGCCTCAACTGTGCGTCAGACGCATGAACTTGTGTTCGGTAACACAGCCTGGCTGCTTCCTTGCTCCTGTGGCCCCCGAGTCACTCCTGCATCTTTATAGCACATTGCTTCTTTCTGCTTAAACTAGTCTGGGTTGATTTCTATTAATTTTTCACGAAGTTGTAAATTTGCAATAGATCAGTACAGCTATAGGGAATGTTTTTCTGTTTGCTAAAGACTGAAAAGAACGATGAAACTAGAAACATTTGCTTTTTGATCAACTCTGGGCTTTCTAAGAACCATCAGCAGGGTAAGTAATTTTGGCAAAACTTACTGTGCTTCATGGGTCAATTTGACCTCTGCAACTGTTCCTTTTCTGCCTCAATCCATTTGTATGCCCACCAGATGAGTCCCTATTCTGAGAGAACCTGAAGAAGTACAGTAGGGAGTCACTAATCATTCATTGGTTAACAAACGATACACTTTGGGTTAATTATACTTATGCTGTGATTTTACCTTTTACTTCTTGAATCTGAACGAGCAATAGTATAGAATAGTTTTCCCTCAGTACTTTCCTGGTACCTGGAGCACCAGAAAAATCATTCATGGTTTACTTTCACTATTTGTCTCTGATACATTGTGGGTTTTTTTGTTTGTTTTGTTTTTTTGCGGTACGTGGGCCTCTCACCGTTGTGGCCTCTCCCGTTGTGGAGCACAGGCTCCGGACGCGCAGGCTCAGCGGCTATGGCTCACGGGCCCGGCCGCTCTGCGGCATGTGGGATCTTCCCGGACCGGGGCACGAACCCGTGTCCCCTGCATCAGCAGGCGGACTCTCAACCACTGCGCCACCAGGGAAGCCCTGATACATTGTTTTAATTATGCTAAACAGGAACTACGGTCTTATTCAGCCAGGGCAATTGTATTATCCTTACTGCTCACAAGGTTACTTTTGTAACTGAGGATTGTAGGACATTTATTTATTCGGCATGGATTAGAAAGTACTTGACATAAAGTCTACAGTGTTATTCATTCATTCAACAAATATTTATTGAGTGACTACTAGGGGTGCAGAGGACAAATCAAACAAATATTCCCACCCCCACGGAGCTTACACTCCAGCTGAAAAAGAAAGAAATAAGCAAGATAAGTAAAATAGTATTTTCAAATAGTGCTAAGGAGAAAATAAAACAGAGGAAAGAGAGGAAATACCAGGGAAAGGGGGATTACAATTCTAGATATGGAAAGCTCACCAGGAAGTTGAATTTTGAGTGCAGGTCTGGAGAAGGTGGAGGAGTGAGTTACACAGATATTTGGAGGAGAGTATGCCAGGCAGAGACCAACAGTTGCAAAGGCCCTTGGTGGAAGCTTGCTCACTATGTCTGAAGAACAGCAAGGAGGCAAATATGGCTGAAGATGAATGAGCCAAGGAGAAAGTAAGTGGAGATAAGGTTAAAGAAATAATGCAGGCAGATTACATAGGGCCTCATAGGTCACTGTGAAAACTTGGGCTTTTATGAGAAGTGAAAAGGGAGCCATTGAAGGTTGAGGAATGACATGATTGATGTATGCTTTAACACAAGTGCTACAGTTGTTGAAGAAATTAAAGCAGGGCAAGGAAAGAAGTAGGAAGAACAATTAGGAGGCTGTTGCAGTAATCCACATGAGAAATGATGGTGACTTGAACTTGGGTGGTGTAGTGGAAATGGTGACAAGTGATCAGATTCTGGATGTGTTTTGAAGAGAGAGCCAGCAGGATTTGCTATTGGATCAGATTGGAGTGAGAGAGAAAAAGACAATAAAATGCCAAGGATTTGGGCCTGAATAATGGGAAGAAAGGAGTTGCCATTTACTGAGATGGGGACAATGGCAAGAGGAGCATCCCAGGGCAGGGATGCTTGTCAGACATCAAAGTGAATGTGTCAAGTAGGCAGGTGGACATGAGTCTGGAGCTGAATGCAGAGATCCGGGCTGGAGACAGAAATTTGGGAGTCACTATCATTTGATGGCATGTAAAGTGACGAGGAAATCTCCAAGGGAGCAAAAATAAATAATAAAAAAGAAGAGCATATTTAGAGGTTGTGGAGATGAGGAAGAACCAGCAAAGGAGACAAGAGGGAGGAAAACCAGGGCTGTGGTATTCTGGAAGTCAAGTGATGAATGTGTTTCAAGGGGAGAGCGATCAACTGTACTGCTTTAGGTCACATATGTGAGAACTGAGATGTGACCTCTGGATGCGGCAATCTAGAGGTCTGTGGTGAGCTCTGATAAGGGCAGTTTTGGTGGAGTAGTGAGGACATAAACTTAATGGGTGTGGGTCAATGAGAAAATAGAATGAGCAGAATTGGACACAAGTGACTATAGAGAACTATTTCATGGAGTGTTCTGTAAAAAGAAAGGTGTGGCACAAATAGGGTCAAGAAAGTGTTCTTAAAGGCTAGGCGTAATTACAACATGTTTTTATATACTGATGGAGGAAGGCTACAGAGTGGCAAGTTGACGCTCCGGAAACAGAGGAGAGAACTGTTAGGGCAACGCTCTTAAACTGGCCAAAGGAATAGGGCTAGTGTGTAAGGGGAGGTTGGGCAATGAGGAAAGGTAGATGCAGGCTGGGTACATGTGGTGGTAGGAGATATATGCCTATCTTTTGGTTTCTGTATGCTTTTTGCAAATGAAACAAAATTTTTGGTTATCATACTTACATATAATGATAACGATGGGTGACATACTCACTTTGGGATGACAAGATTAACTTTCAAATCTGAAAAGTCCAAATGTTGCTAATGCTGTTGCTGTGAACATAGAGGGAAATGGTATGCTAATATTCCAAGACGGTCTGGTGTCCTTTCTCCCAAATAGTTATTTCTGACACGGCTATGTGGATGTTTTAAAGTATTTCCTTAATAATCAGCTCTATTAAAATAACCCCACAATAATTAGCCCCCTTCCTCTAAACATCAGCTATTTTTTTAGTTTGGATCTTTGAGTCATAAGGTTTTTCTTGTTATTTTTTTTTTTCCTCAAAGTATCCTACATTCCTGTTTCCTGGGCATTACTATAGGTAGTCTAGTATCGACATACATACTCTACCGAATGTAAAATAGTTAGCTAGTGGGAAGCAGCAGCATAGCACAGGGAGATCAGCTCGGTGCTTTGTGACCACCTAGAGGGGTGGGGTAGGAGGGTGCGAGGGAGGGAGGCTCAAGAGGGAGGGGATATGGGGATATATGTATACACATGGCTGATTCACTTTGTTGTACAAGAGAAACTAACACAGTATTGTGAATCAGTTATAGTACAATAAAGATCTATTTTTTAAAAATTAGTAAAATATGGCTGCTGACTGCTCCATTCACTGAATCTGCACCTTACAGCTACTTTCCAGTTCCAACTATTAAATGTGAGTACATGGGATAATGGGTCAATTATTGAGTTGCTGATACTGATGATCATACTGAAAATCGGAGGGATCATTCTAAAATGTTTAAAATATGTTAGAAGAAGGCTTTTTGTTGGTTGGTTGGTTGACAAAAGGCTTGGCAGAGCTCTCTGTTTTCTAGCTGGGACCACTGAAAGTCAAGATTGAAAAACTCTTAAAAATCATCTGGCCCAATCATTCATTTGATGCTTAAACTCCCCTCTAACACCTCTGCTGAATGTGTGTCCACACTTTCCTGAGCTCTAGTGCCAGGGAACTGACTACTTCACTCCTCTGTGTCATAGAAATTAACAAGCAAGGACACATGGGTAAGTTTCTACTTAAAATGATGATGAATTGTATGAAACTTTTCAGGACAGGCAAGAGATTTTTCAGTTGTTACTCAAAGAATTATAAGTCAGAATTATGCTTTTACTTAGATACAAAATGGGGAAATGCAGGTGGCATAAGAACCTTATGCAACAGGCTGAGCTGCAAAGGATCCCAAGCAAATTCTTGTCTGAAGCACTAGTCGCTTCACAGGTGAGGGCAGAGGATAATATGGGAAGTCTGAGCTGGAGACTGCTATCCCAAAGCTATCCTGTATCTTAATTTTCTTCCCTAAACTTGACAGCATGGCAGACACTTTTCTTGTCTCTGACTTTAGCTCAGGGTACCTGGTTTTACTGCAAGATTTAAAATCTCACCCTTCTGGTAATCATTTTGGTCAAAAGATCAAGTTCATAATCATTAATGTTTAATAAGATAACTGGACACAACTATGCATTTTGTTTTCTCTTAAAGGCACATAATGCAGACAGAGTGAAATCATTACAGGTTAATGCTTCTGATGTTTCACTTTTGTTTTAATCTACCTATTAGAATTAATTCCAGCTGAAGGTAGACTTCTCCATTTTTGACATAAACCTCAGGATAGTCAGTTTACAAAAAAACTGATTTCACTGGGGAGAGAGGAATGAATAGGTGGAGAATAGGGGATTTTAAGGGCCACCAAATGATGGATACATGTCATTATACATTTATCAAAACTCATAGAATGTGCAACACCTAGTGAAGCCTAATATAAATTATGGACTTTGGGTAATAACAATGTGTCGGTGTTGGTTCATCGATTGTAACAAATGTACCACTGTGGTAGGTGATGTTGACAGCAGGTTAGGCTGTGCTTTTAGGGAGGCAGGGGTATAAGGAAACTCTACTTGCCGCTCAGTTTTGCTATAAACCTAAAACTATTCTAAAAAATTAAGTCTATTAAAAAATGATTTCACAAAGCCTTCAGGTGTAAACACAAGTTTTTGAATGAGCACAACTACTCATTTCCAAAATGTTCTTTTGTTATTAGAAAACTTGGAAAAATTTTTGATAAATTGTTACCCATTGCAATTAAAAAACTACAGTGGGGGCTTCCCAGGTGGTCCAGTGGTTAAAGCTCCATGCTTCCACTGCGGGGGAACACAGGTTAGATCCCTGGTTGGGGAGCTAGGATCCTGCATGCAGTGTGGCCTGGCCAAAGAAACAAACAAACAAAAAAACACCGACAGTGAAGACATTTACTTCTTTGGTAAATTATTTTGTACAGTGAAGAATCATTCTCATTTAGGTGTATGATAAATCCAGGGATGTCTGAAAAAAGCACCACAGACTAGGAGCATCAGATTTTCAGACATTTTTAAAAGCAGAACCTGAAAACTGGGGGGAAAGATTCTCTCAAGTAATTGTAAAGTAATCTCTGAGATAACTGGATATTTTCTCCGGGTTTTCTGATGGTTTTATAACCTGGTGGCAACTGCAGACTGGTAAAAATAGGTAGTTATTTTCTAAGAAATAGCTGGTTGATTTTATTGTTTAGCAGAATGGAAAGTGAATCTCTGGAATTATGGAAGAAAAGAGAGGCATAAATGACCTGTTTCATTCTTGGGGTACTGGAAGAATCCCAAGAATGCAGTTTAGTAATGTGGTTCATCCTGCTTCTGTGGGTGACAGTGGACAGTTGTTACAGACAATAAGAATTCCACTCGGGTTCCAATCCTACGAGATATTAGGTAAGGGGCACTTACAGTGTCTTGCAGAATATGTGTTATGCTCATCTTTTTTCCAGAAAAGAGCACAGGATTTTTATGTAACATCTCAAATGCAAGATCATCCTGCTCCAGTAGAAGAAGATCCTTGAAGAATGTGTATCTATGAGAGATTATCAAAAATAAATAAGCTACAAGGACAGCACTGTACAAGCTACATTGTACAGCACGGGGAATGTAGCCAACGTTTTACAATAACTTTAGTTTTTTTAATAAATAAATTAGTTAATTTTTATTTTTGGCTGCACTGTGGGGCATACGGGATCTTAGTTCCCCAGCCAGGGATCAAACCTGCTCCCCCTGCAGTGGATGCACAGAGTCTTAACCACTAGACCGCCAGGGAAGTCCCTACAACAAGTTTAAATGGAGTATAATCTATAAAAAAAAAAAAAGAATAACTATGTTGTACACCTGAAACTAATACAATATTGTAAATCAACTGTACTTCATGAAAAAACAAAAAACAAAAAAATTTCCTAAATAGAACAAAGGAAATAATACGAAGTGGAAACAAGCAAGTATGTGATTCTGTTCAGGCCAAATGAAATCTGTATCTGAGTCAAGATGTTGGCAAGTGAGAGAGAGTGATGCACAGGTGGTCAGGCTTCTTCCCAACTGATACTAGACAATCAAAACCAGATTCTACTGGGGGAGGGGCTGGAGAAGGGGGACAGTAGGGCAGTAGTGGGGGAGGAATTGGGAAAGTATCCATTGGAGAAGCAGCAGGAACACAAAGATGAAGAAGCTGACTGAACTCCATACACACACACACACACACACACACACACACACACATATATATGGAGCAACTGAATTTGGAGAAACTAAACTTCTTGAGGTTCCCAATGGCTGGGGGTACATATTGACAGGAGGGAAGAACTCAGTCATTGCCGACACAGAAACACCTCCAACAGGCATTGAATGACCATCTGTGACCTTCTCTGCCTTTCCCTGTCTGCAATCACCATCTCCATGACCTTGTCCCTCTCTGTGCCCTGGGATGTTTGTTTTTACGTCATGCAAACATTCTTTCTTGGTGTTAGCCCTCACTGTCATGTGCCCTGGACCCTTTGTGGAACGAACTGGAATAGGAAAGTGGATAGAAGTCAGACAGTCCCAATGTGTAGGAAGCAGTGAAGAACTTCGTGATTATGTGAAGTCTTTTGCATTCTAGAAATTAGGTAGGAGGATGAAACCGGCAGAATTATTATGATTCTAGTTTTTCCAATTATTTACATTTAATAGATGTTTCCCCTGATCACATGATCTGTGAACTTCTAGCACAATACCATAATGTTTGTTATATAAAATAAAGTTTTATCCAAACTGCATGTATCACCATGTAATCTCCTTTAGAAATGGAAATCTAACTTAAGTTTATCAGCTTTAATGCTGTTAAGTGAAAATGCTTTGAGTGTCACAGCTGAGTAAATATTCAAAAATAAACAATGAATACTTTAGGTAGGTAACTAACAAGCCACAGGCCAGTCAAGTTCTTTTGTTTTGATTACTTTTCATCCCTATCGTGAAAAGGGGAAGAAATGCCCTCAGTAAAATTCAGAAATCCTATCATCAAGCAAAAATTCCCTTTATAACTAAGTTACAGGTAGAAATCCACTTGAAAAAATGTGGTGGCCAGTTGTTAACACACCAGTGCTGTCTACAAATACAGTTGTTTAAACACACCAGATTGTCATTATTCAGCAGGTGCATTAATCACAATTCAGCTTGCTATCAGGAGTGAAAATTACTGGTGTTAGTAAATTTCCACCCCATTCTCTTGACTTTTATTTTGAACCATTCATCAACAATTTCCTCCTTCATTAGAAGTCACAAGTTAACCAAGCTAAAAAAAAAAACAACAAAGAAACACAATTTGATGGTATCTCGGAAATGTAAATACTTAGTGCAATTTGGTTAATTCACAAAATCTCTTAAGCGTTACAGTAATCTACCTCAAGAAAATTCTCAAGCCTTTGTTTCAACCATTAGCTATGGACATATCAAGAAGTGCTTGAGAAAAAAACAGAACTCTTGAAGTAGTAAATTTCCAGTAACTGGTCTCAACCAGTCCTCTGACAAGTGTGTTAGTCCCTCAGGGTTTTTTGCTAATCCCCCAATACACCTCTAAAGAACTGTCATCCATTGCCTTAAAGAAAGGCTGCCAGTTTCATCTTATTGCCTTCACCAGAAATGTTCCGGCCCAAGGAAGCCAGGTCCCAGCTGTCCATAGGAAATGTTCAGAGGGCACCATACCCAGGATTGGTTCTGAGATAGATGTCTTCCAAGATAAATTAAGATCCTAAATAATATTAACCAGTCAATCAACAAATGTTTATCAATTACTGTTCATAGGAACTGAGATAGTTGTTAAAGAGAATATAGTATAAGAAGAGCTAGTCCTCTACAACTTTACACACTAGACGTCTATAATACATAATTCACGGGAAAAGCTAGCTTCTAATACAGAGCAGCAGATTGTTGGTGCTAAATGAATGGGGTGATAGGAACCGCCATAGACTCTGGATGACTCACTCCAGACTACAGGGGTGAGGTAATTTGGCCATCGACTCAGAGAAGAAGCGAGATGTGGAGTGGAAAGTAGGGGAGGTGAAACAAAGGGACGAGAGATGGGGGAATCATTTGTATTTGAGAGCAAAAGGGAATCTGCAATAAATATAAATCTGCTTTTATGCATGGTGTCAGTGTGACTACATTTCAAATATGACTATTATTAATCTTGATTTAAGCACATTTTGACACTATTCATTCGAAAAGCTGAAGCACACTGAGGTCATCCACGGCTGATTCTGATTTGGGTTCCATTAAGAATCACAGGAAATACAGTCATAGCTGGCCCTAGTGGAATTACTGTCTACACTAAGATTGTTCCTCCAGGTTAACCCTCTCCAATAATCTCTCCCAACCAAATCAATTATACATTGTTATTGTTTGCAATGAGGGAGTTGTACTGATTGACTTCCTAGCTGGCCCTTCTCAGGTGAATAGATCTGGAAGTTCTATAAATTCTTCCATTTGAGCAATATGGTCAACTTTTCTACACCTTAGTTCCAGGTAATTAGGTTCATCTAATCCAGGTGATGTTAAGTAAATCAAAAATTACATAAACTACAGGATGCATATTGTTGCTATTTCTGGGCTGCCAGCGTCCAGAGGTGTGCTTCTTGGTTTTCTGCACTCGGGACATCTGGGACAATTTAATGAATGTGTGAATATATGCTGAGGTTAAAAAAAAATTATGTGCAAAGGGAGTACTCGAATAAAACCATGACTTCCTGTAGGGGACATCTGTCACTTTTGTCTGACCAGTGTCTTTTTTCCCTTCTTTTAATGACTGAAGGCAGTAGCACTCACTGTTCATCTGTGTAATTACGTCTTGCTCATTTTGTGCAGTATTGTGGGGTTGTCAGTCAAAGAGCTTGCTCCCTCCCCTGAAGCTAAACTCTAGAAGAAATCTGAATTTTGATAGGAGGGACAAAGACTAAAATGATTGGAACTGATCAGTCCAATGGCAGTGTCCTAGGTAAGACTCTCCCTGGAGTCCCTGAATGCTGTCCTGATGGACTTGCATTTCCAGAGGTGTGAGTGGTGAAATCTTCCTCAGTACTATAAGCTGTTCCACACTTTTAAAATCTGCTATTATTTAAAAAAAATTTTTTAGCTAGAGCTGATTTTTGTGGGTTGCAACCAAAGGGAATTAGCACATACACTTTACTTCTGTTACAACTTCCAACCATAGCATTAGGGATGGAAAGGTTCAAACTGCGCATCCAAGAGAGGACCCAAGAGTAAAGATCCATTCAAGGACCTGAGAGTTTATAACAAGTAAATTTATAATCCACTCTTTTTAACAACAACAAAAACTTCCCAGCATTTTTTATAACATCATCCCAGGATGTATGTGTTACCAGTAACATCAAACGCTGAACAGAGACAAGGACTCTTGAGGAAAGTCCACTGGACTTGATAAGAGCAAAGCTTTAGCAGACTGATGGGGACAGAGTACGTTCGTTCGTATGAGGGAAAGAAGGAAACGGGAGGATAGGAAATATAGGTTTGGCAAAGAAAAGAAGAGGAGGGATGGAAAAGTAGTGGGAAGAATCAAGTAAAAATTCTTTTTGTTTTTAAGCTAGGGATGAGCTAGACACGTTTGGAGGCAGGAGGAAGAGGTGCTGAAAAGGAATAGGACAGCAGGGCTGGCTTCTGGGCATGTGACCTGTGCTCAGAAGGGCACTGCCCTTGGCCTTAATGCTCTGCTGTCGCTCTCTTGAAATTCTTACTATTTTTTGAGCCAGGACCCTGCATTTTCATTTTGCACTGTGAAAGTGCTTCATAAGATATATGTAGGCTGATTAATGCCCCCCAAAGGTGCCCACACCCTAATCCCCAGATCCTGTAAGTATGTTACCCTATGTGGCAAAAAGGACTTCGCAGATGTGATTATGTTAAGGATTTCGAGTTGGGAAGATTATTTTGGATTATCTGGTGGGCCCAATGGAATCACAAGGATCTTTACAAGAGGCAGGCGGTAGAGTTAGGTTTAGAAAGGGAAGGCATATGACAACAGAAGCAGAGGGAGTGAAATGTGACAATGTGATGCACGGTCATGAGCTAAGGA
This sequence comes from Kogia breviceps, assembly GCF_026419965.1. Taxonomy (NCBI): domain Eukaryota; kingdom Metazoa; phylum Chordata; class Mammalia; order Artiodactyla; family Physeteridae; genus Kogia; species Kogia breviceps. The sequence goes on from NC_081311.1 coordinate 79,313,044, forward strand.
ATGCCTGGCCTCTAGAAGCTGGAAAAGGCAAGAAAACATATTGTCCCCTAGAGAAAGCCTCTAGAAAGAATGTAGCTCGGCTGATCCAGTTTGGACTCCTGACCTCCAGAACTGTAAGATGATAAATGTGTTTTATGCCACTAAATCTGTGGTAATTTGTCATACAAACAATGGGAAACTAATACACACTGTATAAACTTAAGGTGATGTATTACTAGTTTACTAGAAATCAAGGATATTAATAAAGCTAATAGCAGCTATCATTTATTGAACATTTCTTTTATACTAGGCACCATACGAAGCCCTTTATGTTTATAATCTTATGCAATCCTAGAACAAAGTTTCAGGTGGGTATTAGTATGTTTACTTTATAGACGGACAAACTGAGGCTCAGAGAGGTTAAGTAACTTGTCTAAAGCCACATAACAAGCTAGGATGTTTTAGAGCTGGGAGCTGAACCCAGTTATCGCTCCAAAATTTTCTGTGTGTTCATCCCCATTCCCAGATTTTATTATGAACTTGGGTTACGTCCCATCCTTTAACGTGTTTGTAATTATGTAGTTATGTATGTAATTATGTATATAATTATGTTTGTACGTGTCAGCATAGGATTGGGAGCTGGACGAGGCAGAGGACGACATCCACGTCTGGGGCGTATAGATGAAGGAGGAGCCGAAGCCATCTCCACAAGTCGCAGGTGCCAGATGTGAAGCTACAGAAAAGTGGGTGAGACAAAGAAAGCGCCCGACACTCAAAGTCGAAGAGCCCTCGTTTCTCATTTGCGTAGATCCTGGGCGAATCCTGGAGCCGCGCGGTGTGAGCGGGCAACGACACGGGGAGGGGCCCCTTCACCCCCCTTCACCCCCCTTCACCCCGTTTCCAGGAGCAACTCCCAAGGGAAGGGGCGCGGCCGGCTGCCGGCTGCGAAAGAGGGCGCTCCATCTTACCCGCCCGCACCGCCTCTTGTTTTGGAGGCCCGCGTGGTCCCCCGTCATTGGCCGCCTTGGAACCCCGAGGCCCCGGGGAGGCGGAGCGGTCTCCTCAGCTGTAGTTCCCGGGTTCCCCTGCCGCCTGCCCCGCCTTCCGGCCTGAGGTGCCCTCCCGGCCGCGCGGGACCACAACTCCCACATGGCCTCGCGGTCGGAGGGGGCGTGGCCGGGCGCAGGGGAGGCCGGGGGCGGGGCCGCCTGGGGGTGAAGTCGGGGGCACTCGCCTCACCAGCCTCGCTCACAGCTGCCGGGCGCCAGGCAGAGCGTCCCTTGCCTCCCGACGGGCGTGCGGACCTCTGACTCTGGAGTCTGTTGGCCGCCGGGAGTCGTCCCCTTGGGTCGTCGCCCGGGCCGCCCGCCGTTCTCCGGCCCCGAGGGGCCCGGCCGGCCGCGGCGAGGGGAGAGGTCAGCATGAGCCGGGGGGTCTGGCGGGCCGGCGCAGGGCAGGGGGCGGCGGCCGCGTTGCAGCTGCTGGTCACCCTGAGCTTCCTCCCGAGCGTCGTCGAAGCCCAGGTGAGCCCGAGTGATGGCGGCGCGGGGACACCCGGCAGAAAGCCGGCGGCTGCAGCGGCGGCGACCGGGCCGCGGCTGAGGCGCCGGAGGGCCGGGGCCGGAGCCCGGCGTGGTTTCTGGCGAGCGGAAAAGACTGGGGGTGGGGGGTGGGGGGTGGTGGCAAAACCGTGATCGTTGAGCCCAGGAAACGCCTACGACCCGCTCACGGCGTACGAGGATGGCGACATTCCTGGGGTGATGGCAGGAGAAAGAGGAAGATGGTGACGGTCCCCGGAGGTGTTTTCGTTTCTGTCTTTCTGATATTTAAGCGGCTGACAGTGTGGCGGGAGATGGGACGGGAATGAAAACCTCCGCGGCTCTCTTGGGAAAAGAGCACGCAGAGAAATGGGGAAGCCCTCCCCGCGGCGAGCTCAGGGGGGCAGCGGGCAGGTGGAGAGGAGGTGACAGACCCCGCGGCCCTGCAACAGCCGTGTGGATCGCGAGGGGGATGAGACTTAACTTCCTCGTCTTTCGGACTAGAGAGTCCCTCGCATCTTCCCTCGCTCAGGACCGCCGTATTTTTACCCAGCTTGTACTGTCTGCTTAGTGGCGTCGCTAGGTGAGCCCAAATACGACACCGGGGGTCTGTGTCTGACCTTGTGGCTCCATCAGCAGTGAGGTGCTGGCTGGTAAATTAGGGTTTGGGGGTTGTCTTTGTGAGGCGTATCTTAAGGAAGGGTTCTCAATATGCTGGAAATCAGAGCGTTAGCTTCCCAGAGCCTTTTGCCTTAAGAAAGGTGTTTGCTTCTTTTTCATACTGGAGAATTTGAATAGACTGCTGCCAGGTACTCTCTTGCCTGCACCTGCTCCAAAGTGGCAAAACTGCTAAAAGCAAAAAACACAAAAAGGTGTTTCAGGTGGCCCGATAATGAGGGGAGTCGATTGAAGCAATTAATGCTGATTGTTAAGTAAAATTGAAGATAACTGAGGGTAACCGTGTAAACATGTTTTTCTCACTTTTTATTCAGACACCGTTTGTCATAGCGTTATGGTGTTCTGAATCCCAGAATGCCCGAATTTATTGTTTCTGTCCCTGTTTGAAGTTTTTTTTTCATATTTTTTTTGGATGTGGACCATTTTTTAAGTCTATTGAATTTCTTACAATGTTGCTTCTGTTTTATGTTTTGGCTTTTCGGCTGGGAGGCGTGTGGGATCTTAGCTCCTTGACCAGGGATCAAACCCGCACCCCCTTCTCTGGAAGGTGAGGTCTTAACCACCGGACTGTCAGGGAAGTCCCTGAATATTTTTTAAATGAATGATTTGATAAAAATAAAAGGGACAGACTTTTGGTTTGGGTGGGGAGGGAGGATGTTAAAAATGCAGATTCTCTGGGTCCATTACCAGATGTTCTGATTTAAGGGATCTGCATGTGAACCAGGAATAAGCATTTTAAACCAGCCTTGCAAGTAACTAATGCAGTTACCCTTGTAACTATCTTTTAACCCCACTTGGAAACACTGAAGTAGATAGTGGCAATCTGGGCATATCTATCAAACTTAAAGAAAAGTATATTTTCCGAATTGTCTTTGGCAAAATTATTTTCTAGTTATTAGTGGGCCGTTTCTTTTTGAGTAGAATTTACATTTAGCTATTTTTAAAAATTTTGATTTTTCTCATTTTCTCTTTGTATAGCATATATTAATTGTATACTTTATCACCAATGTAGAAGCTTCGTTTTAGGCTCCTATCACTAATTATGTGTATTGATGCTTTATAATTCCATGTGTACTTTAAGTTTTATTATATCCAATTGAATATATGTAATTTAAATTTCTTTATGTCTAAATGAATATATATAGTTCAATAGTTAAAGATTTGCGCATATTTAAGGTAGCATTGTACCAAACAGTCCTCAAAAATGAATATATATGGTTTTTGTTTCCAGTGGTACTTTCTAATATAGTGTTGGATCATATTTTAGATAGTACTTTAATCTGTAACATGTTTAAATATACATTATCTCATTTTATTTGACATACCTGTAGGCCAATTGAGGTAACTGATGTTAAGAGAGCTTACATGATAAATATCACACTTGTTAAGTAAGTGAACAAGATTAGACTGGAGCCCCAGTAGGCTTCTTTCTGGTTTATACAGTGCCTCTCAGCATGCTTGCTTCTTTGCGGTATAGAAATAGAGTAGAGGGAGACCCAGGAAAATAAAAAGATAGAACCAAGCTAGTTCTTTCTCTTCTCTTTCATACACTAAGTTGGAAGAAAAATGGTAAAGAATAAAGAGAAGAATTAGATTTTTTGAAAAGTACTTCTATTCACAAGAAGTTAAGGAGATGAATATTTTGAATATCTCCTTACATTAAAAGCATAAAATTATTTTTAAGCACACGAAATGAAAGGCATTTGTACACCACATATACCCCATGTTTTAGAAATGAAATGCAAATGTGCTTTGTACGGCAAAACATAGGAACTAAAAACATAGTGCATACAAGTGATATAACAAGTTAATCTTCCTGTAAAGAAATAACTTCAGTCAGATATATTTTTAAATTTTTTAAATGCATTTCTGAGGTGGCAGGAAATCAAGGAATACATAAAGCCTCCCGCACACCCCCAAGATGGAAAGCCAGAACCTTGAGACTCAAACAGTGCTGCTTCAGTCCTATTACTTTGAGGACTTCCCCCAAACTCTGAACACCTTGAGCCTTCTGCTTTAACAACTGCATGGAGTGGAGTGAACAAATAAAGCCTGTGTCTGCCCAAAGAGAGGGAAATAAAAGGAGGCCCCACCATAAAGCTTGGGCTCCACAGAGCTACATCTTCAATACAAGGGCAAATGAGAAATGAATCCCACCACAAGTAAGGGGAAAGTGAAGAAACTTGCTAGGGGAAGGGGAATAAAAAACTGCCTTGAGAATTTGTAACCATGAGCCAGCTCTTATACAGGGCGAATTCATGCCACCTGTGCTGGGAAAAGCTTTAAGTGGGAAATTTAATTTGTAGCAGCCTCAGTTTGGTACACTCCCAGTTTACTGGTAAAAGCAAATATCCCTCCCCTCTGGAGGGATTTATTTTCAACCCAGGCCCTATAGAATTCTTGAAGATAAAGTGTCAGGAAGAATAAGCTAATAGTCAAAAATCACAGAACACACAAAGGCACCATGAATGAGATATTAGAAATATAGATTATAGAAATAGACCTGTAATGACCTTAGATTTTGAAAATATCAGACATAATTTAAAATCACTGTTTAATCTGTTTAAATAGTCTTGAAAGTATGAAAAAGAACAAGAAATTTTAAAGAATTACCCCAAAGATTAAAACATAATGAAATAGAAGTTCTAGAAGTGAAATTAAGAAATCAATGGACGGATTAAATAGCTGATTACACCTAGCAGAAAAAAATGATTATTGAATCAGACAACCATTTTATGTACTTTTCTTTCTACTTTGCCCTCCAACACCTCCTTTTCCATCCTCACTTTTATCTTCATACTTCACTAACAAAGTTGGAGAAATCAGAGTAATCCACATCTGTCCACCTGGCTAGTCTCTGACACACATATTTTGACTTCCTGTAGATGACCATGGATGAACTGTTCGTGTTCTTATCAAAGGTCAATCCCTCTACTTGTATTTTAGTCCCATTCCTTCTTTCCAATTCAAGAACATGGCTCGAGCAAATCTTCCCTTTCTCTCCTGGATCATTGATTTTTCCTTCTCTAATGGACTGTTACTGTCATCATAAAACATGCTGTTAATTCTACTCTTTTAAATTTCTCTCTTGAGCCACCCATCTCTTCTGACTCTGCTCAATTTTTCTGTTCCCCTCTATAGAAAAACTCCTCAAAAGAGTTATCTTTGGGCTTCCCTGGTGGCGCAGTGGTTGAGAGTCCGCCTGCCGATGCAGGGGACGCAGGTTCGTGCCCCGGTCTGGGAAGATCCCACATGCCGCGGAGCGGCTGGGCCTGTGAGCCATGGCCGCTGAGCCTGTACATCCGGAGCCTGCGCTCCGCAACTGGAGAGGCTGCAACAGTGAGAGGCCAAGGTACCGCAAAAAAAAAAAAAAAAAGTTATCTTTGTCTTTCCTATTCTGATCATTCAGCCCATTTCAGCCTGACTTTTGGCTCTACCACTTCTCCAAAACTGCTCTTGTCAAGGTCACTAATGTGTTCCTTGCTACAAAAGCCAGTAGTTTTGGGAAAGCTAAGGTTTAAAAAACTGTTGGCAGATTTTTTTCACAGCTCACCACTCCCTGTCCTTGAAATACGTTTTTTTTTTTTTCTTTTTTTTGGTGTCCAGGATATTATACTTTTCTGATTTCTTTCGTCTTTCTGCAGGCCAGTCTTTCTTAGAATCCTTTGCTTGTTCCTTCTCAGTCCCTAACCGCTAATCGGTTGAACCTCAGAGTTCAAATCTTGTACTCTTTCTTCTCTCCACCTTTGTCATCTCATTTAGTCTCTTGGTTTTAAATACTATCTATATAACTGACTCTCAGAATCTCCAGACTAGGATTCTCAGCTCTAGATCCATACATAAAACTACCTTTTCAACCTCTCCACTTGGATAATTAATAGGTATCACAAACTTGATGTATCAGGAACCAAATTCCTGATTTTTTTTCCCCCTCAAATCTGTTCTTCCCACAGTCTATTCCCCCTTAAACCTATGCTGCAGCCAAGCTGACTTCCCTGCTGTTCCTCAAACACGGCAAATGTGTTCTTGCATTGAGACTCTTGGACTAGCAGTTTCCTCTGCCTAGCTAACACTCTTCTCATGTATTCACGTGGTTCACTCGCTCACTTTCTTAGGTTTCTGCTAAAGTGTCACCTTATCTGCCATGTCCACTTACCTAAATTGTCGCCTTTCCTGACCATACAATGTAAAAGAGGAACCCTTCATCCTTGCCTTGTACTCCATGTTCCTTTTAGCCTCTGCTTAAAACTCTTCCAGTGGCTTCCTGCCTCACTCAGTGTTGTACGGTACAAAAACATACTTACTCTTTGTCCCCTATTCCTGGCACGAAGCTCCTAAAAGCCTTGGAATTTCCTGAGAAATAGGGGTGCCCCTTTCAGCCGTAGCTGAGTTTATGCTAATGAGGTGACATAGGTGGGAACCCCTAGAGAGCTTCAGGATGAGCCTGGTGCAGAAAGGCCAAGTGCTTAGAGGATTGGAACTTTCGGCCCTACCCGCTGACCTCCAGGTTCGGGCGAGGGGTGCTGTAGGTGGAGCTCTGTAAAATGCATAGAACAGTGAGATTCAATGAGCTCCCAGGTTGATGAGCTCATAGACTTGCTGGGAGGGCAGCACAGAGGCACGGAACTTCTGTACACTGCCCCCTCCCCCATTCCCCAATCGGTACCTTGCCCTGTGCATCTCTTCCGTTTGGCTGTTTCTGAGTTGTAACCTTTGCAGTAAACCAGTAAACGTAAGTAAAGTGTTTTCCTGAGTTCTATAGGCCATTTTAGCAAATTATCAAACCTGAGAAGGAAGTTGTGGGAACCCCTCTCTATAGCCAGTCCATCAGTACAGGTGGCTTGGGTCTGGCATCTAAAGTCAGGGCAGTCCTGTGTGTCTACACCCTTAATCTTTGGGGTTTGCTCTAATTCCATGTGGTATCAGAATTGAATTGGGCACCCAGTTAATGTTGGAGAGGTGGAGAATTGGTTGGTGTGAGAAAACACCAGACTCAGAAAAGCCAAAATCTTAATAAAAGTTCTCTAATTCTCCTTTTACCTACTATGTAGTCTTCCTTATTGTTTCTCTGAGCCATTGGGCAAGCTTACTGCCTCAGGGCCTTTGCATTTAGTATTCCCAATGCCTGGAATGCTTCTTCCTCTCCCGCCCCCCTCACCCCCCCAACCAAAAAAGCATGGTTTGCTCCTTCCCCTCTAAGTTTTGCTGAAATTTCAGTTGGACCTTCTATAATTATCCCTCTTTAAAAACTTAGCAGCCCCGATTCTGTAACACCTGTTTCAATTCTCTAGTTTTCTTCCATATCACTTTATTACTATCTGACAGACTCTATACTATGGTCATTCATTTTTTTTTCTCTTCTATGAGAATTCTCTTTCTTCTAATATTACATTCCCAGTAATTGGAACAGTGCAGGGCTTATGATAGGCTCTCAATAAATATGTTGGATAAATGAATAAATGAAGAGAAGTGCACATAAGTTATTCAGAATGAAGCCCAGAAAGGTAACAGGATGGTAAATGTTTAAGAGAGCTTAAGAGACATGAAGAATAGAGTAAGAAGGTCTGATATGATGCCTGGAGTTTCAGAAGGTTAAGATAGAATAGTGAGAAAGCAGTATTTTTACTGCATGTCACTATGAAAAAGACAACCCAATAGAAAAATGAACAAAAGATATAAACAGACATTTTACACAAGAAGAAATACAAATGTTTTATAAAACATTAGGACTTTGTACCTCATTAGTGCAAAAAAATATCAGAGACCCTTTCATGCTTACTAGATTGGCAAAAATGAAAACAGATTAATGTAAAATATTGGTGAGGATATGATTCAACAGTAACTCCCATCCGCTGTTGGTAGGGTTGTAAACTGGTACAACTGTTTTGGAAACAAGCCTGTCATTCCCTAGTAAAACTGAACATGTACTTCTAGTAATTCTACTCCTAAGCATATAACCAGGAGGAAGTCTTACACATATATATCAGGAGATATGTATAAAAATGTTTGTATGATGTTGTTCTTTAGCTGATTCTGGATATAACCTAAATATGGATTGTATTAATTTCCTATTGCTGCTGTAACAAATTTACAAACTTGGTGGCTTAAAATAACACAAAGTTATTATCTTACAGTTCTATGCCCAGTAGTCTGAAAATTGGTCTTAAAGGTGTGATAAAGGTGTGAACAAGGCTGCATTCTTTCTCCCTTTCTCTAGGGGAGAACTGTTCCTTGCCTTTTCTAGGCTTCTAAAAGATGCTGTGTCCCTTGGCTTGTGGCCTATTCCTCCATCTTCAAAGCCAGCAGTGTAGAGTCTTCCAGTCTTCTTCTGACACACCTGTCTCCCTCTTAAAAAGAACTTTGTATTGGTTCCACCTGAATAATCCAGTGTACTCTCACCATCTTAAATTCCTTAACTTAATCACTTCTGCTAAGTCCCTTTTAACATAGTCACAGGTTTCAGAAATTAGAGCATGGACATCTTTGGGGGGCCATCTCTCTGCTTACCGTATATAATAGATCAACAATAGAACAAATAAATTGTGATATTTTCAGGTAATGTAACATTTACAGCAGTGAAAATAAATGAGCTACTATAAAATTCATCATCTTGGATAAATGCCAAAGTAAAATGTTAGCAAAAGAAGCACATCACAGAAGAATTCACACATTAGATTACGTTCATGTTAAAGTTCAAAAAGAGGAAAGAATAACCTAAGTACATTGTTTAGGGATACATCATATGTGATGAAGTTATAAAGAAAAGAAATGAAAGTAAAATTTACCTCTAAGAGGCGGGAGATGGATATAATTTAAAAGGGACTTCAAAGATATTGGTGGTATTCCATTTCTATTTATTTATAAATTTTATTTAGATATGATTGACATATAATACTGTATCAATGTTAGATGTACAATGTAATGATTTGGTATCTCTATATATTGTGAAATGATCACCAGAATAAGTCTAGTTAACATCCATCACCATACATAATTATAATTTTTTTTCTTGTGATAAAAACTTTTAAGATTTACTTTCTTAGGAAGTTTCAAATATATAATACAGCTTTATTAACTGTAGTCACCATGCTGTACATTACATCCCCATGACTTTATAGCTGGAAGCTTATACTTTTTAACCCCCTTCCCACATTTCACTGAACCTCCTACCACAGCACCTCCGACAGCACTAATCTCTTCTCTGTATGCATATGCTTAGATTTCTTTTGGTTTTCGTTGTTGTTGTGTTTTGTTTAGATTCCACATGTAAATGAGACTGTATGGTATTTATCTTTCTCTCTCTCTCCCTTAGTTCAGTAAGCATTATGTCCTCAAGTTCCATCCATGTTGCAAATGGCCAGATTTTATTCTTTTTCATGACTGGATATATTGTGTATATATACCACATTTTCTTTATTCATCCATCAATGGATACTTGGGTAGCTTCCATACTTGGTTATTGTAAATAATGCTGCAGTGAACGTGGAGCTACATATATCTTTTCAAGTTAGTATATTTGTTTTCTTCAGTTAAATACCAAGAAGTGAAATTGCTGGATCATGTGGTAGCTCTATTTTTAATTTTTTTCTGGGCCCTCCACACAGTTCTCCACAGTAGCTGCACCAATTTACATTCCCACCAAAAGTACCCAAGGGTTTTCTTTTCTCCACATCCTCACTTGTTACTTCTTGTCTTTTTGATAATAGCCGTGCTGACAGGTGTGACGTGATATCTCATTGTGGTTTTGATTTTCATTTCCTTGATGATTGGTGATATTGAGCACCTTTTTGTGTACCTGTTGGCCATCCATATGTCTTCTTTGGAAAAAGGTCTATTCAGGTTCTCTGCTCATATTTTAATCAGATTGTTTTTTGCTATTGAGTTGTGTGAGTTCTTTATATATTTTGGATATTAACCCCTTACTGCATATGATTTGCAAATATTTTCTTGCATTCCATAGGTTGTCTTTTCATTTTGTTAGTGGTTTTGCTTTGCTGTGCAGAAGCTTTTTAGTTTGATGTAGTCCCACTAGTTTGTTTTTACTTTTGTTGCCTTTGCTTTTGGTGTCAAATCCAAAAAATCATCACTAAGACTGATGTCAAGGAGCTTACCACTTGTGTTTTCTTCTAGGAGTTTTATGGTATCAGGTCTTATGTTCAAGTCTTTGATCCACTTGAGTTCATTTTTGTGTATGCTGTAAGATAATGGTCCACTTTTCATTCTTGCGCATGTGTCTGTATGTCTGGTTTTCCCAACACTGTTTATTGAAGAGACTATCCTTTCCCCATTGTGTATTCTTGGCTCTGTTGTCATAAATTAATTGACCATATATTTATGGGTTTCTTTCTGGGCTTTTTATTCTGTTTTGTTGATCTGTGTGTTTTTGTTTTTCTAGGTTTGTAATATAGTTTGAAATTGGGGCATATGATGCCTCCAGCTTTGTTTTTTCTCAAGATTGCTTTGGCTGTTCTGGGTCTTTTATGATTCCACACAAATTTTTAGGACTGTTTGTTCTATTTCTGTGAAAAATGCTGTTGGAATTTTGATAGGGATTGTATTGAACCTTTATACTACTTAGAGTATGATGGACATATTAACAATATTCTTCTAATCCATGAGTATGGAATAGCCTTGCATTTATTGTGTCTTCTTTAATATTTTCCATCAATATATTATAGTTTCTAGGTTTTAAACCTCTTGGTTAAATTTTTTCCTAGGTGTTATTTTATTCTTTTTGTTGCAATGGTAAATGAATTGTTTCTTAATTTCTCTTTCTGATAGTTTGTTATTAGTGTATGGAAGCACAACACATGATTTTTGTGTATTGATTTTGTATCCTGGAACTTGTTTATTAGTTCAAACAGTGTTTAGTCTAAAATTCTTTAGGATTTTCTGTGTATAATATATCATCTGCAAATGGTGAAAATTTTACTTCTTCCTCTCCAACTTGGGTGCCTTTTATTTCTTCTTCCTGTCTAATATCTTTTTTTTTTGCGGTACGCGGGCCTCTCACTGCTGTGGCCTCTTCTGTTGTGGGGCACAGGCTCCAGACGCGCAGGCTCAGCGGCCATGGCTCACAGGCCCAGCCGCTCCGCGGCATGTGGGATCTTCCCGGACCGGGGCACGAACCCGTGTCCCCTGCATCGGCAGGCGGACTCGTTCCACTGTGCCACCAGGGAAGCCCTAATTTCTGTTTTTTAAAATTTGGTTATATACAGTGTTTGTCTTAGTAGTAGCATTTAAGAGTTGGAAATAAGTTCACGGTAATTTTGTATGCCTTACTTCGGCCCCTACACAATTAAAATTTTTTAAAATACTGTGGTTTAGCAGCCACATAGCACAGGGAGATCAGCTCGGTGCTTTGTGACCAGCTAGAGGGGTGGGACAGGGAGAGTGGGAGGGAGATGCAAGAGGGAAGAGATATGGGGATATATGTATATGTATAGCTGAAACTAACCATTGTAAAGCAATTATACTCCAATAAAGATGTTTAAAAAAATACTGTGGTTTACTAACTAAAAGTTAACAATTTAAGAAGAATTTGTAAGAATGAGCAATCAGTGGGTAAAATACTTTTAAAGCCTAGAAAGATTTTTGGTGTGTATTTTGTTTCCTCTTTTCCCCCCTTTTATTATTTAGGGGCCTAGAATTTCAAGTTTTGTAAGCAGTAAGCTCAGAGCAATGGAATGAAATTTGGTGGAGTTAGTGACAGGATCTTAGTAAGTGGGATAGCAAAGCATAGTAGAACTTCAGAGCCACAATTATTGATAATGATTCCTTTTCTTTATCTCAAGATAATATAGCTCTAACTCTTTATTTTGTAGGGAGTTTGGCAACACATTTATACTCCTAGGGAAAAAGTGTGAGACAGAAACAACTGGGAAGTTTCCATTTTTTTAATCGTTCTTCGCATATATTCCTCCTGTGGATCACATGAATAACCTTTAACAGGCTGAGTCCCATTTTTAAAAAAATTTTAATTTTAATTGCGATAATTGTAGGTTCCATGCAGTTGTGAGAAATAATACATAAAAATATCATTTACCCTTTATCTAGTTTTTTCCAATGGTAACATTTTGTAAACATATAGTATAATATTATAAATAGGACATGGACATTGATACAATCATGTGTATCTGTTTTACTTGTTTCATTTGTGTACCTATGGATTAGTTCTGTACTCCTTTATCACATGTATAGGTTTGTGTGTCCACCACCAGTCAAGATACTGAAAAATTTCATCACTGCAAGGATCCTTTCTGTTGCCCTTTTATAACCACACCTACCTCCTTCCTACCCTACTCCCCCCAGCAAGCTGCCATCCCCTCTCCAGTCCCTAAACACTGGCAACCAGTAAGCTTTTCTCCATTTCTAAACTTCTGTCATTTCAAAAATGTTATATCGGGCTTCCCTGATGGCTCGGTTAAGAATCTTCCTGCCAATGCAGGGGACATGAATTCAAGCCCTGGTCTGTGAAGATCTCACATGCCACGGAGCAATTAAGCCCGTGCGCCACAACTACTGAGCCTGTGCTCTAGAGCCCACGAGTCACAACTACTGAGCCCGTGTGCCTAGACCCCATGCTCCGCAACAAGAGAAGCCACCGCAATGAGAAGCCTGCGCACCGCAACGAAGAGTAGCCCCCGCTCACCGCAACTAGAGGAAGCCCACGCACAGCAACAAAGACACAACGTGGCCAAAAATTAAATAAGTAAAATAAAATAGGGCTTCCCTGGTGGCGCAGTGGTTGAGAGTCTGCCTGCCGATGCAGGGGACACGGGTTCGTGCCCCGGTCCGGGAGGATCCCACATGCCGCAGAGCGGCTGGGCCGGTGAGCCATGGCCACTGAGCGTGCGCCTCCGTAGCCTGTGCTCCGCAACGGGAGAGGCCACAACAGGGAGAGGCCCACGTACTGCAAAAAAGATAATAATAATAAAATAAAAACAAAGTTATTAAAAACTGTTATATGAATGAAATCATATGGTATGTAACCTTTGGGGATTGGTGCTTTTTCACTCAGCTTAATTCCATAAAGATTCATCCAAGTTGTGCATGTTAATGAGTCCCATTTTTAAATTTAGCTGAAGAATGTTTTATGGAATTTTTAGACTGAACTCACTTTGTAAATATCAGTTTCTCTTCTTCGATTAATGTATACTTTGAGTAGTGGATAAAAGCATAGATTTTAAAGTGAAATAGACTTGTGACTTAAATCTCATGGCTACTTTGGAAAAATTATTTTAACCTTGCTAAGCCTTAATTTCCTTACATGTAAAATGAAGATAATAATACCATTTCTTAGGGCATTTAAAGAATAAATGAGTTAACATATATAGTGGTCTTAGCATCATGCCTGTCATGTAAGTGTTCCATAAATGGCAGTCTAAAAGAAAGAGTTACTACAGGAATATTACTACAGCAAGTGATTTCTAGGTTAATCTTGGAAGAAGTTGCCGTAACATTCCAATGACTGTTTGGATTTTATATATGTTTAGTCAAGGGAGAAAGCATTCAGTAGCTTTCTTTTTGACCGCTGAACAAGAATGTTTAGTTCTTCAGAATGGGTATATCTAATCCTTCTATTGCTTTTTATTTTTGATCATTGTAAAAAAGTGACTGCTTTAAATGTTATATATCTTAATCAGCAAATACTAGCTAAGTTGAATGCATAATTTATCTTTTTATGTAATTGTACAGATTTGTTAAGATTGAAACATCAGTAGTTTACATCTTTTCAATTATATACATGTTTCCCCCTAGGTCACCGGTGTCCTGGATGACTGCTTGTGTGATGTTGATAGCATCGATAACTTCAACACCTTCAAAATCTTCCCCAAAATAAAAAAGCTGCAAGAACGAGACTATTTCCGTTATTACAAGGTATAGTTATAATTTCAGATTCCGTTGGTGCTAACTAAAGATTTTTACATAGCTCTCTACAGGTGCGACTCTTTTGGAAACCCATTTCTATTCTTCTCAGCACCCTGTGTGTATCCTTTATCATTGGAATCTATTAAGTATTGCAGTGAAAACCTATTAGTCTTTTTGAACCCTAAGAATTTGAACTCCCTTCCTATGTTTGGGGAATTTCTCATTGTTCAATTTGGGTTTTGAGGCAGAGACTCCTTCCTCTATAGAAGTTGAAAATGCCCGGTACTTATTTTATCAGCCTCCCTTGTAACTTAGGTTCTGTCATCTAGACACATCTACCCAGGCTCTGAGTTGTGCTTATGGCATTGTCACATGCTGTCGTTGTTAGTGGTACATGGTTCCACAGCAGCATTTGTTGGATAGCTCACTGTGACAGGTGGCAAAGCAGCCTGAGGATTGAAGCAGAACACCATCCATAGTAAGACTGCAGCATTGGTTCTTAAGTCTAACAATAGTCCACTCTGGACCGTTTCAAAATAACCAATGGTAGTTTAAAGGCAGTAGCAATAACACAAATTCAAAAGAACAATGGTTTAAAAGCTGCTGTTGTGTTCTTGCTCTCAGTATTTGGTTGGGTTTATAATTTCTTTGATTTTCATTTTTAGTTTATTTTGAAAAGTAAGCATGATTTCCTTTTTTATCCTGTTACTGTATAGGTTATCTTAGTCCTTTAAATATTTTTTATACATTTATTTATGTATTTATTTTTGGCTGTGTTGGGTCTTCGTTGCAGTGTGCGGGCTTTCTCTTGTTGCTGCGAGCAGGGGCTACTCTTCGTTGTGGTGCACAGGCTTCTTATTGCAGTGGCTTCTCTGCAGAGCACAGGCTTTAGGCGCACAGGCTTCACTAGTTGTGGCACTTAGGCTCTGTAGTTGTGGTTCACAGGTTCTAGAGCGCAGGCTCAGTAGTTGTGGCGCATGGGCTTAGTTGCTCCTTGGCATGTGGGATCTTCCCAGGTCAGGGATCAAATCTGTGTCCCCTGCATTGACAGGTGGATTCTTAACCACTGCGCCACCAGGGAAGCCCCCTCCCATATTTTAATATTACACAAGAGTCAGATTTCTGGGAGAGAGGGTCTAAATTGGTCTAGGTAGGGTCATATAACCCCACCACTTGACCAAAGGACAATTTGGTTAATAGTCCTATTTGCATTTGCATATTGTTTCTCCAAGGGAAATTAGGGGATGTTACAGAAGGAGGAAAAATGAAAGTTGAGTAGGCAGAAATAACAATGTGGTCCTTGGCTAGCCAACATACAATTCATCATCATACATGCAATTTTAAAAATGTTCCAACCAACATAATGAAATTACTGTGTATGTAACCGGAATATATTCGTACCCTTTCCCAAAGGAGGGTAATGCAATGATCTAGTTAATCCAGTTAGCTTCAAGTCTAGGATATGTGGGTGCTATCTACTCTTCTTGTAGTTCTGTCAACCTGTGAATTAAAAAATAAAATAGGAAATTTGACGTAAAGTACATTAGTAGTAGAAGAGGAAAGCTAAGAGAAGAGGTTAATTTGAAACACACATACATGCTTATGATTCAGCAAACAAGGAAATACAGGTAGAAGTAACAGTCTACCTCTATCAACTGGTCACTTGGCTGCTATAGCTTGTATTTATATTTTCTCTCTTCTACTATCGGTTACATTCCTTTTTTGCCAAGTATTTATCGAATAATTACTTTGTAGCAGAGTGTATTCTAGGTGCTGTGGATACAATAGTGAATAAAACAAAGCCTCTCACCTTATGAAACTTTTTATATGATTAGGGAGACAGACAATAAACAAGTAAACAATAAAATAGCATTTACTTTATAATCATAGGAAATTACATGGAGAAAAATAAAGTTGGAGATAGAGGAAAATGGGAATGGGGAAAGTAGGTAGCCCTATTTTAATGAAGGTGGTCAGGAAAGGAAGGCATTCCTGCTGTGCCATTTGAGCAAAGACCTACCTAATGTGAGAGAGTCACCCATGACAAGATCTGGAGAAAGAACATTCCAGGGAAGGGAGTTGAACTGCAGGTATAAAGGCGCGGAGTGTTTGAAGACCAGTATAGCTGGAGGAAAGTGAATGAGAGAGAGAGTTGGAGAGGTAGGTAGGGGCCAGATTAAAAAAAAAAAAAAAAAAAAAAAAAAGGGAATTCCCTGGTGGTCCAGTGGTTGGGACTCCGCGCTCTCCCTGCCAAAGGCTGGGTTCGATCCCTGGTCGGGCAACTAAGATCCCGCAAGCCACTTGGGGTGGCCAAAAACAAACAAACAAACAAAACCCTATGCTTTCATCTAAGCATTTAAATCAAAATTTGAAAATTAAACAATAACTTAATAAGTCCCTGTAGTTTGGGGTTTTTTTGTTAAACCACAGTAAGGCTGTTGGATCCAAAGTGTGATAAGAAGCTATTGGGGGAATTTGTACTAAAGAGACTGTATGGGTGTGAGGCAGGAAACAGAGAAAGCACTTTTGAGGCTATTGCAGTAGTCCAGCTGAAAGATGATATGGATTTGGAATAGGCTAGTAGAATTGGAAAAGGTGAAAAATGATCGAATTAGTGCCATATATGAAAGGTAACACAGAAAGCTCTTCTGATAGATTGAATGTAATGTGTGAGGGTAAAAGTGGACTCAGAGATGATGCCTAAGTTTTGAGCATGTTACCAAAAGTAAAAAATATATATCATGGCCAAGTGGATTTCATTCCAAGAATGTAAAGATGAGGCAGGCTTTTAGGTCTTCAACAAGATTCAATACACATTCCTGATTTTTTAAAACGTTGACAAAGTAAGAATGATGGATACTTCCTTAACATGATAATTTCATCCCTAACATCAGCACTGCCAGCACCTTACTTCTGGGGAAACTCTAGAGCAATTCTCCCTTAGGTCAGGAACCATGAGGAGGGCGTACCTACTGTCTCCTGTACTGTTGGACCAAATTGGCCAGTATAGTCAAATAGGAAAAAACAACTAGAGGCATAAAAATTTTAAAAGAATAAATAAAGCTATCTCCATTTATAAATGACAAAGTAGACCTAGAAAACTCTAAATTATTAAATGAACACAAATAATAAAAAATGCATTAAGATAGCAGGTTATAAATATAATATTTAAAAATCAATATCTGCATAAATACAAACAATAACAAGTTAGAAGATATAATGGAGAAGAAATCCCCATTTACACTAGCAAAAAGAAGATAAAATATATAGGAATAAGTGTATCAAGAAATGTGCAAAATCTAAAGGAACAACGCTTCAAACCACTCCTGAAAGACATAAAACTAGGCTCAAACAAATGGACAGATGTCTTTTGTAGCATAAAGATGCTAATTCTCTCCCAAGTTAATATATAAGTTTAATGTGAACCCAATAAAAATACAAGTAGTTTATTTCTGGAGTGGGACAAGTTGTCACAGGTTAAGTCCCCTGGGAAGCTGACTCTGAGACAGTGATTAGTGTCCAAGAGGTTAATTAGGGACAACTCTTGGAACCAACAACATAGGAAAGGAAAAGGAAGGGAGGACATCAGGACTGGGCAAAGGGAGAAGTAAAGCTGTGATGCAGCCTCACAGAAACCTCACGTGACCCTTTGGCGGGGTAGTTCTAAAGATGGGATAACCCCCCAGAGCTGTCCCTACTTCAGAGGCATGTCTAGGCCTTTATATCCTTACACCAGTCATTGAATGAAGGGCATTGCAGGAAGGGGTGGTGCCACCTTGGAGAAAGTGGCTCTCTTTGGCTGAAGTTGAATGCCTGCAGTGTTTCCAGGGCTGGGGTAAGAGCCTTTCCTTCCTGAACAGTGACCTGAGTAGTGTGTTGCAGCGTCTATCACAACCCACTCCTTAAGACTGTGTATTAGTTATCTATTGCTACGTAACAAATTAGCCTAAAATTTAGCAACTTCAGCAGACCGAGAAGGTGGCATTTGAGGAAGACCTGAAGGGAATGAGAAAGCAAGCCATGTGCATATCTGGAGAAAGAACATTTTAGGCAGAGGAGACAGCAAGAGCAAAGGCCCCAAGACCGTGGTGTGCCTCATGTATTTGAGGAACAACAGAAGGGGCAGGAAGCTAGGGAACCAGCCCATGGAAGCCGTTCTCAGCCATTGAATTGGATTTTGAACTGAGCTGATTTTCAGAGGTATCGTATGTGGGGTGAGAAAGAGAAGAGTCAAGGATGATGCCATGATTTTGGCCTGAAGAACTAGAATAACGGAGTTGCTGTTTACTGAGATGGCAAGAATTACTAGAGGGTAGAGCACAGTTTGGGAGGTGATAATAAGTTTGAGGTGCCTGTGTGTGTCCTGTGGAGATGCCAGGGAGGAGGTGGCTTTACAATCCAGGAGCTCAGGGGAACCTGCAATTCCCAAGCATGCCAGGCGATCTTAAGCTTCTTTGCCTTTAGACTTCCGGATCCCTGTGCCCAGAAATCTCTTCCTCTAGGAAACTTCTAGTCATACCCACTTTACGTGTTACCAAGGAGGCCTTCCTGAGATCCCGCAGGCACAGTTGACCACTCTCTCCTCACGTTGCCAGTCTCTACTTATTTTTGCCTCTTCCTTGTAATGTGGTTATTATTCACTTCACCTAGCATGTATTTACTGAGGTGTCTATTACGTGTGCTAGGCACTGGGCTAAAATAATGAATCAGGCAAAAGCTCCATCCTTACAGTCAGGGTTGCAGACAATAAATAATATTCAAGTCGTGATGAGTGCTATAAAAGCATGTAAAACAGCGTGTGGGGTGTGTATCGAGCACTACTTGAGAGAGTCTGGTCAGAAAGGTCTCTCTGCTGAGGTGATACTTGAGAGAGCCCTGGAGGAGGTGAGGGGATTGAGCCATAAAAGACCTGGATTAGCCACCAACACAGGCACAGAGAACAGCCACCGTAAAGGCCCTGAGACAGGAAGGAGCTTGACGTGTCTCCAGCAGGCCATTGTGCCTGGAGGACTTTGGGAGGAGATAGGTCAGGCAGGTGGGCTGGAGACCAGGAGATGGAGTGCCTGTGGATTTTCTCTGAAGGTGAGAGGAAGCCATGGGATGGTTTTGAGCAGGGATTGGTATGCTCTGAGTTGTTTCAAAGAGATGATTATGGCTACTGTGTAGAGAATAGATGGTGGTAGGAGTAGGGAAACTTGCAGTAGTCGGGGCAGGGGCAGGGGCAGGTGGTGACAGAAGAGGTGGTGAGAAGAGAGTAATGAACTAGTGTTTGCAGGGGATAAAAAAGGGAGGAGACAAGAATAAAACTTTGATTTGGGGCTTGGGCAATGCATGTGGATGTCCTGTTGAATTACCGTCTTCCTGTTAGGTTTAGAATATGAAAATTTAGAGTTTATAGCGTAGTAAAATGTCCTGCATGATCTTGTCTATCTCTACCCTCATTTCCTGTCACCCTCCGCCTTCCCCACTAAAAGTCAGCTAAACTAAGTCAGCGCCCTGTCACATTTCCACACACACGCTTCCGCCAGCTAAAACGCTCCCTCCTCAGACACCTGCATCCACCAGCCCCATTATTTTCCATCACAGAACTCTGGATTTTCCTTTGTAGCACTTGCCACAATTTGTAATTAAATCAACACGCAAATATATAATTCCTTTTCCCTCCAGGAAACTGTAAGTTGCAGGGGAAAAGTGCTTTTTCTGCCTCTTTTTCCCCTAGAGCCTACACAGTGCCTGATGCATAGTGGGTGCTCAGGGCACATCTGTTAAGTGAGTGGGTGCCTGGGAGAACTCAGTGAGGTGATAGTAAGGGGCTGGGAGACATTAGAGTGTCCCGAAATGCTTTCCAGGCTCTGCAGATGAGCAGTGTGGTTGGACTGTATTCCTTTTTGAAGTGTCAGAGTACTAATAGCAGTCATTTATTTTTAAAAATAAGTATTATACCAGGGATGTCCGAAAAACTTCAGTCATTTTAACTTCTGAGCTATATAGATGCCTCAGGATAGGATGCTTTTCCTTCACCACTGGGTCCCTGGAGCCCAGCACAGTGATACTTAGCACTGCAGGACTGTGACACACACTGACTAATGCTCATTCATTCATTTCTCTCGAGGTCAACCTGAAGCGACCGTGTCCTTTCTGGGCAGAAGATGGCCATTGTTCAATAAAAGACTGTCATGTAGAGCCTTGTCCAGAGGTAAAATCAATTTTTTTTAAATTGAGAAAAGAAATGCTTTCTCTTAGACTTTTAGATAAGCACTAACTGTGCATTATAGGCTAATGTCAAAGTATTTGGACTTGTCAAATTCATATAGTCTCAGCTCTCTTCTTTTTAACCAGATTACAGAAGATTTATTCTGTACTTGCCACCCAAATGGGTTTGTAGACAGTCTTGTATCCAGTGGTGTTGGTGACTGGATGTGGAAATATAGTCTAATTCTAAAATGGAGGCCTGTTCTAGGACTGGATCTGCAGTTGGCTCTTATTTAATGCTTTATTGAATCTGCATCTTGTTTCATGGGCAGAGAAAATGCTACTGGACCTTAAGTTGCAAATTTAGAGTGGGAATTAGAGTGCAAAAACTTGGAAAATTCAAGGCTTGGAGTTAGATCTTCCCTTGGTCTTGTTACATTGGCGGGGGGGGCGGGGCGAAAAGGGCTGTACTTGTTAGTAAGGGAACGCTACATTTTAGACTTCGTTTTTTGACATCTAGCATAATTAATTACATTCCTCTTCAACAGTAATTAGTTATTTCCATTTTACTTTTTGCTTTTCTTACCTAACCAGTAAGTCTAGTTTTTTGCCTTTAAAAACAGGAAAAAAACATCTGAACCAATATCGTTTCTAAACGGAAAATTTTTTTAAAAATTATTTACGTTTTCCTTTAAGAATAAAAATGTTTTAACTTTAGTTTGAAATCATTTCAGACATACAGAAAAGTTGCAAGAATAGTACAAATTATTCCCATATACTTTTTAGCCAGATTCCCTAAATGTTAATCAAGTTTGTTTTATTATTTCCTCTATATGTATATATTAATATTATTATTTTTTGAACCATTTAGGTATGTAACCAACATGATGATCTTTTACCCCTAAATACTCCAGTGTGTATTTCTTTAAAAACAAGATTATTAACCACAGCATAATTAGCAAAATCAGGAAATTAACATTTCTGCAATACCGGAGTCTACTCTGTAGACCTTAAGCACACATTGCCAGTTGACTTAATAAGGTGCTTTCAGAGCAGCAGCAACGAACTTTCTGATCCAGAATCGTGCCTTGCATTTGGATGTCACATCTCTTTAGTCTTTTAATCTAGAAGAGTCCCTCAGTATTTCTTTGTTTTTTGTTTTCTTGACTTTAATGAACTCCCTCCCGCCCTTCCTTCCTTTTTTCCTCCCTCCCTTCCTTAAAATGCACCAGTTATTTTGTAGAATCCCTCTTATTTGGGGTTTTCCTTGTCTTTCCTAATTATTAGATTAAGGTCATGCACTTTGGGCAGGTACACCATAGAAGTGATGTGTCCTTCTCAATGCCATATAGGAGGCACATGATGTCATCTTGATCATGTGGTTATGGTGATCTTTGCCATATTTCTTCATGGTAAAGTGGGAAATTTTTTTGAGACTATGAAAATATCTCATTTTTTATCATATTTTTGCCATCATAAGTTTTAGCATCCATTGATGATTCTTGCCGGAATTAATTAATTACATGATGGTTGTCAAATAGTGATTTTCTGATTCCATTTCTTCTATATTTATTAGTCGGCATTCTACTGCAAGTGAGAGCTTTTTCTTTATTTATTGTATGTTTATGCCAATATATATCGTTACCATCATTATTTTTTTATAACAGCTTTATTGAGACATAATTCACATACCATAAAATGCACTCATTCTGAACTGCACAATTCAGTGAGTTTTAGTACAGAATTGTGCAACCATCACCACTATCTAGTTGTAATGCATTTTCATCACCCCAAAAAGAAACCCCTGCCCATTAGTGGTCACCCTGTTTCTTACTCCCTCCTCCTGCTGGAAACCACTAATCCACTCTCTGTCTCTACAAGTTTGCCTATTATGGACACTTCATGTGAATAAAATCATACAATATATGGTCATTTGTGACTGGCTTCTTTTGCTTTGCATAATGTCTTGAAGGTCCATCCATGTTGTAGCATGTATCAGTACTTCATTCTATTGCTGAATAATCCATTGTATGGATATACCTCATCTTGTTTACTCATCAGTTGATGGACATTTGGGTTGTTTCCACTTTTTGGCTACTATGAATAATGAATAAGTATCCAGGCACAAATATTTGTGTGGACATATGTTTTCAATTCTCAAGTATACTTTGGAGTGAAATTGCTAGATCATATAGTAACTTTAACTCTTGAAGAACTGCCAAACTCTTACAATTGTGCTGTACAATTTTACATTGCCTCTAGCAATGTATGTATGATGGATCCAGTTTCTCTACATACTTGTCAACACTTATACTGTCTTGTCTTTTATTTTAGCCATGCTTACAAATGGCATCTCATTTTGGTTTTGATTTGCATTTCCCTGATATCAAGCATCTTTACAGGTGCTTATTGGCCATTTGTATATATTTGTCAGAAAAATGTCTATTCAAATCCTTTGCCCATTTTTAAATTGAGTTACCTTTTTATCACTCAGTTGTGAGAGTTACTTGGTTTTGCACAATATGTGTTTCTGAGTTGTTTTTATGTTAAAATAATCAGTTATTTATTGTCTACAGTGGATTATCCTCTGTAATCTTAAATTTCTAATAAGAATAAACGAAGGTGTTTATTTGCATGTAAATCCCCAACATAAGAAATCTAACATAAGTATTTAAAAATTTCTGTCTATTCCCTTCCCAGTGTTGTTCTCTTTCCTTTCTTTCCAGAGATAAAAACTATCCCTTTATGTTTTTTCTTTCAGCTAATGTGAGGATATTTGTATTTCTCTCTCTGGGGAAAATTCAGTAGGCGTTTCATATTGAACCCAAATTTGTCATGATACAGAGTTACAGTTTGCATTCTATAACTTGAAGTCTAATTTAATCGTGAGGCTCACTTAATTTTGTAATTTGCAGATTGCTTCATATTGTTAGTGGCAACAACCAGGTTTATTTCATGTTTGATTTTAGTTATTAACTTTACATTTATCATTACTTTTTTTTTTTTTTTTTTTTTTTTGCTGTATGTGGGCCTCTCACTGTTGTGGCCTCTCCCGTTGCGGAGCACAGGCTCCGGACGCGCAGGCCCAGCGGCCATGGCTCACGGGCTTAGTTGCTCCGCGGCATGTGGGATCTTCCCGGACCAGGGCACGAACCTGAGTCTCCTGCATCGGCAGGCGGATTCTCAACCACTGCGCCACCAGGGAAGCCCTATCATTACTTTTTAAAAAATATTTACTTGGCTGCGTCGGGTCTTAGTTGGGGCACGCAGGCTCAGTAGCTGTGGCTTGCGGGCTCTAGAGCGCAGGCTCCGTAGCTGTGGCGCTCAGGCTTAGTTGCCCTGAGGCATGTGGGATCTTAGTTCCCCAACCAGGGATTTAACCGGAGTCCCCGGCATTGCAAGGCAGATTCTTAACTATTGGACCACTAGAGAAGTCCCCTATCATTACTTTTAATAATTCTTTTTTGTGATATTTATGTTATTCATGATGATCATCTGTGGTGCCTATCCCCATGTTTCTCAATAGCCTTTATTAAGATTTGCTTAAGTCAGGTTACTGCATTCAGCATCAAACCTTTTAAAAAGCTGCTAGTACTTTGGTTTTAGCATGTTATATTTGTTAGAGGACAGCAGTAATGAGAGGGCATTTTAATAAGTATTCCTTTTTTTTTTTTTTTTTTTTTTTTTTTTTTTTTTTTTTTTTTGTGGTACGCGGGCCTCTCACTGTTGTGGCCTCTCCTGTTGCAGAGCACAGGCTCCGGATGCCCAGGCTCAGCAGCCATGGCTCACCAGCCTAGCCACTCCGCGGCATGTGGGATCTTCCCGGACTGGGGCACAAACCCCTGTCCCCTGCATAGGCAAGCGGACTCTCAACCACTGCGCCACCAGGGAAGCCCTAGTATTCCACATTTTAAGTTCAGGGTCTGATAACTGTAACTGCTACATTTGACTTGAGTTTTATAGTTAGTTTTCCCTCTTCTGCCTTCTGTTAGTGGTGCTAGAAGACACTGAGATGATAAAATATTGACAGCAAGTAACATTTTAACTATATGATATTGGGGGGAAATTTCTTATCATTATTCTTATTTACATTCTTCAGCCTGACAGAAAAATATTTATTCTGAATATTTGACTAAACTTTATCTATGAAACATGAAAAAGTTTTAATGGGTAATTTGCAATTAATTTGATAGCCCATAGGTTCAAATGTTGGAAATCAGTTCCCTGGGTTGATCAGAGGATCAACCTGGGATTGCCTGCTTTCAGATATGATTTTTGCTTAAGATTGTGTTTGATAAACCAGTTGTAATAATTCATAGATTTATTTAAGCATGAAACTAATCATTGGTTTTACAGAAAAGAAAGACCTACGTGAAGTTCTTACATTGGTAAACCCTAGATTACCTAGATTGGTAAGCCCTAGGTTAATCATATGAGCCAAGGAAACTTTGTTTTTAATCTTATTGAAGTGTGGTTGATCTACAATGTTGTTAATTTTTGCTGCACAGCAAAGTAACTCAGTTATACATATATACTTTTTCATATTCTTTTCCATTTTGTTTTTTCACAGGATATTGAATATAGTTCCCTGTGCTGTGCAGTAGGACCTTGTTGTTTATCTATCCTATATATAATCGTTTGCATCTGCTAATCCCAAACTCCCAGTCCATCCCTCCCCCACCCCCCTTCTCCTTGGCGACCACAGGTCTGTCAAAGAACTTACTCTTGCTTTCTAGTATTAATTCAAAAATATCTAAATTTCAAATGTCAACTTAGAGCAGAAATTTAAATTAAGCATAATATTTTTCAAATAATTTTTAATTTTTAAAAAGTTGTTTCTGTGGAAAGAACATTTATGGATAAAGTAATTTTGCTAGGGTTTTTTTTTTTTTTTTTTTTTTTTTCTTTTTCTTTTTCGGTACGCGGGCCTCTCACCACTGCGGCCTCTCCAGCTGCGGAGCACAGGCTCTGGACGCGCGGGCCCAGCCGCCCCGTGGCACGCGGGATCCTCCCAGACCGGGGCACGAACCCGCGTCCCCTGCACCGGCAGGCGGACCCCCAACCACTGCGCCACCAGAGAAGCCCCTAGGTTTTTTTTTAAACCTAAAAATTATGTAACCTATTAATTACTGCATTGAGAGTTATTAGAGCTGATTTTGACACTCTTTGTTTCAGTTTTCTATACTGTGATTTACAAGTCTGTAAATTGGGATAGTTCTTTACCTTTCACCTCAGGAGGTAGTATGAAAACAGAATTTGAATGAATGTATATTTTCTCCTCATGGATGAAAATAGCCTTTGAATTAGAACAGTGGCATTAATAATTCATGAAGAAATCTCAAAAAATACGAAGATCATTTTCTAAATTTTTGTTTTTGTTCTTCTTTTAAGAGTAAAATTCCAGTTGGAATTAAAGCTGGGAGTTCTAATAAGGTGAGTCACTTTTCTTCATTAAATATTTCTGCTTTACATAGTGAACCTTGCCCCTTACTGCTAAGTGTAGTTGCTGAAGAGAACCATGATATGGTTAGTTGGGAATGGACACATTTTTGTCTGAGAATCCCAAATCCTTAATTGTGTAGCAAGCAGTGAGGTGTAGTGTATTCTTTACCATTAAACTATATATCTTCTTTTGAAATACTTTAGTTGTGGTTTTAGAACTTCTGGAATAACTATAAAGTACTGTAGTCAGTGTCAGTTTACCTAATCAACAGGCTTTTTGTCAGGCATGTATTTTTACTCTTCTGTTTCAGCTATTTTCAACTATTTCAGTCATTCAGGATTATATTGTATAGAGTAAACGATTATCAAGGTATTTTGAGCATAGTACTTTTCAATGGCATTAAAAGGTTATCCTTTTCCTCTTATGGGGTATGTCATAATCTACTTGGCCATTCATATGGTTTTAAATAACAGTGTATTTCTAGCTTTTCACTGTCATACATATGTAATAAAGATCATCCTACCTTCTCTCTCTGCTTCCCTGTGCATCCTCTCTCCATTTTCTTGTGCTCTCTACCTTTGCAGTCTTTTGTTTGCACTCCCTCTTTTATTTATTTTTGTTTCAGATCTGCAATAAATAGTATAAAGACAATTGAAATCCCTTCTGAACTCCTTCCCAATCCCATTATATTTCGTCCCTCCCTAGAGCTAGCCACTTTGCTGAAGTTGATGTCTATCCTTCTGTGATACTTTTTCTTTTTATATTGTATTATACATGTATCCACAAGTAATATATAGATCTGTTATACGAAATTTTAAAAAATTTTAATATTATATTTTGTATTTCTTCAAGTTAAAAACATTTTTTTTACTTTATATTTTTACGTAGTATTGTGCTTTTGAAATTTTGTCTCTGCTAATATATGTAGATTTCGTTAATTTTAATAGCTGTAAAATATTCAATTGTGTAGATACTTGTATAATTGTGTGAATAGCCATTCCTCTGTTGATGGGCATTTCAATTGTTTTCAGGTTTTTGCTATCACCGACAATGACGCACTGGCATCTTTGTCTTTCATTGAATTGTGCACATATGTAAGAGTTTCTCTAGGTCTATATTTAGAAGTAAGATTGCTGGGCCAAAGGGGATGCCTATCTCAACATTACAAGAGAGTACCAAATAACTTTCTAAAGTGTTTTTTGTTTTTGTTTTTAAACGTTGCTCTGGATATGGATTCAGCAGTGGGACTGATGGCTCAAGGGTTTATTCATATTTACAGCTCTACATAAATATTGTTAAATTACTTTCCCAAGAGGGTCTTCTCAGTTCACATCATCACCAACATACCAATGCAAATTGCTACATTTTTAATGTCTTTGCTTATTTATTAGGTGGAAATTTGTGACACATTTTCATTTGCATTTCTTCCATGTGTTAGGGATTCTGATAATAGGATGTATCTATACTTAGTATACATCATCACTGACAAATTGCCAATGGAACCTGATATAAAGACAAAGGTAATAATTGCTACCAAACTTACATATTATGAATTTCTTTTCAGTACTTGAAAGTGGCAAACAATACCAAAGAATTAGAAGATTGTGAACAAGCTAGTAAACTGGGAGCAATTAACAGCACATTAAGGTAAATTTCATTTTAGTAGTATTAAGAAAATATTCCCTTGTTTAATTTATTTATGATAGAAATCTTTGATTTTTCTTGTGATTTTGATTAAACATTAAAGTTTCAACTAATCTTTGAAAGGAAAAAGTTATTCTTTATCCTAAATTTCATGATAGCTTTGCTTCCTCTTAGCTGATTCGTTCTTAAATTTCTAAGTCATCAATAATGACTATTAAAAAGGAAAAATGTAGGTGATTTCTCATTTAGCAGGGTTTATGGGTCCATTCTTCCTGATTATTATAGGAAAAGGAACTTGAGTCTCTTAGTCTTTTTAAAATAGTAATTCAATCTGTATGTTACATTTTGAATGATAAAGGTTTCTATTAACATAACTGTTAACATTTCATAGATTTTTTTGTGTGTGTTGACTTTTCTTTATTTGCTCTAAGTACAAACCTGCTTTTGAAGGCCAACATGAATAATTTGTAAGTGGTCTCAGATTATGCAGTATAAAATGACTGAGCAGATCTGTAGTTGTGAGTGGGGAAGGGAATATTACAGAAATTCTTTTTAATTTCCCTATTAAGATTTGTAATTATGTACTATAATTGTTAAAGACAATAAAGTTAGTAGTTTTATGTATCTTATTTATTGATGAAAAATTCTAATATATAAAAGTAGAAAGGATAATAAACACCCATATATCCTCTACTCCAAATGAATAAATGTTAACATTTTCTACCATGTTTATGAGAAAAGAGAAATGCCAAAGATGAATTTGAAATCCCCTATGTTTATTCCCCAATCCTGTTTTCTTCCCTCTTTCCTTAGAGATAACTGAATTTGGTATGTATCCAAGTCCATGTTTTTGTTTTTAATTTATATATATATATAGTTTGTGTATATGATTTTATTTTTCCTTTATGTAAATGATATAATGTGATAATTAACATTCTGTAACTCTCTTTCTACACTGCACATTTTGCTTTCTAGATATATCCATGTTAGAATGAGACAAATCTCTGTTTTTTTAGCTAATAGATGGTTTTCATCACATAAATATGCCTGCCATATTTTGCTTATCTATTCCCCTACTGATGGCCATTTAGGTTGTTTCAAATTTTTTACTTCTACAAATTATGCCACCTTGAGCATCCTTGATAATGTTTTTTGTATACACTGGAAATAAAATTGCTGAACCCTAAGCTTGCCCTCTTGCAGCTGTTCTTCATATAGCCTGATGGCTTTCTAAAACACTTGTGTGGCTATGTATGGCCTCCAGCACTGGGAACTTGCTTTGTTCTCCACATCCTTGCCAAAAATCGGTAATGTTTGATAAGTGTGAAATATTATCTCATTTTTGCTTAATTATATTTTGTTGATTATTAGTGAGTTTGGGCATTTTTTCCTCTTGTTTATTGAGCATTCCAGTTTCTTATTCATTCAACAAATGAACGCCTACAATATGCCAGATGCTATTCTAGGATTATAGCGGTGTAAGTGGGAAACAAATTCCAGCCCTCCTGAAGCTTAATCCTAGTCAGAGATGTGCAAGAAACAAGTAAAGTTAGTGCTAAGTAATAAAATGATGATGAGTGCCAGGCAGAAAAATAATGCAGGGAAGAGTGAGAGAGAAGGCTAGGGGTGAAGGTGGTTGCAGTGTTTTAAATTGTTGGTCCAAGAAGGCCAGAGTGATAACAGGCAAAGTGCTCATGAAGGCCTGAGTCATAATATGGCTGCCTGGGCAGGCAGGGGGTGGGGAACAGTATTCCAGGCATGCATAATGGTTAGTAAAAGGCCCTGAGGCTGGAGCTTGCCTTGACTGCTTGAGGAAGCACAAGGCCAGTGTGGCTGGAGTATAGTGAACAAGGACAAAGTAATAGAAGAGAAAATCAGAAGATGCTAGGGATGGGAGGGGGCAGGAGTAAGGTGGGGTGGAGATCTTATAGCATC
Organism: Kogia breviceps; assembly: GCF_026419965.1. NCBI lineage: Eukaryota > Metazoa > Chordata > Mammalia > Artiodactyla > Physeteridae > Kogia > Kogia breviceps. The sequence goes on from NC_081311.1 coordinate 79,342,324, forward strand.
TTGAAGACACTTATTATGAATATTGCTTTTAAAACTGAGTGGAGGGCTTCCGTGGTGGCGCAGTGGTTGAGAGTCCGCCTGCCGATGTAGGGGACACGGGTTCGTGCCCCGGTCCGGGAAGATCCCACATGCCGCGGAGCAGCTGGGCCCGTGAGCCATGGCCGCTGAGCCTGTGCGTCCGGAGCCTGTTCTCCGCAACGGGAAAGGCCACAGCAGTGAGAGGCCTGCGTACCACAAAAAAAACAAAAACAAAAACAAAACTGAGTGTAATGAAAAGTCACTGGAGGATTTTGAGATAGTGTGTTGGGGAGCCAGGTGTTATGTCGTGGAAGCCTGCTTTATGTGGTTATTGTAGTAATCCTTGTAAGATGTGATGGTGGTTTAGTTTAGGCTGGGGTGATGGCAGTGGAAATGATGAGAGGTGGTCAGATTCTGGATAGATTTTGGAGGTAGGGCTGAGAGTATTTGCTGAAGGATTGGATGTAGGGTATGAAAACAGGAGCTAAGAATGATTACAAGATTTGGTTGTAAAAAAATGGAGCTGCCATTTATTGAACTGGGGACACCTACCAGAGGAGCAAGTTTGATGGGAAATTTTAGTTCAACCTTGGGCTTGTTAAGTTTGAGCTGCCTGTGAAATGTCCAGCAGGCAGTTGGATATACAAGTCTCAATTTCAGGGGAGGGGTTTGGGCTGGAGATAAAATGTGAGAGTGATTCAATGAATGTGTGATATTTAAAAACCATAAACCTGAATGAGAGTACCAAAGAGAGAATATAAATAGAGAAGTGATCCAGGGACTGGGCCTTAAGTTATCATAAGATTTTGAGGTAAATTGCCTGTTAATATTCTTTGCTATCTTTTCCTCCATTGGGGAAGGGGTGCATTTTTAAATTATTCTGTAGGCATTCTTCATATAATCTGATAATAATTCTTTGTTGCCTGTATGGGTTGTTAGGGCTTGTCTATTAATTTTGCTTATGGATTTTTGTTGTTAAACTGAAGTTATTAATTTTTTAAACTTTTAAGTTTAACACACACATAATAAAGTATACAAATCTTAAGTATAAAGGCGAATTTAATTTTACAAAGTGAACCAACTCTATTAGCCACCATCCAGAACAATATACTTGCTACCCAGAAGATCACATTATGTACTTTCCTAGCCATTACCACCTTCCAGAGTTAATCATGATTTTGAGTTATGTTAGAAAAGATTAGTTTTGCCCATTTATATACATGGAATAATATAGTGTGTATTCTTTTGTATCTGGCTTATTTTATGCAGCATTATGTTGAATAATATAGATGTCTTGGCCATTTCACAGAATATTTAGGTGGATATTTGCTGGTACATTTGGTATGCATTTCTGTGGATAACGTACCTAGGAGTGGAATTAAGAACTGCCAAATGGCTTTCCAAAATGACTGTACCAAAATACATTGCCGCTAGTAGTAGTGTACAGGAGTTCCTCATTCTACCACAACTTCTCCGACAATCGGTAGTGTAATTTTTAAACAGCTTTATGGAAGTGTAATTGACACACAGTACACTGCACCTATTCAAAATGTACAATGTGATGTTTTGACATGTGTACATTCACAAAAATCAGCACAATCAAGATGGTTATGTCTACACTCCCCAAAGTTTTCTCATGCCCCAGTGTAATCCCTCCATCCCATCCCTTCCTGTCCCTGTTTCCCACTTCAAAGACGACTACTTTAACTCACAGCACTGTCTTGATAGAAAGCCCTAGGTTAAGCCCAAGGAATTCTTCTGTAAGTACCGTGGCATCCATCTTCAAACTGACTTTTAGAAAAGCTGGACTAGATGACCTCTAAGGTTCCTTATAACTTGTTTATAAACCAAACTGAACCAGCTCCATTAGCATTAGATTAACATTCCATATCTTTTCTGCTACCATGGTTTTAGGCAAGGGTTAGATGAAACAATCCAGAAAACTTCATCAAATAAGTGTGCTAAAAGTTCCTCTAAGTTAGTCATATTGCTCATAAGAAAATAGGCATTTATATCAAAATTGCTTTGTTCTTTACTATTTTCAGCAGAAGACTTAGCTGATTAAACATAACTGTAGTTATCGTTTTAGTTCTAACTAGAACTTAGGCATTCTTGTTTTATGGCATCATATATTTCAGCTGAGTCACCTATGATATAAAATTTTCCATTAACTTTTATGAAGTTTAATTATATATTCCCATAGGAGAAAAAAAATCCCATGGCAAATTGAATGGAAATTTTTATTGGTAAAGTTGTTGTAGTGAGGCCAGCCTTATATACTTCCTGCAGTCGTTATGCTATGCAGCAGCTTCTCAAATACAAAATAAATTATTGGCTATGACAGTATCACATTTATGAATACCTGATTTATACTCAGTACATCATTTTTTTTTGCCTCATTTTTTTTCCTTTAGGGAATAAAGATGGTATATATGCTACCATCATGTATTTAAGACAGAGAAGGTCTGAGTATAGGTTAAAGTGAATATAGGTCAAAGTTTATTTGAATGAGTGTAGTTGTTCCTTTATCAGTTCTCCAGGTCAGAAATCTTGATCGTAGCACTTCCCTGGTGGTGCAGTGGTTAAGCATCTGCCTGCCAATGCAGGGGACACAGGTTTGAGCCCTGGTCTGGGAAGATCCCACATGCCGCGGGGCAACTAAGCCTGTGTGCCACAACTACTGAGCCTGCACTCTAGAGCCCACAAGCCACAACTACTGCTCCTGCAAGGCACAACTGCTGAAACCCACGCACCTAGAGCCTGTGCTCTGCAACAAGAGAAGCCACCGCAATGAGAAGCCCATGCACCACAACAAAGAGTAGCCCCCACTTGCTGCAGCTAGAGAAAGCCCGCACGCAGCAATGAAGACCCAATGCAGCCAAAAATAAATAAATAAAACAAATAAATTTATTTAAAAAAAAGAGAAATCTTGATCATAGATTTTGTTAAATGTGACATAATGTGTAAAATGAATGATATACTGTGATGAAAGTGACATTGGTGTTACTAGGGAATAGCATGTTGGATGGAAGATCCTAGAAATGCATTTTTTAGTATTTTGGGTTGTATGAGTAGAGAAGCAATTTAAATTAAGAGTTATGAAAGTAAATTTAATTCCTACTTTAGGAAAAAATAATACATAGTTAACTACAATTTCTAAGTCAACTAAGAAGACCAGCTTGAATTTCATGTTTAACTACATCTTATATATATTTGTAAATTAGTTTTCTGGTCAAAGTAGTTATCATTGAACTAGGGCTAAAATAGTTTTAATATAGTTAAGAAATATAAATCACTCACAGAAAAAAATATCTGTCTTTCGTATAACTTGTTTTAATCATTGCTTCATGTGACTGCTAACTGAATTTGTAACACCATCTAATTAATAAAGACATGATCTCAGGTTATCTATTTTTAGTACACTAGAATACAGTGTTAAAGTTTTCAACTTCAGATTTAATCCTTTTTCTTTTTTATTCCTCCTTCCCGTAGTAATCAAAGCAGAGAAGCTTTCATTGACTGGGCAAGATATGATGATTCACAGGATCACTTTTGTGAACTTGATGGTAATAAAAGAAACTATTGTAATTACATTATTTTTAACTTTAACCCTTTTAAGACCCTTAAATCAGTGAAGTTACAGTCAGAGTTATAGCTTAAAGACACAGGATGTTGTATGTGGATCTTATTGTTCATAAGGGTGTTTATTGAGAACCGATGTGCCAGGCCCTGTGCTAATAAGTGCCTTAAGTACATTATTTCTTAGCTTTACAACTACCCTAATAGGTGTGTATTATTTTATATCTGGGGAAACTGAGTCTCAAAAAGACAAAGTAACTTGCCCAAGATCACACAGTAGCAAGAGGCTGAGACAGGATTCAATCCCAGATCTGACTGAATCCCAAACCTGTCTTCTTTCCATTGTGACACCCCACCTCCTATGGACCTCTAATTCAAGCCACTTAGTTATAGGTCTGTCACCATGTTATAGAAATGTTCACACTCGAATTAGTTGGAGGTCTCAACAAACTAACATGAAGACACCTTCCGACATCGTGGAGGACTCTAATTTGACTTCCCCACAGCCCTCTTTCCAGGAGTCCCCTGGGTTGGAACACGTGGTAGTTCAGTACTAACTACCACTTCTTTTAACAGAAGATAATTGACGTGACTCAGAATTTTTTATCTGTAGGAGAATACTCCCAATAATTCTGTTGAGTAGGCTTAAATTATTGATTTGGCCTCTCTTTACCCTTTACCTTGGTATTGTTATTTTTCTGGTGGTAGAAAAGAATTTAGGGTTCAACCATGCATAACTGAAAACAGGCAGCAGAAGTTCTTTTGAATTTTTAAATCATCTAGCGTGGTTTGCTTTCTAAAGATTTTTTTAAAGATTCTTATGTAGAATTGTGTTTTTAATGCAGTCTGTAATGGAATAAATTACAGGGCGCTTCTACAGTAGTATGGTAAATTGAGAAGATGCTGGGGGAGAGGGAGTGTTATTACCATGTTTTAGATGGTTTCAGCAAGGAAATTGTTAAGAAATCTGAACAAAGTTTTTTTCGATATGATAATGGGCAATTCATAAATACCCCTATTACGATATTTAGAACTGGCAATGGTTTTATCAGAGCGAGCCATTGTACCTGGGTAAGCACTCACGTGGCTGACTACTCTCATTTGCTTTTTGGTCGTCAATCTAATTATATTTGAGTGTTTAACACTCATAGTCGCTTCTTTCCAACTTCTCATGTATTCTTTTATTAAAATATTCTGGATAGTGCTTATTTAATGGGTTTTCAGATTAAAAAATCATTTCTGTGAACATATATTTCTCTTTAGGTATTTCGTAAAAAATACTACTCAATTGTAGAGATTGCTTGCTCTGATTAAATTGATGTGTTCTATTATCTGTCATCAGTATAAATAGTGTTAATTAATTTTTCAGTAGTAGCTTCTTAAATCGTAAAAGTGGAAGAGGTGTCCTATAAAAATTTCCATAAAATCATCCTTTAAAATTTTTAGGATTACATATTAAAATAACTAGTTGTTTTTATATTTTTTAAATTAATTAATTTTTGGCTGCGTTGGGTCTTTGTTGCTGCACGTGGGCTTTCTCTAGTTTTGGTGAGCGGGGGCTACTCTTCGTTGTGGTGCGCGGGCTTCTCACTGCAGTGGCTTCTCTTGTTGCGGAGCATGGGCTCTAGGCGCACAGGCTTCAGTAGTTGTGGCACGTGGGCTCAGTAGTTGTGGCTCATGGGCTCTAGAGTGCAGGCTGAGTAGTTGTGGCACACGGGCTTAGTTGCTCTGCAGCATGTGGGATCTTCCTGGACCAGGGCTCAAACTCGTGTCCCCTGCACTGGCAGGCGGATTCCTAACCGCTGTGCCACCTCTTTTTATATTTTATGTAATTCTTTAAACACGTGAAACCATGCTACTAGTTGGATTACCACGATTCTCCTGGGTAGTAATGTTCATGTGTGTCCCAAAGATTTTTACCTACAGTTTAAAAAAAATACTATCAGAGTAGCTTTGGAGTCATTGTTTAGTTGTTTCAGTAATCTAAAATCATTAGATTAGGGACTTCCCTGGTCACCCAGTGGCTAGGACTCTGTGCTCCCAGTGCAGGGGGCCTGGGTTCGATCACTGGTCAGGGAACTAGATCCCGCATGCCGCAACTAAGACCCGGCGCAGCTAAATAAATAAATAAATATTTAAAAATAAAATCATTAGATTAAAACAAAAAATCTAAAGAATATTCACCCCAGTTATTGGAATATAGTCAAACACCCCTGCTCTCTGCTGTTTTGTTTTTGGTTTTGTCATTATTTGAAAGGAAAGGTGAATCCTCATAGATCAAATAATAGGTTTTTAAATAATTCAGCAGTTTAAGGTAAGCCGCTCCCCCTACCTCTATTTTTTTTTTGATATTGTTTTTATGCATGGCTTGCTGCTTCCTTTGCTTCAGGTTTCTGCTCAAATGTCACCTCCTCAGAGAAGCCTGCTGTCATAAAAGAGTAACCACTTTCACTCTCTATCTCTTTGCACTGCTGCCTGCTCCCAGAGTACTAAGAACTATGTGAGAAACACTGTTTAGTTTATCTGTATGTTGTCTGTCTTCATCTAGATTGTGAGCGACTTGAGAGCCAGGACTGTGTCTTTTTCTTCACGACTGTATCCCTAGTGCCTAGAACACTGCCTGACCATGGTTCATGCCCAGTAAATATTTGCTCAGTGAAGTAGTTAGTTCATAAATAACCTGAACAGTGTGATAGATTTTTACTTTTTATTTTTCCCCTTAAAACAGGTTCATTGATACATTAAAAATATTGCTTAAAACACTGGTTTCTAAATCTGGCTCTGTATCAGAATTACTTGGATGCTTTATAAACTATAGATTCTCCTTGACTGAAGAAATTATGTTTTAATAGTGGGTGAGTAGCAGTTTGGGGTAGCGTTGGAGATGGAGGCTTGTAGACTCAATCCTGAGTCTGTAACCTTATATTTTTTGTCTCTGTCCATAAGCAAAAAGCTTACACGCTAAGTTGTCCTATGCAACCATTATGTATTAAGAGATATGTGGTTTATATATGGGTTAGATATATGGGTTAGAGATATATATGGGAAGGATGCCTGGCACCATAGAGCATGCAGTGTGGCCTTGTAACTCTAACACTAAATTAGGACAGTGAAAAGAAAATTCAACTGGGGAAAAAAGGTGTACTTGAGGAGGAGGAAAAAAATATTGGTTCAAGTTGATGAATTCCCAGAATTAGGTATTTTGATTCAGTAGAAATTCTTTGAATCCTTAGGTATTGGTTAGCATGGTCAAAAAGAAAGGATAGCTTTGGAGCAGGTTTGTAGAGGGAGGAAAAAGAGAAAACTTTTTGAGGGGAGGACTTAGTAGGGATCCAAGAGCATTAACCTGAATGTATGATACAGCTGTACAAATGGAAAGAAGTTATAGTTTGGGAACAGTCTAATTATAATCATGTCACAGGTGGCCCTGGGACTAAGGATCAGTGTGTTTATAGGGAACCTCAGCCTGTGTATGCTTTCTCTCACATACGTTCCTCACTGTGGATGTCATGAAATTCTTGTCAGTATAGGTCAGGGGTTGACAAACTTTTTCTTCTGTAAATGGGCAGACAGTAAATATTTTAGTCTTTGTGAACCATATGGTCTCTCTTGGAACTGCTCAACTCTGCCATAATAATGTAAAAGTAGCACATAAGCAAATGAACATGACTTGTGTTCCCATAAAACTTTCTTTACAAAAATACACAGCAGGCCAGACTTGGCCTGTGGGCCATAATTTGCTGATACCTTCTGTAGGTTAACAAAACACCCTTTTCATTATTTGAAAAAGTATTAAATTTTTTTAAACAACTTTTGATTTGGGAATTAAGAGAATTCACACTAAGAACATTAAGAACGTAAGTTTACTTAAGTACTTTAAAAAATGATATAATTGGTTTTACTCATGTGACTTTCTACTCCCTTAGAGTATATTTTAAATCCATATACTTTAATATTTGAATCCAGGGTTGTTGTTTTTTTTCTTTGTTGGTTGTTTAATTGGGCGAAGAGGTTGATACTAATTCAATCTTCACATTCATAGATGACTGTACGTAAGTGTAGGCTTATGTGCGTGCACACACGTTCTTTATACACGTGTATATACATGTATATGTCAGTGGGTATATATTTATGATATTAATATTTCTGAAGCTTATATACATAATGGAGTCAATTTTGCAAGTGAACTTAATTGAGAACAGCTCAAAGAAATTTAAAATATATAACAAATTAGAGAATTGTAAAACTTAAAATTTTACTGTAAAATCCATATTTTATTAACTAAATGATTTGAATTTTTATTTTTCAATTAAGATTTTTTAAATTATTTTAAGTCCTGATCAATAAATGTCTTTCGACAGTTTCTGTTCATCCATCTGTAAGTTAACATTTTCTGTGCTTTAACTTATTTAGTGGAATATCTATATAATGTTAGTGCTGGAAATAGAGCCAGTATTCTTCAAAATCATGTTTTCATAGTCTGTAAGTTAGATACCACTCATTTAGTAATGATAAGTTATGATTATCTTTGTACTCTTTATACATCACAAAAGTATCAGGTAGTTTTTGAAAGGCATGGATCAGGATGCTGCTTTTTTTCCCCTTAAGATTATGGATCATCTCAATCTATGGTCATTGAATGGCCAATGAATATTTTTGACTGATAGGTAATGAAAGCAAGAGGGGCCATATTTTAATGACCATGTTTGTCCCTGTTTCACGTCAGGTGTCTATATACCATTGATTTAATACCGTGACACCCAAAATTAGGAAGCATATACATAAAAGAATACATCCATACCAGCATACATAGCATTTCAGCTTATAGGTGGTATTAGCATAGATTTGTAAAGCATAGTCATTATAATTTTTCTGTAGATTGCAAAGCTTGTGCTTCCCTTTTCTACCCAGAATGTGACCATTAAGACCATTTTTCTTTATCTTTTGTATCCCCCAGAGATCTCTATCAAAATGTCCAAATAGTGGAGATCTAGTAAATACTAATTGGAGTTTCAACACAGAAAATGGTTATTTAATTTTAAATGTGTTAATAAATTCTTGAAGTTGTGCCTACTCACCAATACGTTAACCAATTAATATGTTAACCTATATATTAACATTGGTAAAAATAAATTTGTAACTTTTTTTTTCACTACAACATTGTATAACTCTATGAATGATCAAATTTGAATCACAAAGTTACTGCACCATTTACTTCCTAAGTCCAGGTAGAAAGTATCAGGGAAATCTTTTTTTTTTTTTTTTTTTTTTTTTTAGATACAGTATATGCAAACAAAATAAATGTTTCAAGTATGTGTTTATGTGTGTGTATATATATATATATAAATAAATATATATATATATATAGGGGGGCAATCACATAAAATATTAAGAACAGGTTATGATTCTGTTAGGTCTTTTCAGTCCTGGTGGTTAAAACTTAAGAAATGATTAATGCCTCTATTAAGGTAAAGCCTGTTACATAACGTAAGAGGGCATTGAGCGTCCAAAAGAAAGGGAGCAGTTATTTTTCCTCTCTCAAGTTCAAGTTATTTTAAGTCCTGGGTCAAGGACAGTCACAAGTGTGCTAACCACTCTACCATTTAAGTTGGAGATGACTTGAAAGCGTAGCGTTTCTCTAACCTTTGGATAGTCCTGTTTGCTTTGTAATGGTAAATTTTAGATATAGTGAAATGTGGATGGTTTTATGAATTGTTTCTTGTTCAGATGAAAGATCTCCAGCTGCTCAGTATGTAGACCTTTTGCTGAACCCTGAGCGTTACACTGGCTATAAAGGGTCCTCTGCGTGGAGAGTGTGGAACAGCATCTACGAAGAAAACTGTTTCAAGTAACTGGAGGGGGTAGGGGAAGGAGGAGGATTAACTAGAGGGAGGGTGGAAGAGGGGAATACTTGTTTCTCTTGGAAAAAAATACATCAAAACTCATTTTACGTTTGAGTTTTGTATTTTCTTTTTCAGGCCTCGATCTGTTTATCGTCCTTTAAATCCTCTGGCACCCAGCCGAGGTGGGTTTTTGATACATTTTCATGCTTTTAGAAATTGTTTACAAGATACCTTTGTAATTATATGTTGAGAAAATTTTCAACTATTTTATATTTTTGCTTAATTTGAATGATCAAAAGTATAAGATTAGTTTATAGTTAGGTCTCAAGATTTCCATGTTTTATATAATTACTGTCGTTTATTGACTGCCGCATGTGTGCCAGGCCCTAAACTAGGAGCTATATATAAAATAAATTAGAATATATGAGTAATCCATATATATTAGAGGTTCCTGGGGAACTGGTAAAAATCTGAATGCCCAGGTCCTGTCCCATAACAGTTGTCACAGTCCTTGGAATTCGGACCCAGGCGGTGGTGTTTTTTAAGCTCTCCAGATGATTTCAGTATGCAGCTGCTTTCAGAACCAGTGACTCATAGAGTGCTTCTCCGACTTCAGTACGCATACAAATCGCCTAGGAGCCTTGTTAAATACAGGTTCTGATTCTGTAAGTCGTGGGTGAGACTCCCAGGTGATGCCCAAGTGCTGATCGATGCACGACACTCTGATTGAGAAGGATGCAGAGAATTCTCAGAAAGTTAGCTTTGCCACTTCGCCACATCAGGCTGTTGAGCACATGAAACGTGGCTAGTGTGAAACTAAATGTCACATTTTACATCATTTTAGTTCATTTCAATTTAAAAACTGAAGCAGTATAAAATATTTTTGCCATTAAACAGAACCTGATTGTTTTCGTATAACTACTTTAACTCTTGCATCACAAAACAAATTGTTGATGTACTGCAGTGCATGTATACCTTTTACTTTTTAAAATGTGGATATTAGAAAACATTACAAATTTTTATTAGAAAAAGATTTTAATTACATATATGGCTGTTGTTATAGTTCTATGGGACAGCATTGTCTTACATAGTTGGAGTTTATTCAATATAAAATTATTAGGTGTATCCTCAATCTATTCTCGACGAGGACTCAAACCCTGGGAGCAGCCCTGTGATTGACCTGCCATTCTAATGTTTTCTTTAGACCAGGATTGATTTAGGAACTTGCATTTCCTGGTCTAGATTCGTCTCTTTAGGCATTTCTCAGAACCAGAGAGACTTAGGAAGTTGGAATGAATGGACTGCTCTCAGATGTGCACTCACTGTATGACCAATAGTCTTCCCAAATTCATGCTTGGGCAAGATAATCAGAGTGTGAAGAAGGTGTGCATGGCTTCTTATCCTTTGTCTCTTTTACTACTTTAACTTCATAACTTTTCCATTTTCAACTTTTTATTATACAAGATTTTATAAAAATTGAAACAATGCAAAAGTTACATAAAGTAAAAAGGGAATGCTTCCCCCACCCCTACCTGCCTCCACACACTTTTTCTTTTCCGTAGTACACTTTGGAAGGTATCCTTTCAGACCTTTTCTATGATCACTTACTCTTTTTTATTTTTTTTTACATCTTTTTTTTTTTTTTTTTTTGGCTGTGCTGGGTCATCATTACTGTGCGTGGGCTTTCTCTAGTTGTGGCGAATGGGGGCTACTGTTCGTTGCAGTGCGCAGGCTTCTCAACGTGGTGGCCTCTCGTTGTGGAGCACGGGCTCTAGGCGTGCAGGCTTCAGTAGTTGTGGCTCGCAGGTTCTAGAGCACAGGCTCAGGTGTGGCGCACGGGTTTAGTTGCTCCGCGGCACGTGGGATATTCCCGACCAGGGCTCGAACCTGTGTCCCCTGCATTGGCAGGCGGATTCCTAACCACTGCGTCACCAGGGAAGCCCTTTTTTAAAAACATCTTTATTGGAGTATAATTGCTTTACAATGTTGTGTTAGTTTCTGCTGTATAACAAAGTGAATCAGCTGTATGTATACATATATCCCCATATCCTGTCCCTCTTGCGTCTCCCTCCCTCCCACCCTCCCTATCCCACCCCTTTAGGTGGTCACAGAGCACGGAGCTGATCTCCCTGTGCTATGTGGCTTCTTCCCACTAGCTATCTATTTTACATTTGGTAGTGTATATATGTCCAGGCTACTCTCTCACTTCGTCCCAGCTTACCCTTCCCCCTCCCCGTGTCCTCAAGTCCATTCTCTACATCTGTGTCTTTATTCCTGTCCTGCCCCTAGGACAGGACCATTTTTTTTTTTAGATTCCGTATATATGGATTAATTACTCTTAAAGCAGAAAATATAATTGTTCATTTAATAAAAGCATCAAGTCCTAAGAGATACTTCACTTCCATATTATGATAAACTAGAGACATGAGGCTGTAGGAAAGATGAAGAGAGGAAGGAAAGTGCATAGAGAAAAGGATAGAGGGAGGAAAGAGGAGCAGAGAAAAAACAAGTATAGAAGAGGGGGACAAAAGACTAGGTAAGGGAGAGAATACGTCCTGATTGATAAGTGGGTACCCCAGGAAGTAATGCAATAGCTCTCACTTATGCTGTTTATATGCTTTCTCCACTGAAACTGCTAATTGTCAATTAACAGCTGTTTAAATTTTTTTTTGAATTTTTGAATTTAATTTTATTTTTTTATACAGCAGGTTCTTATTGGTCATCCATTTTATACACATCAGTGTATACATGATGTATACATCATGTATACATGTCAACCCCATCATACCACCACCACCACCGGCCGCTGCTTTCCCCCCTTGGTGTCCATACGTTTGTTCTCTACATCTGTGTCTCCCTCTGCCCTGCAAACTGGTTCATCTGTACCATTTTTCTAGGTTCCACATGACAGTCTCTAGATCCATCCACGTCTCTACAAATGACCCAATTTCGTTCCTTTTTATGGCTGGGTAATATTCCATTGTATATATGTACCACATCTTCTTTATCCATTCGTCTGTTGACAGGCATTTAGGTTGCTTCCATGACCTGGCTATTGTAAATAGTGCTGCAGTGAACATTGGGGTGCATGTGTCTTTTTGAATTATGGTTTTCTCTGGGTATAGGCCCAGTAGTGAGATTGCTGGGTCATATGGTAATTCTATTTTTAGTTTTTTAAGGAACCTCCATACTGTTCTCCATAGTGGCTGTATCAGTCCACACCCTCTCCAGCATTTGTTGTTTGTAGATTTTCTGATAATGCCCATTCTAACTGGTGTGAGGTGATACCTCATTGTAGTTTTGATTTGCATTTCTCTGATAATTAGTGATGTTGAGTGCTTTAATGTGCTTCTTGGCCATCTGTATACCTTCTTTGGAGAAATGTCTGTTTAGGTCTTCTGCCCATTTTTGGATTGGGTTTGTTTTTTTAATATTGAGCTGCATGAGCTGTGTATACATTTTGGAGATTAACCCTTTGTCCATTGATTCATTTGCAAATATTTTCTCCCATTCTGAGGGTTGTCTTTTTGTCTTGTTTATGGTTTCCTTTGCTGTGCAGAAGGTTTTAAGTTTCATTAGGTCCCATTTGTTTATTTTTGTTTTTATTTCCATTACTCTGGGAGGCAGATCAAAAAAGATCTTGCTGTGATTTATGTCAAAGAGTGTTCTTCCTATGCTTTCCTCTAAGAGTTTTATAGTGTCCAGTCTTACATTTAGGTCTCTAATCCATTTTGAGTTTATTTTTGTGTGTGGTGTTAGGGAGTGTTCTAATTTCATTCTTTTACATGTAGCTGTCCAGTTTTCCCAGCACTACTTATTGAAGAGACTGTCTTTTCTCCATTGTATATCATTGCCTCCTTTGTCATAGATTAGTTAACCATAGGTGCATGGGTTTATCTCTGGGCCTTCTATCTTGTTCCATTGATCTATATTTCTGTTTTTGTGCCAGTACCATATTGTCTCGATTACTGTAGCTGTGTAGTATAGTCTGAAGTTAGGGAGTCTGATTCTTCCAGCTCCACTTTTTTCCCTCAAGACTGCTTTGGCTATTCTGGGTCTTTTGTGTCTCCATACAGATTTTAAGATTTTTTGTTCTAGTTCTGTTAAAAAAAAAAAAAAAAAAATGCCATTGATAATTTGATAGGGATTGCATTGAATCTGTAGATTGCTTTGGGTAGTATAGTGATTTTCACAATATTGATTCTTCCAATCCAAGAACATGGTATATCTCTCCATCTGTATCATCCTTAATTTCTTTCATCAGTGTCTTATAGTTTTCTGCGTACAGGTCTTTTGTCTCCCTAGGTAGGTTTATTCCTAGGTATTTTATTCTTTTTGTTGCAGTGGTAAATGGCAGTGTTTCCTTAATTTCTCTTTCAGATTTTTCATCATTAGCATATAGGAATGCAAGAGATTTCTGTGCATTAATTTTGTATCCTGCAACTTTACCAAATTCATTGATTAGCTCTAGTAGTTTTCTGGTGGCATCTTTAGGATACTCTATGTGTAGTATCATGTCATCTGCAAACAGTGACAGTTTTACTTCTTCTTTTCCAATTTGTATTCCTTTTATTTCTTTTTCTTCTCTGATGCCGTGGCTAGGACTTCCAAAACTATGTTGAATAATAGTGGTGAGAGTGGGCAGCCTTGTCTTGTTCATGATCTTAGAGGAAATGCTTTCAGTTTTTCACCATTGAGAATGATGTTTGCTGTGGGTTTTGTTATATATGGCCTTTATTATGTTGAGGTAGGTTCCCTCTGTGCTCATTTTCTGGAGAGTTTTTATCATAAAAGGGTGTTGAATTTTGTCAAAAGCTTTTTCTGCATCTATTGAGATGATCATATGGTTTTTACTCTTCAATGTGTTAATATGGTGTATCACATCGATTGATTTGCATATATTGAAGAGTCCTTGCATCCCTGTGATAAATCCCACTTGATCATGGTGTATGATCCTTTTAATGTGTTGTTGGATTCTTGTTATTTTTGTTGAGGATTTTTATATCTATATTCATCAGTGATATTGGTCTGTGATATTTTTTTTTGTAGTATCTTTGGTTTTGGTGTCAGGGTGATGGTGGCCTCATAGAATGAGTTTGGGAGTGTTCCTTCCTCTGCAATTTTTTGGAAGAGTTTGAGAAGGATGGGTGTTAGCTGTTCTCTAAATGTTTGATAGAATTCACCTGTGAAGCCATCGGGTCTTCGACTTTTTTTTGTTGGAAGATTTTTAATCACAGTTTCAATTTTATTACTTGTGGTTGGTCTGTTCATACTTTCTATTTCTTCCTGGTTCCATCTTGGAAGGTTATACCTTTCTAAGAATTTGTCTATTTCTTCCACGTTGTCCAAATTACTGGCATAGAGTTTGCTTGTAGTAGTCTCTTAGGTTGCTTTGTATTTCTGCAGTGTCTGTTGTAACTTCTTTTTCATTTCTAATTTTATTGATGAGTCCTCTCCCTCTTTTTCTTGATGAGTCTGACTAATGGTTTATTAATTTTGTTTATCTTCTCAAAGGACCAGCTTTTAGTTTTATTGATCTTTGCTATTGTTTTCTTTGTTTCTATTTCATTGATTTCTGCTCTGATCTTTATGATTTCTTTCCTTCTGCTAACTAAGGGTTTTGTTTGTTCTTCTTTCTCTAGTTCCTTGAGGTGTAAGTTAGATTGTTTATTGTATTGGAGATTTTTCTTGTTTCTTGAGGTAGGCTTGTATAGCTATAAACTTCCCTCTTAGAACTGCTTTTGCTACATCCCATAGGTTTTGGATCATCGTGTTTTCATTGTTGTTTGTCTCTAGGTATTCTTTTATTTCCTCTTTGATTTCTTCAGTGATCTCTTGATTATTTAGTAACATATTGTTTAGCCTCCATGTGTTTGTGTTTTTTATGTTTTTTTCCCCTGTAATTCATTTATAATCTCATAGTGTTGTGGTCAGAAAAGATGCTTGATATGATTTCAATTTTCTTAAATTTACTGAGGCTTGATTTGTGACCCAAGATGTGATCTATCCTGGAGAATGTTCTGTGTGCACTTGAGAAGAAAGTGTAATCTCTTTTTGGATGGAATGTCCTATAAATATCAATTAAATCTATCTGGTCTGTTGTGTCATTTAAAGCTTGTGTTTCCGGGCTTCCCTGGTGGCGCAGTGGTTAGGAGTCTGCCTGCCGATGCAGGGGACACGGGTTCGTGCCACAGTCTGGGAGGATCCCACATGCTGCAGAGTGGCTGGGCCCGTGAGCCATGGCTGCTGAGCCTGCACGTCCGGAGCCTGTGCTGCACAATGGGAGAGGCCAGAACAGTGAGAGGCCTGTGTACCGCAAAAAAAAAAAAAAAAAAACCACAAAAAACAAAAACAAAATAATAAAGCTTGTGTTTCCTTATTAATTTTCTGTTTGGAAGATCTGTCCATTGGTGTAAGTGAGGTGTTAAAGTCCCCCACTATTACTGTGTTACTGTCGATTTCCTCTTTTATAGCTGTTAGCAGTTGCCTTATGTATTGAGGTGCTCCTATGTTGGGTGCATAAATATTTACAATTGTTATATCTTCTTCTTGGATTGATCCCTTGATCATTATGTGGTGTCCTTCCTTGTTTCTTGTAACATTCTTTATTTTAAAGTCTGTTTTATCTGAGTATTGCTACTCCAGCTTTCTTTTGATTTTCATTTGCATGGAATATCTTTTTGTATCCCCTCATTTTTAGTTTGAATGTGTCCCTAGGTCTGAAGTGGGTCTCTTGTAGACAGCATGTATATGGGTCTTGTTTTTGTATCCATTCAGCAAGCCTGTGTCTTTTGGTTGGAGCATTTAATCCATTCACGTTTAAGGTAATTATAGATATGTGTGTTCCTAGTACCATTTCCTTACTTGTTTTGGGTTTGTTTTTGTAGGTCCTTTTCTTCTCTGTGTTTCCCACTTATAGAACTTCCTTTAGCATTTGTTATAGAGCTGGTTTGGTGGTTAATGTTCTTAACTGTGTTTCTTCCACACTATTCCTGGCTTCCGCAGCTAGCTTTCCAACGGCTTTTTTCCAAAAATGAAATATTCTGTCAGAATTCCGTATGTAAAGCTAATCAAGACGGGGCTGCTGTGGAGCCTGAAAGCCCAGCCTTCTGGCCTCTCCCCGACGTCTAGGCAGCCCCATAGCCCCTGTGGGGATGCTTTCACTGACTAGAGTTTGGGAAGTGTTTTTATTAAGGTGAATATGTGCTGAGGAGCAGTAACTTAAAAAAGAAAAGTACTCCAGTCTGGAAACACATGTTCAGAGAGTTGTGTGCATAGTGATTAAAGGAGTGACTGTATATTTGTTAATTATTGAAACTAGTGGTCTTTATGATTGTTTAGTTACTCTCTGATACTATTTATTGCATAAAACATGTGAAAATCTTGTACTCTTTGGCCTGTATTCTTATTAAGAAGTCTTATTTGCAGGGTAACTACACACTGAGCAAGGTTCATGGTATAATTAATAGTTTAACACATAGTAAGTTTTAACCCCATAAATAAATAGAATTGGAATCTGAACTGTGTAAGACATTTTCTAAAATCCTATCTGTTATTTTCTCTTTCAGGAGAAGATGATGGTAAGTTAAAAGTCTCATTTTATGTTTGCTTCAAATGTAGAAGAAATGCCTTTAATGATCAAAATTTGATTTTTTCCTGTTTTTAATTCAAAAGAAATCCTATTTTTTTCCAGAAAATAACTACCAATCAATGGTGACCAAAAATATGAGTTTTTTATAATTTAAAGTTACACTATGTTAGGGACTTCCCTGGTGGCACAGTGGTTAAGAACCTGACTGCCGGTGCAGGGGACACGGGTTCAATCCCTGGTCTGCAAAGATCCCACATGCTGCGGAGCAACTAAGCCCATGCGCCAGAACTATTGAGCATGTACCCTAGAGCCCACGAGGCACAACTACTGAAGCCCGCGTGCCTGGAGCCCATGCTGCGCAACAAGAGCAGCCACCGCAATGAGAAGCCTGTGCACTGCAACAAAGAGTAGCCCCCGCTCACCACAACTATGGAGAGCATGCGTGCAGTAACAAAAACCCAACACAGTCAAAAATAAATAAATAAATTTTTAAAAATAAAGTTACCCTATGTGTCAAGGGCACAGTGATGGGCATTGTAAAGGATAGAAAGATGTATAAAACGTGCCTTCCCTCTAGGAGCTAAAAATATGTATAGTAGGAATGATCACTGTACATAAGTGATAATAAAGAAGTATTACATACATAGTACAACATTAGGTGGTGTAGCTCTTCAGAGGTAGAACAGATCCTGCCTCACTGGGAAAATTTACCGGAGGAGGTGGCATTTGAGATGGACTTGAATGATGGACTGATTTAAAGCCAGTAGAATTGAATAGTGTGTGCTACTTGGATGATAGCATGGACCAAGGGGTTGAGAAAGGAAAAACAGGCATGTTTGGGGAGAGTAGGAGAGACTTCATATATGGGGTAATTTAAAATTAGATGAGTAGGGCTTCCCTGGTGGTGCAGTGATTGAGAGTCCGCCTGCCGATGCAGGGGACGTGGGTTCGTGCCCCAGTCCGGGAGGATCCCACATGCCGCGGAGCGGCTGTGCCCATGAGCTATGGCCGCTGAGCCTGCGCGTCTGGAGCCTGTGCTCCGCAAAGGGAGAGGCCACAGCAGTGAGAGGCCAGCGTAACGCAAAAAAAAAAAAAAAAAAAAAAAAGATGAGTAGAGGCCAGATTATTGAGGACCTTAGGAGCTAGACTTTTCCTGTTAGCAGCTGGGGCTTTTTGAGTAAACAAGTGAAATAATGAATGATGTTTTGTGTAAGAGTATCATCTAAGTAAAAGTATGTTGAATGAATGATTCTCTAGGAAGATGTTTGTGTTGTTTTGCTAAGGGTGAGGACTCTTAGGAGGCAAAATAATTCCCCACCATCTAATTTATCCTCTGGACTCCTTGCCCAACTCACCTTGTGTGTTGAGGTTTTTGTGTTTTGTTTGTTTGTTTTTGCGGTATGTGGGCCTCTCACTGTTGTGGCCTCTCCCGTTGCGGAGCACAGGCTCCGGACGCGCAGGCTCGGCGGCCATGGCTCACGGGCCCAGCCGCTGTGCGGCATGTGGGATCTTCCCGGACCGGGGCACAAACCCGTGTCCCCTGCATCGGCAGGTGGACTCTCAACCACTGCTCCACCAGGGAAGCCTGTGTGTTGAGTTTTTATCATCATGCTTTGCTTTTCGCAATTAAAATAAGGAGGAGTAACTTAGGAAGTATATTAACTGTTTTTATCTTTATTGACTGCCATTTTTCTTTTCACTCAGAACAGTATAGGGCTAGAAATAGTTCTTTTAGCATAGTACACAAGGAAGGCTCCTTGATATTCTGGTCGTTAACTTTTCTGAAGAATTATTTTGAAAATTTAGGGAACTTTTTTATTATCTCAAAACTTAGTAGTTTTAGATAATTGAGAAAATATACTTAGGTTTATTGCTCAGGAAAAATGGAATTAATAATTTGATTTTCATATTAATTATAATTCACTTTTTTTCTGGAAGTTTTGAATAATGCTATGGTTATCATCAAAAGCAAATTTAAGATTGTTTCTCCTCATACTTATGGATATTTAAGCCTTCAAGTGAATAAGGTTTATATAATATTTTGCTGGAAGTTTTCTCAAAAATTTTACAAGTCAGAATGTCATTTATAAGAACTTTTTCCCAAAACTACTTCAGTAACTTTTGGACGTTATTTTCTAGAACCATATGCCTGTTTTTCCATTACACATGAGCAGTGGACATATTCCTTAATCTGTCATGAGAAATATTTTATAGACTTAATATATTCTTATTTATGAATGACCATTTAAACATTTTAACCCAATTCTGTGTGTGTATAATTTTGATTGTTTTTGTTTTGTTTTTTAGGAGAATCGTTCTACACGTGGCTAGAAGGTAAATTTAATGTCTGCATTTTAAATTTATTGGCATCTTACAAAAAATGAATTGATTTATTTAATATATATTTGTAAGTTTTAGGTTTCATTAAATCTTGACAGTGTTTGAAAGAAAATAACATGTTTTAGGTTATTATAGTTTAGGATAAAATTATTTGAAAATTTTGAGGATATTGGTCAGCTAAAAACCAGTGTTATGGAAATATACAGGGCAAATGCGGTCATCAGGGTTCCAGAACTGGTTCCCAGTCTTATTTCCACTCTGTATGTAGTACTCATCCAAATTACTTTTCTAGTAACCACTATGCAAGTCTGTTTTTTTAAGTAGAGGCATTCTCTTTGGAAGGAAGTAACTGTTTTTTATATATGAAATTAAGGGAAGATGAATTTGAATTCAGAAGATTTTAAACACGTTTACACATGTAATCTAAACTTGTCTAACTAAAGGATAAAGTAATATAGATCCCAAAATATCATATATCTTTGCATTCTTATATTTTCTAGTGTTGAAATTATGAAACGTTATTAATGGAAAGCTGAAACATTCTAGGATTTTAACAACTTTGCTTAATAACTGGATATATGATGCTTTTAAAAAATTTACCAAATTGCCATTAATTTATGAAACCAAAAGTTCAGATATATTAATGAAAGATAAGGGGACTTCCCTGGTGGCGCAGTGGTTGAGAGTCTGCCAATGCAGGGGACATGGGTTCATGCCCCGGTCCGGGAAGATCCCACATGCTGCAGAGCAGCTAGGCCCGTGAGCCATGGCCGTTGAGCCTGCACATCCAAAAAAAAAAAAAAAAAAGATAAGCAAGTTGAATGACACTGGAAAATGGATATTTCATAGCCATAACCTTATAGGAACTCTACTGAGTTAAACTAAGCACTTAATTCCATTTTATCTTTGTTAATCAGTTGTGTTAACTTATGGACGTGATTTCTCTTTCTTTTTTAATGAATTTTTTTTTTTTTGGCTGTGTTGGGCCTTTGTTGCTGCACATGCACTTTCTCTAGTTGCGGCGAGCAGGGGGCTACTCTTCACTGCAGTGCACAGGCTTCTCTAGTGGAGCACGGGCTCTAGGCACGCAGGCTTCAGTAGTTGTGGCACGTGGGCTCTAGAGCTCAGGCTCAGTAGTTGTGGCTCCCGGGCTTAGTTGCTCCGCGACATGTGGGCTCTTCCTGGACCAGGGATCGAACCTGTGTCCCCCGCATTGGCAGGCAGATTCTTATCTACTGTGCCACCAGGGAAGGCCCGATGAACTATTTTTGATGTGCAAATACTGCTAGGAATTATATTGATAAATGGCCAATGTGGGAAGAGATGCTTATCTTTGTTTAATTAGCTTTATTTTAAGAGCACAAATTGTGAAAAGTAGTATTTAGGTTAAAAGAGGTGGTCAGAGACTATGCATATTGATAATGGAGGATGAGAGTGAAATTTATGGGAAGTATCGGATTCTAGGATATACTATATCAACCACTCTTCTAGTATCCTATTGATGGGAGTCCCTGAATATTGATACAGGGTCCAGCGAGCACTCCTGTTTATAGGCAACTGGCTCAACTTTTCTGAGATTCAGTTTCCAGGTCTGGGGCACGAGAGTGGCACTAGGCATCCAGCTTACCTACACTGTGAGTGTAGATGATGCCTGTGAAAACTGCTTCAAAAATCACTAAACAATGTACAAATGCCAAATAATAGTGTTACAGTATATCTAGCCGTTTTGTGAGAGAAAAAGTTATATATTGGTGTCCTATAATTCAGTTGATGAAAATGAATTTGAATGAAATTCAATCCAAAAGAGGAAGAGCAGAACCACTTTCTGAATTGAATAGTTGGATTTGCCAGGCATTAGGGCTGGCAGCAGACTGCAGGCGGGGAGCACCTCTCCAGCACTTTCTGCTAAGAGTGTTGTGTGTCTTCTTGGTGCATTCACTTGGCTTATCTTTTATTCTTAAGATTTTGCTTGAAGTTACCTAATTTTCACAGTTTACAGAAGTACATATCTACTCCTTCTTTCCCTCTTAACACCCATCCACTTTTAGGTGAGGGGCTTTGTGGGCTTTGCAAATTAGAATTCCCTTCTAGTTTTCATGTTCTCATTTTTAGGCATATGAATTTTCATGAACTTTTCCTGTTTTCCCTTCTCTTGTCTTTAGATATTTTACTGCTTAGAGAAGTAGGTTGGAAGGAAGAGATATTGAACTTCAGATCTGATCATTTTGCTACTTGATAACAGATTTGATTAAAAGTTTTACTAGAGGGCTTCCCTGGTGGCGCAGTGGTTGAGAGTCCGCCTGCCGATGCAGGGGACACGGGTTTGTGCCCCAGTCCGGAAAGATCCCACATGCCACGGAGCGGCTAGGCCCGTGAGCCATGGCCGCTGAGCCTGCGAGTCCGGAGCCTGTGCTCCGCAACGGGAGAGGCCACAACAGTGAAAGGTCCCCGTACCACAAAAAAAAAAAAAGTTTTACTAGAGAAGTTAATACCTAATATTTTATCAAAGTCATTCATATTGTTTATATCCCTTGTTACCATAAACATTCAAATTTGGCCATATACTTTTACGAAGAAGCCACAAAATAGAACTGAATTTCTACCTTTTGGTCTCTATCCATGATGATGAGAATATTCTAGGAAGAATTCTGAATTAGGGAATGAGATCTCAAAATAATTATTTTTTCCTATTAGAAGCTACTTGCTTCAGAGCCATCTATGGTAGAACATAAAGGGGAGAGTAAGTTGAAGATCTAAAAGATCCTGAAAGGATGCAAAGTAAGCCACATACATACTCTTAACATTTTAAAAATCCTTCAGCATATGGGCTTTCCTGGTGGCGCAGTGGTTGAGAGTCTGCCTGTCGCTGCAGGGGACACGGGTTCGTGCCCCGGTCCGGGAAGATCCCACATGTCGCGGAGCGGCTGGGCCGGTGAGCCATGGCCGCTGAGCCTGCGCATCCAGAGCCTGTGCTCCGCAACGAGAGAGGCCACATCAGTGAGAGGCCCGCGTACCACAATAAATAAATAAATAAATAATTTTTTAAAAAAAATCCTTCAGCATATAAATGAGATTATTTCTTAGTTTCACTGTTGAAGCCCATTTTTCCCCATAGGGAGAGTAAAAAAACCAAAAAGCAAAAAAGACAAAAACAAACTCTGTTGGGTGGTAGGAAAGGGGAAAAGCTAATTGTTCTGTGTCTGATGTGGATTCTTAAAACTTCTTGCATTTTTATTTTAAAATTTTTCTATAAATATTTTCTAAAAATGTTTCTCTTTTTTCATTGTGGTAAAATATACACAGTATAAAATTTACCTTCTTAAGCATTTCAGAATTTATTTAAAAGCATTAAGTTCATTCATAATGTGTATTACTCTTATAATAAGAGAAAATATTTTTAAATGGAGGCAGGGGTTGGATAGGATGGTGAAATTATCTTGACCTCTGTTTTGAGCAAAAGCCTGTGTGGCTTAAGAAGGCTACATAAAATAAATTTCCATCATATTCCTGAACTCCATCTTGATATGGTTTTACTCACATAGTAAATAATCACACATTTTTTTTAATTGTCTGAAACTCCTTGATGTCTGTTTTCCAAGTTTTCGCTCCTTACCTGTGGAACATACAGTTAAGTAGAATTATTAGGATTATTTTTATTATTTTTTATTAATTTATTAATTATTAGGATTATTTAAAAATATTCCAGGGCAAAGGATTAATAAGAACCACTAAAGAATCTGGAGGAAGGAGAGAAGTAGAATTCAGTCTCTTCTTCCTCCACTAACAAGTAGGTTCAAATAAAGAACATCTATAGGGAAGGGAAAAGGAGAAACAACTATTGTTATGCCAAAGCAGTGACTTTATATCTGCTTTAGTTTAGCCTAAACCACAAAAAAACTGTACTGTTGCCTTCTGAGTAATATGAGGACTTTTCCAAGTGCATCCATAGTGTTTGGACCTCCAGTAGCCCAGACATTTGTATCTTATTCTGCACTAAGTTATACTCAGTTAACTCCATTCTGAAGTCAGAATCTTATTTTATCTTCAGTGATAGTATCTCAATCTAATTATTTTATATTAGTCCTTGATTTGTTTTTAATGTCCTCAAATCTTAACTTTAAAAATAAGCTCATGTAGGGCTTCCCTGGCGGCGCAGTGGTTGAGAGTCCGCCTGCCGATGCAGGGGACACGGGTTCGTGCCCCGGTCCGGGAAGATCCCACATGCTGTGGAGCGGCTGGGCCCGTGAGCCATGGCCGCTGAGCCTGTGCGTCCGGAACCTGTGCTCCGCAACAGGAGAGGCCAAAACAGTGAGAGACCCGCATACCGCAAAAAAAAAAAAAAAAAAAAAAAAGCCCATGTACCTAATCCTCTTTTGCGGTATGCGGGCCTCTCACTGTTGTGGCCTCTCCCGCTGCGGAGCACAGGCTCCGGACGCACAGGCTCAGCGGCCATGGCTCACGGGCCCAGTTGCTCCGCGGCATGTGGGATCCTCCCGGACCAGGGCACGAACCCGTGTCTCCTGCATCGGCAGGCGGACTCCCAACCACTGCGCCACCAGGGAAGCCCCCTAATCCTCTTGATTCAGTATTTTTGTTATCTTAATGGATGTAATTTCTTTTTCAATATTTTTCTGAATAGGTTTGTGTTTGGAGAAAAGAGTCTTCTATAAGCTTATATCGGGACTTCATGCTAGTATCAATTTACATCTTTGCGCAAATTATCTCTTGGAAGGTAATCACATTTTTTCTATTAGTATAAAAATTGTTGGGGGAAAATACATATTCTCTATAGAGCAAAAATCCTGTTTATTAAGAGTGTATAATATATTTCTCTTTCTCTTTAGAAACCTGGGGTAAACCTACCTGGGGACCTAATATGAAAGAATTTAAACGCCGCTTCGACCCTGTGGAAACCAAGGGAGAAGGCCCAAGAAGGCTAAAGAATCTGTACTTCTTGTATTTAATTGAGCTTCGAGCTTTATCAAAGGTGGCCCCGTACTTTGAGCGCTCAATTGTCGATCTTTACACTGGAAATGTAAAAGAGGATGCTGACACAAAAACACTTCTACTGAATATCTTTCAAGATACAAAGTAAGAATTGAATTGTCAGTGATCTGAAATTCTCCACTCTGTAGTTGAGTGAGGCAGTTCTTGAAATATTGATACAACGAAAACTGACTTCTGAAAGTTATTAGGAAAAGGGAGAATTAGAACTGAGAAGGAAAGTGTTCCATAGAATGGCAGCATTTTAAAAATATTTCTAAAAATGTTGACTGAAAAGCGTCGTCTATAAAGCTTTGTTGCATAAACTTTCACACTTTGAGAATAGGCTGTATTTTTAAATATAACTTTAAATTTTATGTAGTACCAAAATTTAATGCTACTTTAATGTTCTTTCTACCAATTTTGTATTCTTCCAGTTGCTACTTAAATTCAGATGATAATAGGTGATAGCATAAGGATAGATTACCTAAGAGGACATTAGCCTTACGTTCTACAATATACCCTTTAAAAAAAAAAATCCTGGGTGTATAAAACTGCACTTTACTGATTGTTAAAAATGAGCACAGAGGAGAGTTGGGTTAACAAATGTCTGAAGTATATTATGCATTACATTTTTTTAAATGTTTTAAAATGTTAAGTTTTGTACATTTTTTCACACAAATTGTTTTTAGTTAATTTTCTAGGTTATTTTTGTCACATAATTTCTTCAAAACATTACACTCTCATAAATTATAAAGCCCTCTTTTTTTTTTTTTTTTTTTTTTTTTTTTTGCGGTACGCGGGCCTCTCACTGTTGTGGCCTCTCCCGTTACGGAGCACAGGCTCCGGATGCACAGGCTCAGCGGCCATGGCTCACAGGCCCAGCCGTCCCGGACTGGGGCATGAACCCGCGTCCCCTGCCTGCATCGGCAGACAGACTCTCAACCACTGTGCCTCCAGGGAAGCCCCAAAGCCCTCTTTATCTTGCTTTACTCTTTGATTGAATAGTTTAAACTGTTTGCTACCTTCCCATGTTACCAAACCTTACATATGAGTAAATTCTGAATTTTAAATATTTGTAGGGATAGAAAATTCTACCAGAGCTTGAATTTTTCATCTGTAGCTTATAATATTTTCATTTCATTAGGTCCTTTCCCATGCACTTTGATGAGAAATCCATGTTTGCAGGTGACAAAAAGGGGGCCAAATCGTTAAAGGTAAAATGTTCTTGACTGGGGGACCAGGTGGGGAACAGTTTACTGGTTGTGTTTTAATCCTGTTCATCTAAACTTTCTTTCCCAGTTCACCATCTTGTTGGTCTGACTGGATTTTACTATAAATGACACAAAAAGCTCTTTCTCAATTCCTTTCTCCTTTCTAGTTTGCCCAGCTGCTTAGTGAATTCTCAGTCATACCTCTGACTAATGACACCTTTGTAAATGACACCTTTGAAAATGCCTTTCAAAAGGCATTATTTTGAAAGTTTTCTTACTTACTTTTCTTTCATTTACTTATTGCTGTTTTGATGCGTCTTAAAAAATCATGCACTGTTAGCCACTTTGAAGGCAGTAAATAGTATCTTTTCTAATGTTTACTTTACAAAACGTTACAGCTTTGAAACTATTATGTTTTTGTCCTAATGGGCTAACATATAAGGCAAAAATGACCTGCTGGCCTGTGACATCAGGAGGAGACTATATTTTAGGAACATTATGCAACTTCATGTTACAAGCATTTGGTTTTCATTTGCTTACAGTAATTAAGGAATACATTGTACCCTTACAGTGTTCATAAAAGTATTTGAAATTGACTGGCAAATAGTCTACCACAGCTCCACAATTTTTTATATGCAATTCTGAAATCCAAAAAGCTCCTAAAACTGGAACATTTTTCTTATGTTTGGTACAAATTAATTTGTTAGCAAAACCTAACCTGAACTGGTGTAAGGATATTTGTAGTGTTTTTTAAAAAATTCTGCTTCGTATGAATATTCTTACATTTTGTTGCAAAAACAATCATGTATTTGATTACAGGGTGTTGCCATACACTCTGGTGGGGTGCTTCATAATACATAGTGTGTGTACTACATTTCTAAAATCTCAAAAATTCTGAATTCTGAAACACATTTGGCCCCGAGATGTTTTAGATGTGGATATGCTACAAGAATGAATGCATTAGTAAGAGTTCCTTGGTATTTCTGAAATGAAGTAATTTAGCCACAACTATATTTTAGTTTTGGAAGGTTGTTTTGTTTTATAGGTATATTAGTATTACAGTATTTAACATAATGCTAATTCATTTTTGTAATGTTTCCTATTTTCTTAGTGTTTATACAAATATTATACTTCTGATCAAGACAACTATAATTATGTATCTTTTTATAGATGAGGAAGGTAAGACTGAAAAGAGAGGTTTCACAGCTAGCTTTCAAGTTATTAAATGCTGGAAATTTGGTTTCCTGTTTTTCAAAGGTGTAGAAAGGAGAATATAAGTCAATTTTTCCATCTGCTCCAAAGAACATGAATTACATGAGAATGGAGAGCAAAGGAGTTTTTGTGTTCTATTTATGTTGTCTTTCTTTTGGCCAAGGTATTGATTCCTCCAAGCGCTTTAAGTTTTCGGGTGACTCACTCCAGCTCTTTGCAATAAAATGTTTACCTCGGTGCAATAAAATGATTTTTATTTTCTATGTTTGCCCTGTGAAAAAGATGAGGAAACTTCCTCTTAGCTAGTTTTGTCCTTAGAGAAGGTGAGACTGACCTTAGAGTCACAGAAACCCATGCACAGGTGCTCACAGGCATCTAACTGTGTGGGAAACTAATACAGCAAAAGTCAAAGATCCAGTAAGCAAGCATCCTTGGAGAAACTGCAATAGCAAATGTGGGGGACTGAGATCACAGACCTCTTGTATAGCCCTGTGATCATCGGTGCTGATGGGGAGTACATGTTATAAACATGGTGTGGTCCTAAGGAGAGAGATATGGACACTGATTATTGTTCTAGGACTAGCTTTCTGATTTAGACTCGTACAAAACAATGCAACAGAAATAAATGAAACATAATATAGGTGTATTCACCACTGGTTGTACGCAGATATCAAATGGAAGCAGCAGTTAAGCTCCTTCAAAGTAAAAACCGTGTATTATTTACTTTGGGGTCCCCTGTAGGGTATCTGTTGGTGCTTTGCGTGGAGCGGCCCCTCAATCAAAAGGTGGTTGAATTAACATGTAGAATGAATTTTATAAACTGCCATTGACGTTAGCTGTTTCATGTGCCTTGTGCTCTACACATTGAAATACTTCTCTTCATTGTTGACAAACACAACTCATTCGTTAGTAAGCTTCGAAACTTTTATTATAATTCAGACAAACGCGGTTTAGTTTTAAATGTCTAATTAGAATGAACATGTGTTCTGCTTGTTAGGAGGAATTCCGGTTACATTTCAAGAATATCTCCCGTATAATGGACTGTGTTGGATGTGACAAATGCAGGTTATGGGGGAAACTACAGGTTTGTGTGTTGTCTTCTATTTTGAAACTATTACCTTAAATTTCTCCACTGAGAAGTTGAAAGTTTTTACTAAAATGTCCTCATTGTTCATTGAATTCGAAATCCAAAGTGTGGTTTTTCTGTTTTATTTATAAAAACAATTAATATTAGACTGTGTGTGTTATATGTGTATGTATTAGGATGTTTTTCCTATTATTGTAGGTTAATGATTTTAGTTTTATTGTATCTGTTTCTGTTGGTACAATCTCAGATTCATTTTTGAAGTTGGTGGTTATAAATAGTGTATTGGTATTTTATATACCTATATAAAATGTAAAATATAATTATGTAAGAAATTTAATTATCAAATTTTGGTCACTGAATTTGTATCAGTGATCAAAAGAAGGAGGCCCCCTAGTCACAAAATAGGAAAGTTCTGCCCAGCAGGCCCATTTACCTAAATGTTTCAGTGTAAAAAGGATTGTGCGATGGTTTTCTCTTATCTTTTTACAAAGATGATATTAAGTCATAGAAAGTCAAGAGACAGAATTTTTTTAATGGAGGCTACACTGAAATCAGATTTTTCTTTTTCTCTGTTGCTAATAATTGAGAAATTATTAAGTGTAAGTATCACTATACCTATAAACTTATACTAATTTCTAAGTTTTGAATTGTTAGGGGCTATAAAGAATGCTTTCAGAGTTACATATTGAACACTGTAATCCTAATGTGATATTTTCTACGTTAAAAAAGCATTTTAGTAATTTGGAATAGTAGGATATGTATCCAAAAAGTGTTAAACTACTCAGATTTTCTTAAAAGCTTAGATAAATTTATCATATGCATAATCTGTGAGGAAGTGAAACTGTATTTTACATAGTTGAACATTTTGGTGAAAAGTTCAGTTCATATGAATTTCCTGACTTCTCATCACAGTGACTGAGTATTCCTTTAAACCTTTATAGCAGTTATTATTATATGAATTTAATTGAAAGTTTATCACTATTTTCTTTAGACTCAGGGTTTAGGAACTGCCCTGAAGATATTATTCTCAGAAAAGGAAATCCAAAAGCTTCCAGAGAACAGCCCATCTAAAGGCTTCCAACTCACTCGACAGGAAATAGTTGCTCTTTTAAATGCTTTTGGAAGGTAAGAACTGTTTTCATAGTGAAGACTTTTTTTTTTTTTTTTTTTTTTTTTTTTTGCGGTACGCGGGCCTCTCACTGTTGTGGCCTCTCCCGTTGTGGAGCACAGGCTCCGAACGCACAGGCCTAGCGGCCATGGCTCACGGGCTTAGCTGCTCCGCGGCATGTGGGATCTTCCCGGACCAGGGCACGAACCCGTGTCTCCTGCATTGGCAGGCGGATTCTCAACCACTGTGCCACCAGGGAAGGCCACCCATAGTGAAGACTTTTGATTCCCTTGCTGGTTTCAACAAACTGCAAAGATCATCTTCTTTGCTAAAGTAGTCTGTTTTGCTTTGTTTTGTTGACAAAGAGGGAAGCATTATTGTCATATAGCATCGTACCTGCACTCACAAGCCAGTTTCTCTACAGGTTACAGGAAAAAGTAATAGTTTCAAATTGCCAGCATTTCCCAGTTTGCCTTCTCAATTTTGTGGGGAAATATAATAAAATTCTCTTTAGCTGGTTTTAACTCGTTCAAGTACAGTAGCAGGAGTAAGGAGAGTTTGGCTCAGAAGGTGAGGAAAGAAAAAGACATTAAACCTTTCAGCTGCTCTGTGTCTTAATCTGAGGAGGCATTTTTCTTTCACTCATTCTTCCCCCATTGTTTTCTGTGTACATACATACAGTTTGCTTTTTGTTTATACCACAGATGGTTTCATAATTTGAATTTGCCTACAGAGATACATGCAGTACCAACTAAGTGAAGAATACAGAAGAGAAGGAAAAGAATCATAGAAAATCAGAGAAAACAATACTATACTGCCCTGGGAAAAAAGGCAAAGTCAAATCAAGGAAGACTTAAACAAATAAAGAAAGAAAGAACAAAGTCATACAGAGATTTTTTGTTTTCTTAACGTGCATTTTTAAGTTAAAAAGAGGCAGTTAAATTAAAAATAAATTAATTGAATTAATTAATTAATTGCCCCTTCCCCATCTTAATAGCAAAGATTTCACCTCTTGTTCCCTGTATTTAAAGATGACCATGTAGGTTGAGATTTCAAACACAAGATAGACATAGAATGTGCACTGGTAATTGGTGTTTCATGAAAAATTCAATCCACCCACTTAAGAGGCTTGTAGTAACATAAAATAGGAGAAGCTGAATTAAATTTAAATTATTTGAAATTTAAATGACGATTTTAATCAGTTTAAACACTTTTAATTGAAGAATAGTTGATGGTACAGTATTATGTTACAGGTGTACAGTATAGTGATTCACAGTTTTTAAAGGTTATACTCCTTTTATAGTTATTATAAAATGTTGGCTATATCCCCTGTGTTGTATAATGTATCCTTGTAGCTTATTTTATACATAGTAGTTTGTAACTCTTAACCCCCTACCCCTATGTTGCCTCTCCCCAGTGGTAACCACTAGTTCTCTATATCTGGGAATCTGCTTCTTAAAACGTATTTAAATCTAAATTAAATTTAATTGAGAAAGAAGCAGATGTTAACTTCCTCAAAATTTCTCTGCATCTCACAAGGAATCATTCACAAATGCAACCCTTCCAGCTAAGTTCTCTAACTAGAGCCTGCTAGTACCTTTTATTGCTCCCTAGAGAGTACTGGACTCAGATTCAGGTCCTAGCATTCTGGAATCCTGGCCCTGCCATTTACTGGCAGCAGGAGCTCAGGTACATCACTCCTTTCTCCCAGCTTGTTTCCTTTCTCTGTATAATGAAGGAGGAGTAAAAACCTTTCTCACAGAGTTAACATGAAGATAAAACAAGGTCCTGTGTGACACTTTTCAATCACAAGACGCTACCTGAAGTCCATGGCAATGGTGGACGTGGGGATGGGGCTTTACAAACACCATTGTATGTTTAGTGCCCGCATATTTTCAGGACTTAAAAAATTGTCTTAGTGTTTTTATGGCTAGAGTAGATGTGAGAAACCTTTCTTTTCTTAAGGGTAATGACACTCAGGGAGGGATGATTACACAAACAAGGCACAGCCTAATTTAGTCTCCCTTTTCCTCCCCATGGAAAACAAATAGCAGCCATCTGCTTTTTAAATCTCTTTTAAAATATTCATCTTTCTTTCCCCCTCATTATTAAAGTAATTCATGGTCATTATAGAAAATCTGGAAAAACGTGAAACTGTAATTTAGAAAACAAATTTAAAAATCACTCATAACCCTACCACCTACGACGATTTCAACATTTGGTATATTTTTAATGTGTATTTTCCCACTACTTATACATACGTGTGTGTGTGTACGTATTTTCAGAGTTGAAACCATACATTTCGTATGCTTTCTTACCCTTTTTACTTGGCATTACATTGTAATCATTTCCAAATATTATTAAAATTTTTTTCATAAGTGTTATTTTTTTCTTTTTTATGGAGGTATAATTGACATTCAGCATTGTATTAGTTTCAGGTGTCCAACATAATGACTCAATATTTGTATATGTTGCAAAATGATCACCACAGTAAGTCTAGGTAGCATCCATCACCGCATGTAGTTAGAGTTTTTCTTCTTGTGATGAGAACTTTTGAGATTTACTCTTTTAGCAACTTTTAAATCCATAAGCACCATTTTTAATATAGGCCAATATTCTATTACATGGACATACCACAATTTAGTGATTCTTTTATTTCTTAGTTGAGTTTAACTGTTTCCTTCATATGTATTCTATACATTTCTTACTTTTTCCTTAAAAAATATTACAGTTCTTAATAATTGTTAATGAGATGTGTTCATTGTATCTTCCACCTGATTATCAGTCCATTTAAGTAGTAAATGATGTTGGCTGCACTAACACACACAATTATCGTGTTACGCTTTGGGAGGGTTTGTGTATTCATTCCTGTTAAATGAATTGGTAGTTTTCTTGGTCTGACAACCTATATAATACATTTCTGCCTCACTTAGGGCAGCCAGGACAGCATTGCTTTGTCATGTGATGCTAGTGGGCAGAGACATATAGTGAGCATTGTCTTTGGTTCTGGCCAAGGAAGGCTGGGAAATGTGCTTTCTTTATCTTGAATACTCTGCAAACGTCTTTCCTACACTAACAGCCATTTTTTGATAGTTTCAACATTTATATCAAATGGCTTATTTTCCAGGGAACAAATTAATATACCTGTTGGCTATTAAAATATATTTTAGTACCCCTCTAAAAGTACCGGTAAAGCAGTAGGTAAATGCAGGTACGCTCTGTGCCTTCCTGTGTCTGTCTTAGAATAATAATAGGGAATGTGGAAAATCTCTCTTGTGTAATAAATTGTGAGGTCTGGAATGCATCTTCACAGAGACTCTGGTCCCATATAGTGCTGGCGAGTTTGTACTCCCCGCGTAAAAGGTAACATACAGTTAATTTTTATGATAACCTTTGAGTTTTCTGACACTCTCCATTTTGTATCTAAATCAGACTTTGAGCATATTTTTTTCATTGTTTTTTTCAGCTGCTGCTCTTTACTAAGCTCTCTTTTCTTTAGTTATGGACCTAGGTTTCTACCATATCTTCATATGTATTTTGATAGGTTTTTTTAAAAACAGGTACTTTGAGGTACAGCATATGATTTTACACATTTATTTTGTTTAATAATCATAATGTTTTTTCGTAATAAGTAAACACTCTTTCAGTCCTCTAATATTCTGAGGATTAGAGTAAGAATTCATTTTCTGTTAATCCTACAACTTGTAAGAATATAAAGAAAATGTTTTTGAGATCATAAAGGACATAGATTTTTTTGAGAGGACATATGGTCTTGGGATCTGATGAGCTGGTTAGAACCCACCTACTCTACTAGCTGAGCAACCCTGGGAAAACTACTTGATTTATTTAAGCCTCCGTTTTCCTAAAATGTAAAATCAGGGTTAATTTTATCTACCTTGTGGAATTTTTTTTAAACAATTAATGAGATTACATCTGTGATGAGCTTAGAACATTGCCTACCATACTTTAAGCTCTCAATATAAGAAAAGCTATTATTTATTAAGTTCTTAAAGAAATGAGCTCAGTACTGCATTCTACATTATCTTAAGCTATAGAAAGAAAAACATTAGATTTTTGTTGTATCAACCCTGAATTGTACCTAAGGATAATGGAGCTTATAGAATTTTTTTTATGATTTCCATTCTAGAGTTTTACTTCTGGGTCTGGGCTCAGAAGCATTTCATTCATTTATTCACTCAATAATAATTTATTGAACACTATAAATATGGGTGGATGGAGGGCACGGGGATTCATCAATAGACAGAATAAATAGAACCTGTACCTTTGGGTTAAAACAAATCCGTGCTTGGGGAACAACAAGAAAGAAGCGGATTTGGAGAGTAGTGTGCAAAATGAATTTACAAGGCCAAATGTAAATAATTTGAGATTCTTTAATGTAATGAATTATCATACCACTGTTTCCATCATTAAGCTAGAATCTGTTGATAATATGAAGTAACTGGCTTCCCTTGCCCCTTCTAAACCAAGACTAACAAACTACAGCTCTGTGTTTTGTCAGTCTTTAATAATCATAGTATACGCATTTAAAAATGGAAGCTTCACTGTTCAGTGTTGTTTACATCATTTTATTTTCAATTTTGCTTTCAAATTGTAGCCCATATAACAGCGTCAATCATGTGAAGTGTGTACACATATTAGCTGTGCTAATATGCTTTTTTTTTTCTCTTGTAGGCTTTCTACAAGTATAAAAGAGTTACAGAATTTCAAAGTCTTATTACAACACAGTAGGTAATAGAGGCTTTTATATGTCTAATTAGAGACATAAAGTGACTGTGTGAAGCCTTTTTAGTCTTGGACATTTCAGCAGAAGGAGACTAATCTTCAGACTTCAAGAATTCTGAACTCTTTTAAAGAGAAAATTCAAATGTTCACTTGAATATTTATGCTTCTTAATAGATTATCAATCAGATATTTGTAAATGAAGTATATACTTTTAAAACATGTAAACTACACTAATTCTGTATTTAATTCCATGTGTTTCCATCTGTTGAATATTCTGCTATTCCATTTGTTTAGAATTGGCTTTGTGCTTATTCTTTATTTCCAGCTGTCAAACTTAAATGAGTATGTCTCCATCTGAATAATACTGTTAACTAGTCTACTATGGAAAAGGAGAGCAAGGGAGCAAATGTTGCTTTGGGCAGGTATCAGTGACAAAAATTTGTCAGTGATTTTTAAATGTATTTTTAGCCTTGCCTAGCTCTGTGTGTCACCTTCTGTAAGATGGAAGTGTCAGCGTGATCAATGACCCTTTCAATGTATAGTTATAGTAGTTACTTAAGAATCCCCAAGACTTCAATTTCATTGGTTTTTATTGAAGATTTTAGGTGGTTGTTGTTGTGTTTTGCTTTGGTCTAAAGGACCTGGTTCGGCAAAGGTGAATAAGTAATATCCCCTTTGCTACCCAGCCAGATTTCATGTGCCTGCAGTGGGCTGGCTTAAAAGGATTCTTTACTTAGATTCTGTAAATCAGTTTCTGTTGATTGTGTGTTTCTTTGCCCTTAATCCAATTTTAGAAATTTTTGTTTAAGAAAATAAACCAAAAAAAAAATCGCATACTTATTTAACAGTTTCCATCTTGATAAAATTTGAATGGATTTATAACACCAAATGAAAACATTATATACACAAAACTTACTATTTTTAATTAAGCATTTTTAAAGGATTTTATTTCAGAATACAGTCTATGCAGTCCTCTTTCAATCTGATTTTCTTTGGTAGGGTATTTAAGTAGATAAATTAATTCATTACCTTCTCTAAGCTTCCCCTTTCCCCACCTTTTCTTTTTTAGTTCTTTGTATATAAATGGTACTTCAAGTGACTTGTACCAACAGATGACTTCATAAGTCCTAAACTGTCATTTTTAAACCTGGGATTTAAATATCCTTAATATTTAAAATATTATTTTAGAAGGTGTTAGTATATATAATGTGATTAATTTGGAAGGTTGCATCTGTGTAGAAGTAATGCGGGTATCAGTCTTTCACGAAGTAAATAAGTGCTCTTAAACCCATATCTTATCCTGCCAAAGTCTGAATGTGTTCATTGATGATTTTTAGTGGCATATTTTAACTTGTATTTAGTTGGCTTATCCCTCTTTTAAAAATACTTAGCTGTCCCTTGGAGGGCTATGGTTTGAGGGAGTAAGATGTCACTATTATTTTCTTACCCCACTTCTAACCTTTATAGACCTGGAGTTTTCATGTTGTTGATAGTGGTGGTATTTTTTTTAAGTTGAATAAAACAAGCTGACTTGGTTGGAGCCTCCTACTTTTTCTTTTCATTTTTAGGGATGCAAGTTATTGTCTGGTGGGAGAGGGGGACCTTCAGGTAAATTTGTCTAAAAAGTGAATAAGTAATCCTGCTGGTAAATTAATAAGAATTATTCTTAGTGTTTTTCAGAGTCTAAGAAAATGTGAATGTTTTGCACTTTGTCTATTATTACTGTAAGTTTAAAAATCTTCTTGGTAGTGTTACTTCACCGTTCCCTCAGTTAAAGGCTATTATTTAAGCTCTATTTCCTGAAGAAAATCTTTGGTCATTTCCATTTCTTCTTTCCTTTACTGTGATTTGTTTCAAGCTTAGTTAAAATTGTGTATTAGAGTGAGTTCTAGGAATTAAAAGATCTAGTTAGGGTAAAAAGTTCTTTTCAAGGTTTTAACAGATCTTTCACTACCAAGAAAATAAACAAATGAAGTATTCTTAAGCTGAAATCTATTTGATTAACTTTATTTTACCATCAGTTAGATTGTGGCAGGCAGCCTACGTTTTTGTGTATGTGTGTGCTTTTTAAATGAATGTGTAAGTGATATGAATCTTTGTTTTGTGAGCCTGTTGATGTTTTATGGTCCTTATGATATAAACTTTTTTCCAACTCACATACCTTTTTGCTGTCAAATGATACTAGAGTACCGACTGCATTGTGAAAAAATGCTTGCCTGGCAATAATACCTCTTGGCATTTTGTCTTTATCTCATCACCTAATTTAAAAGTCCAACACTTGATAATATAACAACTTGACAGAAATGATTGTACCAGCTGATAAAGTAATGAAAATGAAGAAAAGGAAAATATTCCTTCCTTCAGTGGCATGAGTTTTTTTTTTTTTTTAAGTGGCATCTATGTAAGTTAGAAATACTGTATATTAAAACTGGTAAATTTAAATGTTTCTCTTGTGTTGATTCTTAGGTTATGAGGAGGATCAGACAATATTAGTAATGGTTTTTACAGTTTTGAAATCTGATAAATCCAACGTTTTATTTTGACATTTTAACATTGTGAATTACTCAGTATTTGTAATCTCTGTACGTATATGAAACACTGTGCCATGTTTTCCAACTTTATCTAGGTGCCACTGTATATAAGAAAGGACAGCTATTTTGATCTCCGTCAGCATTGCCTTCATCTGGAAATTTGGGAACAGTTCACAGTAAACCTCTCAGCAGTTTGCAAACTGAAGTACCTGCAGAAACCATAGCTATTCACCAAAATACAGACTGGGTGCATGGTACCATGGAAATTATTTGGTAAAACAAAACAACATAGACACACACCAAATTTATGTGTACTCTATTTTAAGTAACATCTACAGGTGCAGCTTTAATTTTGAACAGAATTTCAAATAATTTGCTGTTGTACCCACCAGATTATAGAAAATGTGAATTAAATGTTTCTGCCATCTTCTTACCTTGTTCTTTTTTTTTTAAACCCCCTTTTAAATGTTTCCTTTTATGAGATGAAAACTTGGTTATAATTTGTGGTGAAGGGAGAAACTAAGTAGTCTGTGGTGGTTTCTTTTTAAAATCGTAATTGCACTCCGTGGCAGCCACTGCTGAAGGGCTTTGCATGGATTATTTATCTTCTCAGCAACCCTAGCAGGTTAAGTACGATTACTTCTCTGTAAATACAAAAACTGAGGATAAGAGAGGCTAAGTAACTTATCCATGGTCACACAAATTCTAGGTTGTGGGACTAGAATTTGAAACTAGAAAGCCTGACCCTATTATAGAGTCTTGGCTCAGAAGGTGGTGTATTTGCGTTAGTTTATAAATTGGCTTATTACCATTCAGCTAAAAACTGGGGACTTCTGGCATCTTTTGATTGGTATTGAGTCATAAAGCTTTTTAAATATACTTATTTTTTGAAAAGGTAATAATATTCACATGGTTCAAAAACCAAAAAATATACAGAGCTCTACAGTGGAACGTCACCTTTCTTGGGCCCAGCTTTCTGTACTAGGCATCCTTCCCCTGCCCTGACCATCAGTAACCTCTGCGCTTGGTTTCTTATGTTTCCATCCATACATCTTTAAGGCATATACCAACAAATACAAAAAGTCTTATTTTTTCTCTCATTTTTACCCAAAGAGTAGCATCATATACATACTGTTTGCTTTTTTTCCCCCCACTTAGTTTTTCTTGGCAGTCTTCCCACGTCAATAGATAGCTTAATCACTTTTTTTTTTTTTTTTTTTAGTAACTGCTTGGTATCCCATTATATGACTATGCAGTCGTTTAAATAGCCAATCTCCTATTAATGTGCATTTGGATTGTTTCCAGACATTGTATTTATGCCATTTTACACATATGTAAATATGTACTTGTAGTCTAAATTCCCCCAAATGGAATTTTTGGGTCAAAGACCATGTGCATTCATAATTTTGAAAGATATTAGAATATTGCTCTCCGCAGGGAATGGCTGCCAATTCACACACCCAGCTTCAGTTGAAGGCAGTGTCTGCTCCTCCACAGCCTTACTAATACCGGTTGTTTTTAAAAGCTGGATTCTTGCTATTCTGATAAGGTGCAAGATTATGTATCAGTGTATTTTATTTTGTATTTTTTCTACCATGAGTAAGGCTGACTACCTTTAATATGTTCAAGAGCCATATTTCCTTTTGTGTTCATAACTTTTACCCATCTTTCTACTGCATTGTTGATCTTATCAATTTCTAGGAGTGCTTTATTTATTAGAGATGTTCATACTTTGACTGTAATAAGCTGTATATATTTTTTTCCAGTCTGTCTTTTGACTTTGCTCATGGTGGTTTAGCCATGGAGATTTCTTTGTCTTTAAGCAGTCTAGTTTGTTTTAGTGGGTTCCAGACTTAGTGATAATTAAGAAGGCCCTCTTCACTCCACAGCAATAATTCACCTATATTTTCTTCTAGAACTTTTATGATTTTCTTTTAGATCTAAATTTTGACTCCTTGGAGTGTATCCTGGCATAAAGTGCAAGTTAAGGATCCAACCTAATTTTTTCCCAGACGATTACCCAGTTAATCCAGTACCATTCATCGAACAGCTCATCTTTTTTCCTCACTAGTTTGAGATGCTATGTGTATCTCATCTAAAATCCTGGGTTCTCTATTTCATGGATCTATTCACTCCTGTACCTGTACCACATTGTTTTAACTACTCAGGGCCCATGTTTTAAAACCTGGTACATTGGCCCTCTCTTATCTCCCCTGCCCCCTTTCAAAATTTTAAAATGATTTTTTTTTTTTTTTTTTTTTTTTTTTTTGCGTTACGCGGGCCTCTCACTGTCGTGGCCTCTCCCGTAGCAGAGCACAGGCTCCGGACGCGCAGGCTCAGCGGCCATGGCTCACGGGCCCAGCCGCTCCACGGCATGTGGGATCTTCCCGGACCGGGGCACGAACCCGTGTCCCCTGCATCGGCAGGCGGACTCTCAACCACTGCGCCACCAGGGAAGCCCTAAAATGATTTTTTTTAGCTGTTCTTGTTTGTTCCATAGGAGCTTTAAAAAAACAGTCCTTTAACATAAGAATCATGCTAAAAACTCTGCTCACCTCAGTGTTTTCTCTGGAGGGTTGCCCTTTTAACCACATATTGTGTCACTGTTCTTTTGATACTTCACCTGATAAAAATCTACTTTTTATTATCTGTTGTGTTAATCATTTCAGTATTCTAGATGCCAGCGCCCAAACAGGTGAGAGCAAAGAGACAGAACGTGAGGTGCCTGTGTAGACAGAATTTCATCTCAGTGCTTCCGTTTTAAGACTTGGTTCTCAAATCATTCTTAGAAGCTATCTTGCTATACAATCCTTATTTCCTTTTTTACCTCATTATGGATTCTTTTTCCAAAAGTTGGATGTGTGTCAAAGATTCATAACAAAACAGGGAGGGGCCCTTAAATGAGTATTAATCTTCTAAATGTGCAGTGGATAAAAGTGCAAGTGCAAGAAGACACCTTAAAAAACCCTGGCGGTATCTACCAGAAGAAACAGGATTTGAATATTCTTCTAGGAGCTGGGCATATAGCAGTGAACAAAACAGACATATCCCTGCCATTGCATAACTTATGAATTCTGTAACCTCTCACTAGGTTATATCTAGTTGACAGCGAGAATGCACCCAGAGGAAGAATACAGTTGACCCTTGAACAACATGGGTTTGAACTGCATGGGTCTACTTAACATGCAGATTTTCTTCAGTATATACATATTACAGTACTACGCGACGCGTGGTTGGTTGAATCTGCAGATTTAGAACCGGAGATACGGAGAGCTGATTGTAAAGTTACATGTGGATTTCTGACTACTTGGGGGTCAGCCCCCCTAACCTTCACGATGTTCAGTATAATCAACTGTGTATCAGTCGAAGAGGAATAGGTAACACAGAAACCTGTCTAGTGGAGAAGGTCCCCTCGATGTGAACAAATCTTATTTGTCTGCTTGACGGTGCCATCAAGTTGTCACGGGCTGATTAAAATCAATTAAAATCATCTACCTACCACCCCTTGGTCAGGGCAGAGTCTGCATTCACCATGCATCATTCTGCTATCATTCAACTTTTCCATGCGGATTTTCTTGACAGACTGTATCTCCAAATGGGTAAGTGTTCTGCTGCCCTTTACTGGGTTTTCAGTCCGCACACCTGGAGCCCAGACTCTAGGCTAGTGAGTGCACCAAGGGGATAGTGCACCAAGGATACACAGTAGCAGAAACTGAATGGCGCTGGTAAAGCATTATTTGGTTATCCTAAACTCACCCTTTCTATATCTCAATCAGTGCCTTCAAGGAGCACGTATGACTTGGGACTGCAAAGAAACAGGAGGGACTGTTGTAGGTTAGCAAGGGTCGTGGGAAATTGAGGATCAGAGTCAAGAAAGGTCAGAGTGACAGAGATCAGCAGAGAAAAGAGAAGGATTTTGAAGCTCATACCGGCTGAAAAGAAACAGGTCACGGATCCGGCTGAAGCGAGCAGGCCGCTCATCTCTAGTTCTGACTAGGCTCTTAAAGTTCAGAGACAGAAAACATATTCTGGAGATAAAAGACTGATATTCTGAGTGGCAGGGCACCAAGCTCCAAAAGGACAGACCAGGTTTGCAGGCTAAAGAATGAATGCTGGCAAGGTGTGATTAGTCTCTAGGAAAACAGGGGGTAGGTCCCAGTGACAGGTCAAGGAATAGAGATAGAGGTATGGTATCCAGCTTTAGAGGAACCAGGTAGATACCATTAGGAGCTGCTGAGTCAACAGGTTTGGACCTGAGGACTTTGAAACCCCTACTTGATAACCTGGTAGCCAGTCTCAGAACCCCACACTGAATGAACCCACATCAGTGCCCAGGCCCAGAGGAGCTGAGCGACAGGTACGGGTACTGAACACAGAGATCTAAGTTGGAGGCACACAAACATCAGCTGACTTCTAAGGTATTCTGACCCTTTGGTGCAAGGGCTCTTCATAAATACATACCTGCTAAGCGCCAAGAGTAGGGTTAATGTAAGGGTGGTGCTGTGTCCACAGACTGGGCCCACAGACACAAGTACTGAGCCCAGGGTCTAGCACAGAGTAGGTGCTCAATAAACACTGACTGAATTCCACTTCCTTATCCTCATGGTCCCTTTAAAAAAAGTGTTTCCTCACTTTAATCAGTTTGTTTATAGTCTTTGAGAAGAATTCCACTATTTAGCTTGATCCTTTTCAAAAGCTCCTCCATCTGGACTATGAAGAGTCTTAAGTAGCATTATGCATAGTTAGAAATGCTTCCAATTAAAAAAAATTCTCACCTATATGGAATAAAAATTAGAAATGCATATTAGATGTGTCTTTGATCAGCCCTATACTTTATCATGCAGTAATCTAAAGACACGAGAGCAAGTTGTTTTATTTTTTTAACAAAGTTTCTTTATTTGGAAATCTTGATAGTTTCAAATATTTAGACCCATGTAGTTCTAATATAAGTTCATCTTTATGGTTAAAAAGTAAAAGCAATATTCTTGTAATACTATGTAAACGTAAATGAGGACCTTTTTCTCAAAGCACTTCTCATGCTCTAGGATTTACTAACGCTTATTCCTTTCCTCTTAATAGGGGTTAATTGTTCAAGGTTAACAAAGAGCAGTTCTTCTGGATTTTGGTGAGAGAGAAAATTGGGGGATGCATTAGCAAGTGTGCCTGAGGTAAGCAGCTAAACACAATAACTAGCACAGTCATTAGCAATGTGCTCGACACATTCAAGAAAGAACTGGCCTAGCTAAATGGTGTGTGTATACTGTAAGAATCAAAACCTTAGAGCCCACAGCTCTGTGGGTTGCACTCCGGATGTTTTAATCATTAGCTTAATTAAATGGGTTAACTGTAGAAAGGAAAAAGAGCCACTGAAGGATATCTTACAGGCAGACCTCATTTTACTGTGCTTCATGTTATTGCACTTCAGATGCTGCATTTCCTACAAACTGAAGGTCTGAGGCAACCCTGCATTGCACAAGTCTATCGGCGCCATTTTTTCAACAGCATTTGCTCACTTTGTGACTGTCACATTTTGGTAATTCTCCCAGTATTTCAAACTTTTTTCATTATTACTATATTTGTTAAGGTGATCATGATCTTTGATGTTACTACTATGACTTGCTGAAGGCTCAGATAATGGTTAACATTTTTTAGCAATTATTTTTAAATTAAGGTATGTACATTGCTTTTTAAGATATAATGCTACTGCACACTTAACAGACTACAGTGTAGTGTAAACATAACTTTTATATGCACTGGGAAACCAAAAAAATTCATGTGATTCACTTTACTGCAATGTTTTGCTTTACTGCAGTGATCTGGAACCAAACTGCAGTTATCTCCAAGGTCTGCCTGTACACAAATCAGTTGGAATTCCTTAGACAATTAACTCCATAATTAACTCTGTTACGCATATTTCCAGTCGATGCACAGGAACATTCACATGCAGCCTTTTAGTGTTGAATCAGACTTAGCTAAATGTTGGTACAAAATTTTCAGTGATATTGCCATACTTCCCCATACTTTTTGAAC
This sequence comes from Kogia breviceps, assembly GCF_026419965.1. NCBI lineage: Eukaryota > Metazoa > Chordata > Mammalia > Artiodactyla > Physeteridae > Kogia > Kogia breviceps. Next base: position 79,384,603 of record NC_081311.1, read on the forward strand.
GTTCAAATTATGGGAGTTTTAATTCCATCATGTTGCCTTAAAACAAGAGGACAGTTGGGTATTTCAGAACCAGTAATCACCATTCCTCGCCTTCTCTTGGCCTTTAGTATTTCACCTAGGAGTAGCTTTGTTAGTGTACTTGGCAACACAAGTAAATTAGGAAGTTAAAGGAAATTTTAATTTTCCTTTCCACACCATACACGCAACATTTCAGACTATATGTGATCATTTACTATGAGACAGAGTTTGTCACAATCATAGTTTTTCATATTCTAGATGTGTTTACATTACTTGTACTTTAAGGCATTACTTTTCAAAAAGGGAAGAAGAGAAAAATAGGCACTTAGAACATTTTTATCCTTTCTGATAAAAAAATAATAGTTCAAATAATACTAGCAGCTTAATCATAAAAATAGATTACGGCCAAAAAAAATAGATTACGGATTTTATCAGTTAATGCTCAGTATTTCAATTTTCTGGCCAATAATAAAAGAATAATAAGATATTTGTATGTCATAGGATGAATATAATTGCATGATGTTTTGACCTAATATTGAAGAACTGCAGTACTTCCTGAAAGCATGATTTAAAGGATTTTTAAGCATTTGCTTAGTCTGCCTTTAAATTCTTCTAAGTATCACTAACAAAGATAGTATGACAAGTAGGGTGTTCTTAAAGCTATTTAGAATAACAACTTATAATATTTTAAGGTAACCTGAATAATCAGTGCAAATTTTGCTTCAGTGTAGAATTTTCCCTGGCAGTAACTGTTTTAAATACGTGACCCAAATTCTTCCATATACTGAAAAGCAAGAATGCTGTTGTGTGTATTATGCAGGGTGAAGGTGTTGGTACACATGAAAAACCCAATCATGACCCACTGAAAACTTGAGATCCTGATTTTTAAATACCATCAAGATAAGAGAAGCAGACTTGATCGCTGTGCAATCAGTGCCCAGAGACCAGTTATTCCTGAAGGCCAAACTGGGAAGGAAGACATCAGAAATGAGTTTCATCACGTGGGCAGAACTTACTAAAAAAAGTTCCTTTTCACCTGCCCCTCCCTCTGTCCTGAGATGTGAGATTTCCTAGGCAGAGCAGAAAGATACTTTCTCTCTGGTAACAATACTTCCTCTAGTACTCTAGCCTCCATGACAGAGCCATGTACAGTCTCCTATTACAGGCAGTTTTATAACTGCAGGCCACATATATAGATATACGTATATATATACGTATATAGACTTGGAGATTTTAGAATGGCATTTATGGTTGGGGAACTAGTATTTCATGACGTGTTTCACTTAAATGAAAGACAACTTACAAGCAACTGTCTGGAATGCCCTTTTACATGGCTGAGAGGCAGGACTCATGCTATAGGATACTGCAGTGCTACTACCATTTTAAACATGCAGCTTCCAGTGGGCTGCTTTCAGAGCTACTTAAAAATAAAAAGTATTATTTTAAATATGGTTGGAAACTGTAAGAAAACTGTTAGGATTCCATAGTCTTTTGGCTCAAGGACTCAGGGTTACCTGTTATTAAACCCCTTTTGAGAACCTCTTCGTTGTTCAGTAATGAATGTTCAGTGAGCTGGGAAAGGTGCAGTCTTGCTGAAGTCCTGAGGTAATGGGTATTAGATTCACTGGGCTAACAAACTGTGCAAAAATCTCTGAATACAACAGAGGAAGTTTAATAGTGTAAGTCAGTTGTATCAGTGTTTTTATTAACATTATCAACTTATCACTGATGGTATACACACTAGTGCCCCGTTGAAAGGAGTACTAAATTTTGGCAAAATGTAGGAGATTCTCAGAGGAACCAACCATCTGTGCCTCCAACAAGTCTAAGGAACCAATTTACCTACTATGCAGTCCGTTGGCACTCTGCTACATTGTAACTTTCAACCCTGGAGCTGCAATCCGCTTTCTAGATGTCTTTACTTAGAGTCTACCAGAATCTGAGTGATCTGAAGAGGTAAGGATTTGAGGAATACTTTAGTCCAAAAGCCTTTTTTAAAAAAACAAAAACCATCAGACCATATACTGTATACTTTTAAAGTGAATTATGCATAAAAGTCTGTGCAAACTACAACATATATTGCAGTAACATTCTCAAAAAATCCTAGTATATTTTAGCATTAAGTTATATAAAATACATCTTTATAAAAGTACAGAATTTTTTTGAAGTTTAAATTATACTCACTGAAACAGGCAGCCAGGCTCACTTTTTAGTACTAAAATAAGGTTTTTATCATTCTAAATTATTGCTTAGTCCTGTGGAGCCATCAGAAACCTGTAACAAAGAAAAATCAAGTCCCATTTCTTAAGGAAACGTGCCCTAAAAATTCAGCTGTCATTAAATTAGTCTCTCTGAAGATTTTCAACGGAGGCATCGTCCATATAACTGTTAACGGATGCTACCCATGGCTTGGTTTGTCAGGATCCAAAATTGAGTCTGGTTGTAAAGTTCCTACTCGAGCCAGGAAGCTGTTAGTTTGTTGTCCCCAATCATAACAGTCTGGAGCAAAACTTGAAAAGAAAAAGAGAGATTTCAGTGACGTGAAACATTATGCTGTCGATGACACGCCAATTTTAGGTAGACAGAACTGGGGTTTTGTATAAACCTGACAATCCCAAAGCTGTTCAGAGTAGCTTCTTGAAGCCCGTTTTCCCAATAGACAGTGCTATGCACAGTGGCTAGAAGACCACCCACAAAAGGAACCTGAACTCTATATAGAGTCCAGAAGTGTAGTAATACTGCAGCCAATCACTATGTGTAACAAAACGCTTCAGCAACAAATTGTATCTGAATCCTAATGGAGAGTGTACCTCACTACCTGTGTGTCTTTGGACAAATAACCTTTGTGCCCTGATTTAAAACATTTGTTTTCTGTGCCTCAATTTTACTATCCGTTAGAATGGGAGTGATACTGGTAACTGCCTTGCCGGGCTTTTGTGAGTTAACACCTGTAAAATGTGCGTCACAGGATCTTGCTGTACAGTCAGCTCTCAGTGATGTACATCAGTGTCATTTTATCACCATTATTTTCCTCTGTGTAACGGAAAGGGGATCTCCTCTTCTCCCACAGAGGTAGTGAGGGCGCCCTCAGCTGTGTCTCTCCCAGCACGTGAGAGGTGAGGGCTGCTCCAGCGGGTTACAGAGGGACAGACACAGCGAACAGGCAACACCATGGGCGGCTGGATAAGAGAACAGTTTTAGGGAAGAGAGAGAGGACACCTTTTGACCTCGAAGTCCTTCCTGTTCACTGACTCCTTCCCAGTTATCTGCGTTCTTTACACCTGCTCGCTGGGTGGACTGTCTGCTCTCTTTTTTCCCCAGTACTGTCTTTTATTCTATCATCTGACCAGGATTTCTCTGCTCCCTGATCCACTGAGAAAGCAAGGTATTCTCCCAGCTTTTCCTGTCCCTATAAAAAGGACTCCTTTCAGACCTCTTTTAAGGTTTTCTAAGGATTTTACTATAGTAATAAAGAGCAGAAAAGCAAACATATCTTTATCATTTTGCCCCAGGGGGAAAAAATTTACCTTAATATGCTAACGGTAGGTCTTTAAATTCACAAAGGATTTCATAAGATAAGCTTTCACTTGTAAAAAAAAAACACGAGCCTGAAGCTACCCTTTCACAGGAACAGCCCAGGGTCCTGGGAGGGAAGAGAGGAACTTGGCAAAAAGCACTAGGTCAGCCCTTCCTGCTCCTCTTGCCCCTGCTGGCCTTGAAGAAAGAGGGGACAGGATGATCGCTGAGCAGTGGAATGTGGCTGAAGGGTCCCTGGGCTGAGGAGTGGGAAGGGAATCCAGTAGCTACCCCACCTCCTGTTTGCAGACCACAACCGTGGCCTTGGCAGAGGTCGAGAAGCACATGATCTCAGGAGGTGGGTCTCGACTCTGGTTGCGGTTAGTCTTACTACTCAGGTGCTTCCCCTCCTTTTTCGGATGGCCTCACCCTACCTCCAGCTCCGGGTTTTATGTAGCCAACCACGCCCCTCCAGCCTGAACTAGGGTCTTACCTTCCCTGAAGTCCCTGAGGGGCAATGTTCCAGGCAAGGTCATCGTCACTGTCGTATCTTCGAGGGTTGTCAAAGAAATAAGATCTGGGGCCAAATCCATGGCTGGGGACCATTCCAGGGTTGGTCTAGGAAGACAATGTAATGGTTCAGTGTATTTTCAGACACTGTGCCTTGCACGAGGCAAAGATAGATAAATAACATCTCTTTCCTGCAGGAGACTAAAGATGCTCTAGCCACCTGGATGGAGGCACTTGTTCAGCTGGCGTGTCCGTTTCAGTTACTTTTTAATTTAAGAGGTATTAACTTTTTCTCTTATTAGTATGGACAAAATCTTCTTTCAGAGTTCTGCTCGCAGCAGTGAATTATCACCGTTTTAATCTCTCACAGAAAAATCAGACAATACCCAAATCAGCCAAACTCGACAGTCCCAAATTAGATATAAACCTGTATAATGATGTGGGTATTCACAACACATTAAAATAATAAAATGATGAAATTTTAAGAGTTTCTTATCCAGTTTCTATAATCTGCCTCTCCTGTTTCTGTCCCCAAGCTGAGTTCACCTCTCAAGAAAATTACAGTTGTCCACAGGGGACTGGTTCTAGGACCCCCACCCCCCACAGATACCAAAATCCAAGGATGCTCAAGTCCCTTATATAAAATGATATAGTACAGTCCTCTGTATATGTGGATTCTGCGTTTGTGGATTCAACCTGGCATAAAATCCCATGTTTGTTTGATATCTTTGTACATATCATTAGTGTTCTTTTTTTTCTATTTTTGGCCACACGGTGCGGCATGTGGGATCTTAGTTCCCCAATCAGGAACTGAACCCGCACTCCTCCCTTCAGTGGAAGCACGGAGAAAATATTTGCAAATCATAAAGTGGGCAGGGAATTCCCTGGTGGTCCAGTGCTTAGGACTCTGCGCTCACTGTTAAGCACCCAGGTTCAATCCCTGGTTGGGGAACTAAGATCCCGCAAGCCACACAGTGCAGCCAAAGAAAAATAATTAAAATAAATTTTTTTAAAGTGGGCAAAAGATCCGAATAGACATTTTTCCAAGGAAGATATACAAATGGCCAATAAGTACATAAAAAATGCTTGACATCATTAGTCCTCAGGGAAATACAAATCAAAAGCCACAATGAAAAAAAAAAGAAGCCACAGTGAGATCTCTGTCAGGGCATCTTGAATCAAAAAGTGAGATAACAGCAAGTGCTGGGGAGGATGACCCCTGGGAATGCGAAATGGCACGCTCTCCGCTCTCCGTGGGAAGCGGTCTGGCAGTTTCTCAAAACGTTAAACCTAGAGTTACCAAATGACCCAGCAACTGCGCTCCTACATATATACCCGAGAGACATGAAGACACACACAGAAACTTGTACAAGAGTGTTCACAGCAGCATTATTCATAAGTAGCCAAAAGACGTAAACAACTCGAATATCTATCAGTGGATGGATAAACAACACGTGGCACATCCATACAAAGAAACATTAACTGGCCATAAAAAGGAACGAAGTACTAATACATACTACGGTTTGGATGAACCTTGAAAACATGCTAAGTAGAAGAAGCTGGTGACAGAAAAATGGCATACCGTATGATCCCATTCATATCAAAGTCCAGAATAGGGAAATCTGTATTCACAGGAAGTAGATTAGTAGTTGGGGGACAGGGGGATGGGGAGTGATAGATAAGAGGATGAAGTTTCTTTCTGAGGTGATAAAAATGTTCTAAAAACTGTGGTGATGATTGCACATACCTGAACATACCAAAAACCACTGAATTATACACGTGAAATGGGTGAATTGTTTGGTATGGGAATTATATCTCAATAAAGCTATTAAATATATATATATATATATATATATATATATATATATATATATATATATGAAATGGAGAGAGATTCTCAAACTTGACAGTGCATTCAAATCACTTGGGTACTTATTAAATTATTTAAAATGTGGATTCCCAGAGCCTATCCCAGAGATTCTGAACTGGGTCCAGAACATGGCCTAAGCATCAGTACTTACACCGAGCACCCCTCGGGATTCTGACGTGGATGGCAAAGAGCCACACATCGAGTAGACTGTTACACCAGCTCTAGTGACGCCAAGTGTAGAGGCTTGTTTATACCAACTGTGTTTGGGATACAAAAGGCAGTTAACGTTTTTTTAAAACGCCCCACCTGCGGTATGTGCTCTTTTAAAGTCAGTGAGTATGAGTTAAATTATAAATCTCCCCCCAAAAGAATATTTGACCTTTTTCTCCAAGCAATTACAGAAGTTACAGATAGTAACAGGATTATCATTGAGGCATTAGGAATTTAATTTCTTCTCCAAACATTATGCCAAGTAAAGCCACAGTGCAGCACAGAATTAAAATCATGGACTTAGTATGCTAAGTGAAATAAACAAGTCACAAAAAGAAACAAAAGAAAAGTAAATAAAATAAAATCAGGGACTTAGGAGCCAGGCTATCTTGGTTTGAATCTGATCTCTGCCTCCTACTAGCCATGGGGATCTTGAGCCTGAGTTTCTTCATCTCAAAATGAGTATAATACTAGATTTTACCTTACAGAGCTACTGTGAGGATTAAAGAATTTAATATATTTAAAGTGCATAGAACAGTGCCTAGCATCTATAAATGCTATATAACTGTTAGCTATTTTTAGCAAGTTCTGTATATAATAATGGCATTAACCCTGGTTGCCTTGCCCAAGGGTATTTTATGAATACTGGTGCTTCACCAAGCCAGATCTGACACTCAGATTACCTGCTAATGAGACTTAACTTCCTGAGTACGATATAAAAATGGGAAAGGGTTTTCTATTTATGATTTTGTATCATGAATTCACCCCCTCAGGATGATTAGGAGATAATGTCCTTTAGGGCATAAAGAATCATTTTAATTCACTAACATGCTACTGTAGATGAGCAGTTATCCGTGGTCTGCTGGAGCCCCCCCCCCATGCTTTCAAGGATTGACAAGGTCATACCTATTTATATAATTAGCATATTAAGATTCTATTTGCCTTTTCCATTGTGTTCACATTGGCACCAATGGCGCAAAAGCAGTAAAAGTGCTGGTGCTTTAGCAGATTTCAAAGCAGTGGCACCAACTGCACTAGTAGTTACCAGGTTCTTCCCCCACTACACAATCACAGTTAGAAAAAGGTTCACTTAAGAATGTCTTAACGAAGCAGGAAAAACTGACCAGTTTTATTATAAGGAAAAGAACCTGTACAACTCTGAGCTGTAGCCACTATTTTCATGCAACTTGAAATCTCATGACAACCATGGTTTTTCAGACGTGGGCATCTGGCAGACATTGTCTCAAAAGTGAACGAACTGAGCTGTCAATTCAAGGAAAACATACGACAGTACTGGTTGCCACTGATCAAATTTGAGCATTGAAGCAAAAATTAAAGCTTTGGAAAACTTGTATTCCCCACCATGAGCTTGGCAGCTTCCCAATATTTAAAGATTTTTCTGATGATCAGTGGTAATATTAATGAATGAGATATTTTTTGATACTGTACAATAAAAACTTAACTTTTGGAAGATCTGTATAACTCAATAAACGAGAATTTTCCAAGTGACCAATGCATGGTATTAAATACAAAACCATGCATGGGTAAAAAGATCCTTTCGAAGTGCAAGGTAAACCAATGGATGTTAATGTATAACACAACCTGAAAAGTTCACTGATATGGTTTTAGATTCCATATTGCAGCTAACTTTTAAGAAATCACAACTTGTTGAGTTTGAGTGTATATTAAAGAATATTCACAATTATGCTAATAAAAAAGCTATTAAAATACTCATTTTTGCAACTATGTATCTCTGTGAAGCTGGATCTTCTTCATATACTTCCACCAAAACAACGTATCACTACAGACTGAATGCAGAAGCAGATATGAGAATCCAGCTGTCTTCTATTAACCCAGACATTAAAAAGAGTTACAGAATTTTAAAACAATGCTACTCTTCTCACTAATTTGTTTTGGAAAATATAGTTTTTCATAAAAAATTTTTATGGTAACATGTTATAGGTTTATTATTTACAATGAATTAATAAATGAGCATGTAAAATTTTTCTCACACACATACACACCTCCAAACAAACTTTTTGGAGTCCTCAATAATTTATCAATGTAACCCCAAATAGCCAAAGCAAACTTGAGCAAAAAGAACAAAGCCGGCAGTTATCATGTCCCCTGATTTCAAACTATATTATGAAGATATATCAAAACAGTAAGATACTGGCATAGAAACAGATCAACAGTATAGAGAGTCCAGAAAGAAACCTAAGAATATATGGTCAATTAATTTACAACAAAGCAGCCAAGAACACATAATGGGGAAAGGACAGTCTCTTAAATAAATGGTGCTGGGAAAACTGGACCACTATCTTACACCATGCACAAAAATTAACTCAAAAGGGATGAAAGGGACTTCCCTGGTGGCACAGTGGTTAAGAATCTACCTGCCAATGCAGGGGACACGGGTTCGAGCCCTGGTCCGGGAAGATCCCACATTCCGCGGAACAACTAAGCCCGTGCACCACAACTACTGAGCCTGCGCTCTAGAGCCTGCAAGCCACAACTCTGAAGCCCATGCACCTAGAGCCCGTGCTCCGCAACAAGAGAAGCCACTACAATGAGAAGCCTGCACACCGCAACAAAGAGTAGCCCCCGCTCACCGCAACTAGAGAAAGCCCACGCGCAACAATGAAGACCCAACACAGCCAAAAATAAATAAATTGTTTTTAAAAAGGGATGTAAGACTTCAAACCATAAAACTCCTAGAAAAAACATAGGCAATAACGTCCTTGACATCAGTCTTGATTTTTGGATCTGACTCCAAAAGCAAAGGAAACAAAAGCAAAAATAAACAAGTGGGACTACGTGAAACTAAACAGCTTCTGCACACCAGAGGAAACCATCAACAAAATGAAAGGGCAACCTACTGAATGGTAGAAAATATTGGCAAATCCTAGATCTGATAAGGGGTTGATATACAAAATATATAAAGAACTCATACAACTCAATGGCAAAACAAAAAACAAACAAAAACAAAAAAGACCACCACAATCTGATTTTAAAATGGGCAGAGGATCTGAACATTTTTCCAAAGAAGATGGCCAACTGGTTACATGAAAAGATGCTCAATGTCGTTAATGATCAGGGAAATAAAAATCAAAACCACAATCAGTATCACTGCATACCTGTCAGAATGGCTATAATCAAAAAAACAAAAAAAGAAATAAGTGTTGGCGAGGATGCGGAGGAAAGGGAATCCTTGAATCCATGTGCACTGCTGGTGGGAATGTAAATTGGTGCAGCCACTATGGAGGTTCCTCAAAAAATTAAAAACAGAACTACCACGATCCAGCAATTTCTCTTCTGCGTATTTATCTGAAGAAAATGAAAACACTAATTCAAAAAGATATATATACCCACATGTTCACTGCAGCATTATTTACAATAGCCAAGATGTGGGAACAACCCAAGTGTCCACCAATGCATGAGTGGATAAAGAAAATGTGATACACACACACTAGAAATATTCAGCCATAAAAAGAATGAAATCTCCTGATAAATCATAATGGAAAAGAATATGAAAAAGAATACATATATGTATGACTGAGTCACTGCTGTACAGCAGAAATTAACACAACATTGTAAATCAACTATACTTCAATAAAATTTTTTAAAAAAAGAATGAAATCTCGCCATTTGCAAAAATATGGTTGGACCTTGAGGGCATTATGTTGTGAAATAAGTCAACTAGAAAAAGACAAAAAGAAAAAGGTAAATACCATATGATCTCACTTATATGTGGAATCTAAAAACAAACCAACCCCAAGCTCACAAATATAGAGAACAGACTGGTGGTTGCCTGAGGTGGGAGGTGGGTGAAATGGGTGAAGAAAGTCAAACGATGTAAACTTCCAGTTATAAAATGAATAAGTCATGGGGATCCATGTACAACATGGTGACTATAGTTAATACTGTATTGCATATTTGAAATTAGTTTTAAGAATGGATCTTGAAAGTTCCTACTCCAAGAAAAGAAACTGATAAGCTATGTGTGGTAACACATTAGTTGGACGTATTGTGGTCATTTTGCAATATATATAAATATCAAGTCATTACACTGTAAACCTAAAACGAATATAATGTTATATCAATTATACCTCAATACAAACAAAACAACCAATAATAATGTATCAGTGTAAAGTGTCCTGATGCCAAAAAGTATGGGAACCACTGCTCTAGATAATACCCTAAACAGTAAATATATTCAAACACAAGAGCCAAGTAACTATATACATACACAGAGAGAGTGTTAAGGCTGACATGTTTCCCTGGACAATGAGACCTAAGGGTACAAATGAGACTATCCCTATTATTCTGTATTCACTTAATAAAATAGTACTTTGAAACTCAACCAGGATGATTCTTTATACTATTTCTTTTTTTTTCTTTCATTTTAATCAACAGAGATGTGATGGAAAGAACATTAAATATAAAGAGAAAAAAAATAGTACTTTGAACAACAGTCTTTCACCCCTTAGGACTCAGATGTGCACCCTCTCCTTCAGGCTGCCTTGGGTTTAGGGAGTGTAGTTCCTAAGCCTGTGTCACACTAGGAAGCGGTGAGAAGGCCCATGGAGGCCAGGAGAAGCACAGTGAGCAACGGATATTTGTTAAGAGGCTCTTTCCAGAAAGCTTCACCTGTCTGTCTTCAGAGGAGGAAAGAAAACAAGGCACTAGACTCTGGCCTGGAGTACCCTGCCCACCTTCCCCATGTTTCTCTGCCACTGATGGGGAGGCATCTGGATCTGACTTGACAGAGCACAGAACTGCTGTCCTGAAGTTAAAAATAACACAAGGCGAGGAAACTGACTCTCAGATCTAGAAAACAGTGCCCACATACTCTGTCTTCAAGGGCCCATGGGTCAGGCTGCGCTTCTCCACTACCCACCCCACTCCAGTATTACTTTCTTTTTTTTTTTTTTCCCTATTCCTGGCTCACTAGTGACTATCCAGAGGTGAATAAGAAAACAAAACAAAACAAAAGACAAGATAAAACACGAAACAGGTTAGTTACCATATCTATGCTTTCCCTGCCAGCCACACTTTGCTCACATTGGCCAAAATCCGTTCACTATACTTTCCTGTGGGCTTCACAGACAGGCGATTCAAAACCCTACCACTAGTTCCTATGGATGGAATAATTCAGGGAGCAAAGCTTCCAGGAGCCTCCCCACTCCACCGGGTTTGGCATTTTCTGTCCTGCCCCCATAAAGACGTTTATATGAAGCTGGTTGAGCAGAAATGTGACCAAATTGGGGGAGTGACTTTAGCATTCTTCACAATAAGGTTGTATCTCTCTGTCACTCCACCCCCCCCCTAATCACCATCCAGCACAACACAGGGGCTGAAGAGCTAAATTACCATTCTCTATTTTCCTTTGCTAAAACAAAGCTTCTATCTTTGGCTCTCAGCAAGTCAAGGCTCAAATACTAGTGAGGTGGCTGTTTCATTAGAAAAACAAGTTAAGCACTATCTCCAGGCCTCAAGATGCAACTTAATTTTTTTTTTGTAAAATAAAGCTAAACTGAAAAACAAATTTCCCTCAAAAGATAATTAAGGAGGGCTTCCCTGGTGGCGCATTGGTTGAGAATCCGCCTGCCGATGCAGGGGACACGGGTTCGAGCCCTGGTCTGGGAAGATCCCACATGCCGCGGAGCAACTAGGCCCGTGAGCCACAACTACTGAGTCTGCGCGTCTGGAGCCTGTGCTCCGCAACAAGAGAGGCCGCGACAGTGAGAGGCCCACGCACCGCGATGAAGAGTGGCCCCCGCTTGCCGCAACTAGAGAAAGCCCTCGCACAGAAACGAAGACCCAACACAGCCAAAAGTAAAATAAAATAAAGAAATAAAAGAAATGCATTAAAGAAAAAGATAATTAAGGGAAAAGAAAGTCTCAATTAAATAGACAAGGAACTTTTCATATCAGAGTAGGATGGAAGAGGCTCTCTACTGAAAAATCTAAGAAAAAATTCCAACTGTATGCTTTGTGATTAGAATTAGGAGATGTTTTCTGCAAATACAAAGTGGCTTACTTACAAGGTCCTTCGCAGAATTTCTAACTCGGAAGAAGTAGACTACTAAGGTGGTAGGTAAGAGTTCCCACACAAAGAGGACCACTCCAAATACTATGTATCCGGCATCTCCCAGCTGATTCTTCAAATCTGCCTGTTGAAAAGAGAAGAAAATAAGAGAGTCACTAGGTTGAGGGCAGAGGAAATAAGTTTGATTTGATTCTTTCTTACATGACAGAGACTAAATCTAATACAGTGTAATTCTTTCCCCCTAAAATGGGCATGTTGAAATCAGATACTACTAATGATCCAGACCGCAGGTGGGGAGTTATTTAAACCAGACAGGATAGATAATTATCTTCTTCAAAATATTCAAAGACAGACACTGCCAATCTCTGATGTTTTATTCCTTCGCCCTCCAAGAATCTTCCTTACATCCAAATTAAGTCTCTAAGCTGATTTTCTTTCCTTCAACAACTGAGTAATGAGAATGTTCTGTTGCCTTCTCCCGATTCTTAAGAGCAGTGAGTGTATCATGTGTTAACCCCTGGTCTCATCCTTGGGATAAACGTGTCAGTTTTTAAACTTCTCTTCACATTAACCACACCCTATGATTTACCCTTTAAAGCTTTACTGCAGGCTAGATTGTCTAGAAAAAAATTATCTGAGTCCGGGATGTTTACCTGCCAGACCCGTGAAATGGCTGAGTGGATGTGGCGTAGCCGTGCTCTCCTCTCTGTAGGGCAGAGGGGAAGGTGTGTGAGGTTGTTTCTGGGCAAGTCGATCAGAAGGGCCATCATTTCAAAGGAAGACTGCACCAACGTCAAACCAAAATGGGCCAATCCCCTGAATGGAATCCTTTTGCCGTCTCTACGACGTCGTGTGTAAAGTACAGTAACCGAAACCAGTCATGCTCTTCTTCGGAGAGATTACTCTCACACTCTGCATCTCAAGTTCTACTTATATGTCTCAAAAGTGTGTTGTGTGTGCTTCTTCCATTCCACATAAATAACCCGCAACTTGGGGCCGTCTGTTCTGCTTGCTCCTAGATTATTCTGGTTGCAACACATAGATCTAGATATGTATAAATAAATAGATATCCCCAAAACAACAGAATTTTTAAAATTGTGATATTTTAAGTTCGTTATAATTAGCAGCTCTTAATTGAAAGAAACGTTGAAATAATTATTTTGTTTAAAAACCAAATCTCTGTTGTTTAATGGGGACAGAGTCTCAGTTTGGGAAGGTGAAGAAGTTCTGGAGATGGCTGGTGGTGATGGCTGCACAAGTGTCAACGTACTGAATGCCTCTGAACTGGACACTTACAAATGATTAAAACGGTCGACTGTATTGTATATTTTACCACGATAAAAATCCTCTATGTATTATGAATAAGTTTCTAGTTTATCACTGTTGAACGTTTAGATCTTTATGTATTTGATTTCTCACAACAGGACAGAGCTTCAGCAGTGCTTTGCCCACCTTCCCCCCATCCTGTATTTGTGCTGTTCGTTTGGGTGAGGCGCGGCGGTGGTCACTGTGGCTGTTTTTATCCTAATTATAACATCTAGCATGTGCCTCTTCTGGATTTTATGTTGTCCTCAGTTTTAACTTATCATGGTCATTTTATTCTTTCCTCCAGAGTCACAGTTCAGTGCAATTCAGTGCAAGGTTTGAGCATTGTTGGGATTTTAGAAGTGGATTTGTCTAGAGTTGGGTATTCAGTGTTTTTCCAGGAAAATCTCAGGAGCATTTGCCATTCAATCCAGTAGACTCCTGCTATAGACGTTTCTATTTCTTTATTGTAATGGCTTATCTGTGTGGCTCTTCTCCTCAGCAGACACAAACTCCTACTGGGAGGCTTAGGTCTGTTCTTTTTTGTGTCCCCAACACTTTGCCCAGGGCTGAAGACAAAGAATCGATATTTCTCAAATGAGAGAACACTAATTCTCATTCTTTTTTATTTTGAGCTTTTGTGAAGATGGATGCCATATTATATTTCACTACCTTTGTTCATTTGTTTTATAATTTATGAATTTCTAGAATACATTATAAAAAAGTTTCATATTGAGATATAAAATGGGCTCTTACTAACACCTTAATATTCTTGATCACTTTTGTCTAGATATCCTCAAATGCTATTAGTTTACATGCTCCATTAAAAAAAACTTCAAAATTTTATGTATTTTCTGAAACCTGGATACAATTTGTTTTTACCTTTGCAAATTTCACCCTTTAGTAACATCATATTACATTTATATAAAAGCATTTAAAAAATTTAAGTACTGCTTGACAAAAGCCCCAGAAAGTACAAAGGAGAAGTGTGTGTGTGTGTGTGTGTGTGTGTGTGTGTGTGTGTGTGTGTGTGTGTGTGTTTCCTAGTGTTCTCAGAAGACATGTGAGCTGGAACAAGGCAGCAACTATGGCCCCACTTTACAGGTGAGGGTGTGGACACCACGCAGGTAAGTGGCTCTCAAGGCCACCAGCTATTCAGCAGCAGAATCAAGGAGCGTACACCTCTGTGCCATGTGGGATGCTGCAAAGCAGAGAGCCGCCGATCAGGTGGCCCTCGTCGGCGCCCACTGACCTGGTCTGACACATTGTACCAGTCGTAATCAAAGGAATGGACATTCTTGCTCTGAGAAAATGACAGGATGAACAGGTTGTAGCAGGCTCGGGAGGCGTAGAGCAGGATGACGGTCACACCGACAGCAGTCACCTGACACACGGAGGAGCCCTGGAAGAGCAGGAGCCATGAGGGGGGTACCCATTCCGGGCCGAGGACCCCAGCCCCCTCCCAAAACACGGGCTGGGCTCAGAGCTGCTAAAGCTTCGATCTCAGAGGCACTGCCTTCTCCTCGGAGCTTCTGCTCCACCCTCAGACCTTAAACCCAAATGCAAACCTCACCTCATGCCACACCCATCCCAAACTTCAAATTATCTTCATAGAGATGCTTCAAAACCTGGTTGATCTGGAGATGCCTGAAAATATGAGCCACTTGCCTAAGGCCTAGGTTTGGAAGAACAAGAAAGTCAGATGGCTTATTTGGTTAAATCTCTAAACGCCACTGCTCAGCTTCCAAGGACCCTCTCAGTTTATGAGCCCAGCGCCTGGCCCCTGGCTTGAGGACAACAAAACAACCTCAGAGGGATGGCAGCTGGCAGACAGCGCTGCTGTGGACAGCGGCTCTGGGCGGTGAGCACTTCCTCAAGACCCAGCATCTTCTAGGCGGGAGTGCTGGAGGCCCCATGTGACTCAGGGTTTGCAATTCTGTGAAAATGGGTCATCTGTGCCCCAAATCATTTACGAAGCTATCAATTTCCAAAGTCAGTATAAATGACCCCTGGCTAGAAACAGTTAACTAAAAACCGGAAATCGATTTTTGAGTTTTCTGTTTGAAAGTCATTAACTAAATCTAAGCTAGTGTTTGTTTTATTTTGCCAGTGGTAGTTTATTAGCTTATTTGCCACAGGGGTCATCTAAACGGTACTGACAATCTAAAATGTGATCCCTCCTATAAAAGTCACAATCCTGTCTTCAAAAAGCCTTTGCTAGCCGTTATACATGAGACACTATAAATAATAAAGTCAAGGCAAAGTTACGTCTAAAATTTGCCGACATTTCTCAATCAAAAAACGACGCTGCCACAGTAACTTCTGGGATTCTGCAAGAGTTCAGTCACATCACAGGACGCCCTGATAAGGCTTTGTATTTTTGAAGTTGGAGGGGCAGATTTTAATCCACTGATCACTCCTGAAGACACAGGATCGTGGAAGGCACGGCTGCTCAAGTCTTCAGACCAGAGATGTTACAGCCACACGGGCCGCGAGGCAAGGAAGGCAGAGGGGGTGCCACGGGGCACAGCATCGCTGAATTTCCGAAGCAGAGGAGCTGTGAAATCACTCAACTGCTTTACACATGAGAAAACCCAGGCTCCGTGGGGCGCCAGGATGGTGGGTACTGGGGTCCCGCGGCCAGCCAGAGCCCAGGGCGTCTCTCCTGCCCTCCACTCGCCACCAGCCTTCTCAGCGAGGGAGAGTCGGGGACCAGGCTGGTGAGGGGCACCTCAGAACCCCTGCTCCAGGCAGTGGACCTGCCCCTCTTTGTATTTCTGGGGGAAGAAAAGGAGAAGACAGGAACCCTAGGGTGGGGGGCACAGCAGCTACACAAGAGGATGGGCGGGAGCCACCCTCTCCCAGTGTACAGTCCGCCCACTCAGGGTGGCTGTTCTCTTGCCCTCTGTCCAGCCCCTGCCTGACCAGGGCCCGCTTCACCCACACCTACTCACAGGACTGACCTGCCTACATACTTGCTCCCAGGGCCCAGCAGGTGATTGTTCTTATCGAGGGGACGGTGAGGGGCGGGGCCCTCTGCTCGTTTCCCTGGTAACTAAGGAGCCCACGGGATGTCAACTCCCCCCCTTAACTGGTAATCTCCCCTTCCCCCGCCCCGGGAGCGAAGACCGCCAACAAGTCCTGCCTGCCGTCCACCGCACGCGGACCTTGCTTCACACGTGTAAGCTCCCCCATCTATTAAACCACTGACATCTCTGTTGCTGACTCCGGGCTCTTTCTTTGGTCTTGAAGCTGGTTATGCACAGGGATTGCAGGTCCGTGGGCTGCAGCCCAACACACAGCCTGTCTGGCTCCATCTCTGAACTGTCACCATGAGAGGCCTGACGTCCTGAACCCCGGGAGCAGTTCCCACTCTTAGGGGGGACCCTCTCATGGGCACAGCCAAGGCAGAGGTGCACCTGGATCTGAGTCTCCCTGCAGTACGACAGGGTGGTGGAGAGGACAGACCCCAGACCCCGGAGGCGAGCTGAGGAGACCAAATCTTGGCTCTGCATCTCCTGGCTGGGTAACCCGGGGCGAGCCTCTGACCTCTTTTTGCCTCCGTTTCCCTATCTATCAAGTGAGTGACACCTACTCCCATAGAGTTGTGAGGGTTACGGTCGTTTCCACATGCAGAGCGCTTATAAAAGTGCCGGGAACGCAGGAAACACTAGGTGTGTGTTTCTATTAATATTAGTGGCACAATCAATGCCACTGGTCCTTTAAAAGGTCACTTAAACCGCTGTATCCGTGAACCAGAGTCTTAGCTCTCTGCCGATAACTCTGCACACCCCCATACGCCTCAAGCCACCCAGAGCCAACTCTTCTCACACACAACACTCAAGGGACTACAAGGCTCCCCGTTTCGGCAGCCACGACCCGGCCCATCATTTGCAGGAGGTCAGGTGTGAGAGGCATTGGCTGAGTTCTGTTTGCAAACCAGGGAACTCTTTTGAGAACGAGTTTGACAGCGGGATCTCGACCACATGTCCACCTTACCTTAGACTCCAAGTAAATGTTGGCTAAGGACATCTTGGAGATTTTGTAGAGACAGATGGACAGGGAGACGGCACACAGCACGAAGAGCGAGTCGTTGATGGCCACGCGCACCGAGACGATCCCCTTCCTCTCCCAGGTGCCCGTCTTCACCAGCACTGCACAGGTTAAATTCACCAACAGGAAAACGAGGCTGATGAAGAGCGAGGCCAGGTAGAGGGGTAACCTGGGAAGGACCAGAGAGGGAATGAAGGTATCCTCCCACGCATGCTGCTGCCTGTACATTCTGGATCAATCCACAAGGAAACTGTGATTTTTTTTTTTTTTTTTTTTTTTTGGTTAAATGCTAGAAGCAGAACATGCCAAAGTTAACACTTAAGAGCTCAGAGTTTGGGGCTGGTAGATGCAAACTATTACATTTAGAATGGATAAACAACAAAGTCCTACTGTAGAGCACAGGGAACTATATTCAATATCCAGTGATAAACCATAATGGGAAAGAATATAGAAAGAATGTCTCTATGTGTGTAACTGAGTCACTTTGCCGTACAGCTGAGATCGGCACGACATTGTACATCAACTATATTTCAATTAAAAAAAAAAAAAAAAAAGAGCTCGGTCTTTGGAGGGTTCCCGATCTAAAAGACGAATCAACTACAAACTGTGCTCTCAGGAAGGTCCTGTACCTGAACCCTGCTTCCCCTGTCCCCGGTAGGCTGTGAGGATCAGAGGGGCTGATGTACATGGGCTGATGCACCCGCTACTCACAAGGATGCAGAGAGCAGAGCCGAGCTCAAAGGCAGGGCTGGGTTGCGGGGAGGGCGGGAAGCATCCTGCAGTCTGAGAACCTGGGCAAGAGAGCCCTGGGTGAGCCTTAGTGTCACCATCCGAAAGCTGACTAAATAATACCCACCTTGCTGGCCGTTTTTGCAGATCAAGTGAGATAATGCTTTAAAAGGATTTTAGGGAATTCCCTGGTGGTCCAGTGGTTAGGGCTCCACGCTTTCATTGCCGAGGGCCAGGGTTCTATCCCTGGTAGGGGAACTAAGATCCTGCAAGCGGCGCAGTGAAAAAGAAAGGGTTTTACCCCCACCCCCAAAGTCATCGAGTCTGGGCAGCACCCCCTTTTGTGTGGGAACACTCACTAGTGGACAGTCTGCAGTAAGCCTCAGCCTCAGCACTTTCCCCGGGGCCAGAAGGGGACAGGCTATGCCACTGGCTGTTTTTAACTTGTGGTTTCTCAGAGCTACACGCCGCCTACGTGACCTGTGCAAGGTCTAGGGAGAGGTTTCTCAGATTTACCAAAACCGAAATCAGTTCCAAGTTTCTCTCTAGGACTGTCCATATGGTGTTTACTTCAGGTAAATATCACTCAAGAGGCAAATAAGGAACAGACTGGTTTCGCTCAAAAATAGACCATTTAAGTTGAATATGTCCGCAAGTCCCAAGGCAGAAAACCAGCAACTAAAAGCGGGCTTGAAGCTAGAAGATAGTGTTGGGGTCTTCCAAAGCCATCACAGACTGGGACACAGAAACCTGGATCCCGGTCCAAGCTCCAGCCATCAGGCCACTGACAGGAGCCGGTGCAGGGCTGCTGGGAGGGGAGGCACAGCAATGGGGCAGCCGCAGTTTGCTTTCCTGCCATCAGATGTCAGGGTGATGGAATAAACCCCCCATTTACCCAAGCTAATCTGAATGGGATTTTATGTCTTGCCATGAATGATTTACTGTCCACTGGCAAAGGCTCTCACGTAATTTTCAGAACCCACATTCTACCAAAGGAACCTTGCCTACCCCACTCCCCCTCAGCCCTCAGATCTTAGCTCAAACATCACCGCTTCCAAGAAGCCCTTCCTGACACCTCCTGCACGCCCAGCCCGCACCAGACGCACACGATCAGGTCTCCCTGAGGTCTGCTTCCCGGTCCCCTGCACTTGAACTTCGCGGACTTATCACCGGTTTATAATGAAGCATGTGGATAGTGATCTGATCATATGCTGCTTCTACCCAGGCAGTACGCTCCATGAGGGTCGAGACTTTGGCTCTTTCCTTCACCCCCTCTATCCGCACTGTATGCCGTAGGAGCTCAATAAATATGTCAAGGAGGAAGAGAGGGAAGGAGTCAGCCAGATGAAGATGTGCACTCTGAATCTAGAAAGCGTCAGCTAACTAAACGAGGGCCGCCCTTTCTTTCCTGACACACGACTGCAGCAGATACTACTAGATCCTCCCCCTTCTCATGGAAACAATGTAAACTTGAGGGATTGTCTCTTTCAAAGTTAGAGAGAAAGAACTGCGGGTTCTTCCCAGCCGAGTCCTGTGCTGGCGGGCCGAGGTACCGAGGTGGAGAAGAGGTGGCCCGGGTCCCCTGTTCAGGGTGGCTGGCAAAACACTGGAGGGATGGACGAAGCACATGGAAGACAGAGTATGATCGGTACAAAGTCAGAACTGCAGGAAACGGTATGCTTGGTTTGGGCTGAACAGTGTGTTTGTGGGACTGAGCACCAGCCCTGCAGGGGAGACGGACGGGGGTAGGAGAGAGACCGGAGAGGTGGGCGGGACAGCCAGGGAACACTCGCGGCTGATAAGCAAAGGAGTGACCGACGTGGCCATGTCTGTCTTTGAGAAGGACGCATTGGCAGAGCAGGGAGGGGGTGAAGAGCCTGCAGCCAGCAGACAACGGCCCCAGGGAGCTGAGCAGGGAGGCGTGCCAGAGGCAGGCGGACGGGAGGCCGTGGGGACGGACACAGGGTGATGCCATTAAAGGAGATGAGAGATGTGCACAGGGGTGGTGAGAGCTGCCACCCACCGGCCCAGGGCAAGGTCCAGCGAGACCCTCGCCCCTGGAGTTGTGGCGTGTGAGGCTGGCAGTGGGCAGCCCTTTGAAGGCTCAGAGATCCATCTTCACGTGTACTCACGCATTCAAAGCTTTTCACGCAGAAACAGGTTTGGAGCAGGGGGGATGCATGTGAATTAGTTGCCAAGGGCAGGTTCTTTTTTTTTTTTTTGCGGTACGCGGGCCTCTCACCCCTGTGGCCTCTCCCATTGCTCCAGACGCACAGGCTCAGCGGCCATGGCTCACAGGCCCAGCCGCTCTGCGGCACGTGGGATCTTCCCGGACCGGGGCATGAACCCGCGTCCCCTGCATTGGCAGGCGGACTCTCAACCACTGCACCACCAGGGAAGCCCCAACAGCAGGCTTTTGATAAGAGTGTCCGATGCGGTGCATGAAAGACCTCTCAGTTCAGTGAGTGCCTCCATCCATTCCTCCTTCCCTTCCTTCTTTCTTTTTTTAATGAAGAGCCTTTGTGTTTTTATATATTTCATAGAAATTTTTATAGCAGCTGCAGGTAAACTGTCAGGATTTGTTTTTAAAATATTTTTGTAACTTTAAGATATTCTATAATTATGCATGTGATTTTAACATTTAATATGCAAAAAGAAAAGTCTCTTGCTGGATTTGAGAGTACTGCATTTTAAGAGTCTCGCTTGGGGCTTCCCTGGTGGCGCAGTGGTTGAGAGTCTGCCTGCCGATGCAGGGGACACGGGTTCGTGCCCCGGTCCGAGAAGATCTCACATGCAGCGGAGCGGCTGGGCCCATGAGCCATGGCCGCTGAGCCTGCGCATCCGGAGCCTGTGCGCTGCAACAGGAGAGGCCACAACAGTGAGAGGCCCGCATACCACAAAAAAAAAAGTCTCTCTCTGTAACCGGATGTTTGGGCAACTTTGTGGGGAGAGACTGCTGCGTTTCTTACAGCCATGTATTACTGACACTGGCCACAGAATGCCTTTGGAAATCTGACGTACTGTTATCACCTTATTCACGCTCAGTGGTATCGCGTTGTTTTGTGTTTTCACCACGTGATGCTGAGGATCAGGAAAGGAATGTAGAGAGAGGTCGAGAGGGAAATACAGACTCTAACAGAGGACTAAGGCTTGGAGTCTGCTGGTTCAGGCTCCTTGAAGGAAGTGGGAAAAGGAGATAGAAGGAGCCACCTATGCTGAAAATACTGTGATTATGCAGTGAGATTTGCAGAATCTGTCCCATGTTATTTGCTTTCGGAAGCAATTTTGAAAACCCCACGAGGAAAAAAACATAAGAACAATGCTTTTTTTTTTTTTCTTTTCCACATAAATCAAAACTACCATCGGGCTTCCCTGGTGGCGCAGTGGTTTAGAGTCCGCCTGCCGATGCAGGGGACACGGGTTCGTGCCTCGGTCCGGGAAGATCCCACATGCCGCGGAGCGGCTGGGCCTGTGAGCCACGGCCGCTGAGCCTGTGCGTCCGGAGCCTGTGCTCCGCAATGGGAGAGGCCACAGGGGTGAGAGGCCCACATGACGAAAAAAAAAAAAAAAAACTAACAGCATCAAAATATTTTGGGCAGAAACCTCGTAATGTGAGTTTCATTGAGTTTATTTAACATTACCTGAGTCTGGAAAGGAGTTTGCAAATGCACCAAAAAGCCCACCTGTGCTGTAGAATGTGTGGTGAAGTTAAATTTCTCTTTTACGAAACCTCCTTGGGTGGGGAGCAGTTTGCACAGAGGATGAGGGTCTCGTATCAACATAACACAGGTAGTTACAAAAACATGTTATTGTACTGTGTAAAGATGCACAGTCATCTAATCTGGTTGGCTTTGTACCTTGTCCCTTTTTAAGCGTTTGCTGTACACCTAGAACCCTCAACACATACCATGTTGTATTTCCTTTTGTAAATGATTTTTAATGGAATTTTGCACATAATACATTATAATACTATATGATAATCATCTGTGAAAATAACCCTTGAAATATTTTTTTTTTTTAAAGCGCTTGTCTCAAGCCACTGCCTCTGTCCACGTCGACTCACGTTCCAAACAGCCTCCATTGAGGCCCACGTGCAAAGCTTAATTTCTAATGTCCCTCCTCCTGCACGTCCCCAAGTTTTCCTAATACAGCTGTCCCTCGGTATCTGCAAGGGATAGCTTCCAGGATCACCAGCCAATACCAAAATCCAAGGATGCTCAAGTCCATTACAGAGAATAGTGTAGTACATGTCACATAAGGGACTGTCAGCCCCCTCCCACCCTCCAGATCTGCAGGTGCAGAATCTGTGGATACGGAGGGCTGACTGTAAAGTATTGCTACTTTAAACTGTCCTTCTTAGAAGCAACATCATTCCATGGTACACTCTGAAGTCCCAGACAAATAGTCTGGCAGAAACATGAACTGAACTCCTCAAAAGTAGTGAAGGGACAGAGACAGAGAACAGACTTGTGATTGTCAAGGTGGGTTGGGGGAGGGATGGATTGGGAGTTTGGGACTAGCAGATGCAAGCTATTATATACAGAATGGATAAACAACAAGGTCCTACTGTATAGTACAAGCAACTATTTTCAATATACTGTGATAAACCATAATGGAGACGAATATGAAAAAGAATGTGTATATATAACGGAGTCACTTTGCTGTACAGCAGAAATTAACACATCGTAAATCAAATATACCTCAATAAAATTTTTTTTAAAAAGCAGTGAAGGGCTTCCCTGGTGGCACAGTGGTTAAGAATCTGCCTGCCGGGCTTCCCTGGTGGCGCAGTGGTTGAGAGTCCGCCTGCTAATGCAGGCGACACTGGTTCGTGCCCTGGTCTGGGAAGATCCCACATGCCGCGGAATGGCTGGGTCCGTGAGCCATGGCCGCTGAGCCTGCGCGTCTGGGGCCTGTGTTCCACAATGGGAGAGGCCACAACAGTGAGAGGCCCGCGTACCGCAAAAAAAAAAAAAAGAATCTGCCTGCCAATGCAGGGGACGCGGGATCGAGCCCTGGTCTGGGAAGATCCCACATGCTGCGGAGCAACTAAGCCTGTGCGCTGCAACTACTGAGCCTGCGCCCTAGAGCCCGCAAGCCACAAATACTGAGTCCACGTGCCACAACTGCTGAATCCCACACACCTAGAGCCCGTGCTCCACAACAAGAGAAGCCACCGCAATGAGAAGCCTGCACACCACAACAAAGAGTAGCCCCCGCTCGCTGCAACTAGAGAAAGCCCACACTCAGCAACGAGAACCCAATGCAGCCAAAAATAAATAAGTAAAATTTTTTTAAAAAGCATTGAAGGGAAACAGCAGGATCAGATGAAAAACAAAAACAAAGACACAGCACACAAGTCTCATCACTTGTATCTTGGCCCATGTACTATCGCCTAACTTTCTGAACTTCAGCTTCCTGGGATACAAAAGGAGGATCAAAACATACACTTTCAGAATTTTAAATAAAAGTCTTTGTAAATTTAAGATGATACATATTTAAATAAAATATGTATACATTTTTACATGTTTGTAAAGTAACAAAATACCTAAAATTTCATTTTGACTCAGAAGGTAAGTGGCCAAATCCACCTTTCCAGAAATGTTTACCCAGGCAGCCGAGCTCTCCCAGGCAGGGACATCAGGACACCTTGACTCATGCAGTGCCCATCTCACACCTTCCCCCTCTGCCCAAGGCTGACCATGCTTGAATTTTGTTTTATGTTTTTTTCTATACAGCAGGTTCTTATTAATTGTCTATTTCATACATATTAGTGTATACATGTCAATCCCAACTCCCAATTCACCCCACCACCACAACCCCGCCCCCTGCTTTCCCGCCTTGGTGTCTATACATTTGTTCTCTACATCTCAAGGCTGACCATTCTTTTTTTTAAGTCTTTATTGAATTTGTTACAATATTGCTCCTGTTTTATGTTTTGGTCTTTTGACCGTGAGGCATGTGGGATCCCAGCTCCCCAACCAGGGAGCAAATCCACACCCCCTGCATTGGAAGGTGAAGTCCTAACTACTAGACCACCAGGGAAGTCCTCCAAGGCTGACCATTCTTGAAGCCACTTGGGTTCTTTGCTGCTGGGAAGTCAATGGGCCTCTTTGAAAACTTGGGGAAAGCGATGGACCTGCCCCGCCCAACCCCCCCAGGAAAAACATGCATATCTACCTCCTGCCATCAATCCGGCAAGTGATTAAAAGCCTCCCCTTCCAGATTACAAGCCTCTCCTGCTCAGCCCTGCACGGTCCTGGCTGGTTGAGTTCCAGAAACAGAGCCTGCCAGCAGTGGGCAGCCAGGGACTGGGGGTCAGGCCACCAGGGGGAGGGGGCAGGGCCTCGGGGACAAGGCTCTACCAGAGCTGCACCTGCACCCAGAGGGTAGGGAGGGGGATGTCTGGCCATGCGGGCATCTTTAGGGAGCTTGCCTTCCTTCTGCTGAGGCCCCTGACCTCGCAAGCGCCTCGGAAAGGTTTAGACGCAGCGTGCCCGTCTTAGACTTATTTCCCCTCTCTGTTCTCCCTGGTTAGGAAAGGCACCAGACTCTTGTTTCTTTTTTTTTTCTTTTTGGCCATGCCACACGGCATGTGGGATCTCAGTTCCTCGACCACGGATCAAACCCACGCCCCGTGAAGTGGAAGCTGGGAGTCTTAACCACTGGGCTGCCAGGGAAGTCCCTACCGGACCCTTGTTCCTTCTAAGCGAGGCCAATATGCTGCAAGGCCTGCTAAGTGGTGATTCAGTGAGCAGTGAACGTGACACCCAGCAAGCAGGCCGGTTTCGGGCAGCTCACAGAGGAGTGATGTGTGCAAACCTCGAGGTCACCTGCTGTCACACAGAGAAATGTCCCGGGGGAGTGGCGGGGGGGAGGGTGAACTTACCGGTATTTGAGTAATTCTGGAGAATATTTTGACTTGGCTTTAAAAATCACCTGCAATGAGAAAAAACACGGCAAGTTGGGTACACAACCTGTTGACACTGACAAACTGATACCATTGCTTAGAACTCCCCTTTCCCTTGGTGCACGGCTCTGAAACTGAGATGTCTGCTTTGTGAGAAAGTCTGTGAAGCTAAACATTGTTTAGGCTGTGCATACAATTTAATTCTAAATTTAAAAGGAAAGGTATTTACAAATGGTTAAAATGTTTTGTTTTTTTAAGGTATTACCAGTCTACCACTAGCCGGTATGTCCCTTATTTTAAGATTTATATTTGAGGGACTTCCCGGTGGTCCAGTGGTTAAGACTCCACGCTTCCAATGCAGGGGGCGTGGGTTCAATCCCTGGTCGGGGAACTAAGAGCCCACGTGCTGCACAGTGTGGCAAAAAAAAAAAAAAAAATTTGTATTTGAGCCCATACTTCCCCCAGAGATAAACGGTTCACTCTCACACTTTATTAGGACTTTCACTGGCACCAAAAGAATGTGGTTTGAATGTACGTGTGTCCATCGACTCGGGCCTCAAACTCTGCAGCCCACTGGACTACAGGAGTGTCAAACTCGATGACATGCTGCCTGTTGGAACTTCCCCAGATTTTCGCAGCCTGCACAGTCTGTTAACAGGCCCTTGCGGGGGGCAGAGGCTGGCCTGGCAGAGCCTGTGAGAAGCGAAGGGGAGACGGAAAGCAGGCGTCAGCACAGGCTCCAGCCCCGTGAGACACGCGGCTCTTCCCACGGTGTGGGTGTGTGCTCGCCGGAGCCCTGAGGGTGGTCACCGGTCAGGGTCTGGTTCGGGGTGCAGTGGGGCAGCAGTGCAGGTGCCCATACACTTGCTCTCCTGGCCCCCGGTGTCTGCGAGCGGGTGGCGGCATTGCGGGGAGAAGGAAAGGAAGGGTGTGGAAGAGTAGAGGAGTGAGGACATTTCTTCAGAGATGCTCCCGCTGTGGGCGGCAAGGATCGGACGACGTGCACTCCCTGCATCCAGGCTCTCCCCCTGCACGGAGCTCCCAAACATGCCCTCGGCACCCCGCCTTTCCTCCTGTTGGCCCTGAGGGCTGCGATGTCCCTCTGGGAACCCACCATCCTCCGCCATGCGCTGTTCCCCTCTCCTCAGCCCTCTGGGCCCTTGGTACTTCCCTTGGGATTTACTCAGCCCCCAAACACCTGTCTAAGGGGGAAAACCTTCCAGAGTGGTAAGGAGGGAAGGACAAGGGGAAAACAGGGAGGAGAGTAAAAGCACGGTCCTGGCGACAGGGGAGGAGGGGACAGGCAGCCCTGGAACCCATGGGGGCTCACGGGGGTTCCATACTGTCGCCCTCCTGTCTGAGGAGCAAGCAGTGAGAAATCAGTCTGCTGGAGGGTTATGCGAACATAATGCTGGGAAAGCCTTCAGTGGATCCAAGTGCCCTGCCGTGTCTGCAGATGCAGACAGATGTCACGAGGGGCAGAGAGCCTCCAAGTGACCCTAGGGGCAGATTCCCACAAAACACATGCAACAACAGAAGCAGCCATTCCCCGGGAACCTTTTCAAAGACACTCTTCTGAGGACCCTCAGTTGTAATTCTCAGACTTATCCATGCATAGGAATCACCCAGGAAACCTGCTAAAGATGCAAATCTCAGAGCCCCACCCTCTGAGGTGCCAAGCTGATGGGTCTGGGCTGGGGCCCAGGAATCCGCATTTTAATAGACTGCCCACCCTGAGCGAGTGAGCGAGTGATTCGGATTCGGGTTTGGCTAGCACAAAGACCGCTTCATAGGAAATACGAAAGAGATGAAAACTGCCTGACCTAATATTCTTGAGTAGCTTTGCAATCATTCATTTCAAACGCACTGAAATAGTTGATCACAGCAATGAGACACCACAAGAGTCCAGGTACAGTGCCAAGAACAGAGGTCAGAGGACACTCCAAGTCCACAGACAGCACCCCACGACGTTCACGCTCATGCCTGCCTCAAACTTACAACAGCGTGCCACCAGCTGAGGACGCTAATCCTCAGAATCAACATCCTGGTGAGAGGGGAACCGCAGACATTCCTACAGACCTTACAATAAGCAAACCCTCGCCCCGCTTTTTAAAAACACATTTTCAGAGCTTCACAGGGGAGCATTCCAAACTCATGGAGGAATTATTTTGTTTGCGACATGAGTTTTGTCTCTGTCCTAAATCCTTTTGGGAAGGAGGTAGGGAGGTAGGGGTTCACATCACAAATAAAGTACCTGGTAAAAACACAGAGATGGCGTGAGTACACTGCCCTTACGTCAAAGGGGCCCCGAGCTCAGCTTTCTCTGACAAGCTCCCGTGGGATTTTAGGCAAGCCACATCACCTTTGGTATTTCTCTGCAGTCCATGAGAAGGAGAAAAGTTATAAAACAACCTCCCTTAGGAATAAGACATAGATTAATACATCACTCCAAAGTTCTTTTACTGATAATACTGAATGATACTGATTCATACAACCTATAACAATTGTCTCAGAAAAACACTCTTATGATACATAAGTACATAGTACATAGTACTTGAGGATCTTGCTTTTGAACAATCAAGAGAATTCTTGGGGCTTCCCTGGTGCAACAGTGGTTAAGAATCTGCCTGCCAGTGCAGGGGACACGGGCTCAAGCCCTGGTCCAGGAAGATCAGGGCCTTGAGCCTGCGCTCTAGAGCCTGCAAGCCACGACTACTGAGCCCGCATGCAACAACTACTGAAGCCTGTGCTCCGCAACAAGAGAAGTCACCACAATGAGAAGCCCGCGCACAGCAACGAAGACCCAATGAAGCCAAAAATAAATAAATTTTTTTAAAAAGAGAGAATTCTTCACAGATATCAAAGTGAGGAGAGGAAACTACGGTATTTTTTAACCATGTTTAAATTGAAGTATAGTTAATTTACAATGTTGTGTTAGTTTCAGGTGTACAGCAAAGTGATTAAGTTATACATATACACACACACGTGTGTGTATATGTATATATATATATATATATATATATTCTTTTTCAGATTCTTTTCCATTATAGGTTATTACAAGATGTGAATATAGTTCCCTGTGCTATACAGTAGGTCCTTGTTGTTTATCTATTTTACATATAGTAGCTTGTATGTGTTAATCCCAAACTCCTAATTTATCCCGTCCCCCGCTTTCCCCTTCAGTAACCATAAGTTTGTTTTCTATGTCTGTGAGTCTATTTCTGTTTTGTAAATAAATTAAATTGTACCATTTTTTTAGATTCCACACATAAGTGATATCATGATATTGAAACTACAGTATTTTTTTAAGTGTTTGAACTTGTCGACAAAATATACAAATATTGTTTCAATATTTCGCCACCCTTGGCGGGCTTACTCCGTGGCCGGTAGCTCAGTTGACTCTCAAACGCCAGGGCCATCGCCGGGCTCCCAGAAACCACTCACAGGTGGTCCCGTCCTGTGGACTCAGCTCGGTGCAAAGTGCTGTCACGGATGCAGGAAAAATTTGACCCGTTCTGCCTTCAACAGGGCTATGGTCCTACTGGAGAGGGAAAACCCGGACTGGGCAAATGACGAGAGGAGATGCAACCCAGCAAGGCCGTGGGCCCAGGTGGTCTGGGCACAGGGGGCTGATCTGCAGGTCAGGGGCTTGGCCGCGCCGTGGGCACATCAACTCTTCCTGCTCCTCGGCCACGTCCTGCCTCCTCTCACCCAGGCGGCTCCTGGTCCCACCAGGACGGCACAAGAGCACATGCACAGATCAGGGTCAACCCGTGGCCCGTGGGACACCCAGCTCACTGCCACCACTCGGCCAGCACTGGGTGTTCAGGGCCCGGGACCTGCAGATCCACACCCCCAGCCAAGAGCTGCAAAAGCAGTGAACCCTCCCCAGTGGAAGCATAGCCCACCTGTGCACCATCCTCCTCCATAAATAAAATGAGAGACGTGTCTTTACTTCTCACGGTCCCCGCAGCCCCGAATGTACATGCCGGATGGACGATGAACTGAAAGGAGTCAGGGGTGGGAGGCCAGCCTGGGCCCCAGCAGCCCCTTCCTGGAACCCAGCGGAGGTCAGGGTTCCCAGCCATGACTATCAAATATCTGGTCCAGGACTCGAGCTTTATCAACAATCAAATGCTTTGCCCCCATAATTCTCCTTGTAAGAACTGACTCTGAGGCTGCGTTTCTCAAGGTGCGCCCACAGAACTGGGAATTCATAAAGGTGACTGGAAACAGGCGTTAGGTCAGCAAACAAATTTAGAAACTGCTAGGCTACCCAGCTTTTCCCTGCAAGAATCCCCAGAGCCTTTAAGAGGCTGATTACTCTGTGTTGTAAATCTGCAAGGGAAACGCAAGGCACACAGCAATTTTCCAAACTTATTTGGCTGCTGAAGGTGTTCCTAATGAGTGTTCCAGGGAACAGAGTTTGGGACGCTGCCCTTAAGGTGCTAAGCACAGGTAGAAGGTTCACTGCAGCCTTAATAAGAGCAATAATAATAATAATAATAACAACAAAAAAGAAAAAATGACAACTTTAAAATCATACTCAGCCTTCACCCCCATGAACACCAATCAAGCAAGGCACTGAGCACGAGGGCTCCTCCAGGTTATGCATTCTACCCCAGAAGGAACCCAAAGCCCCATCCTGTAGAAGATGGGGAAACCCCACAAAATGTAGCTCCTCATTAAGTCCACATCGCAGCCTGGAGGAGAAAAGTCATCACCAGGTAAGGGGACAGTCTGATGGGAAATAAACCATTTGATCCTATGCTGAAAGCCAGGGTGACAGATAACAACGTCAAAATAAAAGCCCCAACCACAATTTGTAAAAGCTCTGTCCACTCTTTATAATTTGTGGCAATTACGGTTGACCCCTGAACGACGAGGGGGTCAGGGGCTCCCTGACCCTCCATGCAGGTGAAAATCCAAGTAGAATTTACCATGGGCCTTCAGCATAAAGGCGGCTTCTCTGTAACCACAGATTCAACCAACCGCAGATCATGTAGTTCTGTAGTATCCACTGTGGAAAAAAAATCCACATCTAAGTGGACCCATGTTGTTCAAGGGTCAACTGTTTATGTCTTGAATTCACCTGGGCCTTTGCAAGTTGTGCTTAGAAACTCTGCCCTGTCCTTCAAGTTAATCCTTAAACCTAAGCTGCTATTTCCAGGCATTTTAAACTGACACAGTATACATTTAATTGCAGCGTCATTTTTGCCCTCATTAAATAAAGTACATAAATGTCTGGACCAAGTTTTTTAAAAAAAAATCCTAAACTCTCCTACTCACCCCTCCCCCACTCCTGTCTGTGTTCCAGGGAAATTCATTAAAGACTGATTAGTGCCCAGAAGTGGAGCTAACCCTCCGGGGCTGACTCCTGCTCTCTTATCGGGCTGCCCATCTCCTAGAGTCTGCGCTGGCTCCCACTGACCTCAGCAGGAATCTGGCTGGGAGGAGGACAGGGCTCCTGAGGGGGAGGCAGACAAGGATGAATTACCCCTTCGTATTTTACAGCCACTGCTAGGGACAGTGTGGGCTCCGCCGCTCCCTGCAAAACCAGACCTACCAGACGGGAGGGCAGGACGACAGGGACCTGTGAGTGGCTGGGAAACAAGCGAGGCCAGATGAAAATTCAAATTCTCCCCACATTCAGACTGGTGGTATTTGTGACGGGTCAACTGGCACTGAGCACCAGATCTGGAACCGAGAATTGTGAAAATAAGGAAACATTGGTCCTGACCTCCAGAAACTACAACCAGATACAGACATGGTGTGAGGGGGGTGTGAGTTGTGAGGAGGTGAGACAGCCTGAGGGGAACCTGGACCCCCTGGGGCGGGCCAGGTGGGCAGCAGGCTAGGCTAGGACACAAGTCCAGGCAGCACCCTGAAGTCAGGTAAGGCACACGCACTTCTCTGTAAGAGAATCACAAGGCTTTCAGTAGAATCCACACAATCTGAAATCAGAGCTGTGCTTTTTAGAGGGGGGCAGGGGTGGGGACCAGAGACAAAGGGCCTGGACTAGGGGTTCAGAGAGAAGGTGAAAACAGAGGTGTATGTTTACAGGCAAAACAAAGACTTCTGAATGTAGCTTAGCGGCTGCCTGGGTCTGGGGGGTTGGGGAGAAGTGTGGGTGACTGCTAAGGGCTCCAGGGTTTCTTCTGGGGGCGACAAAAAAATGTTCTTAACTTTTATGAACCAGAAACAGACTCACAGACATAGAGAACAGACCTGTGGCTGCCAAGAGGGAGGGGGTTGGGGGAGGGATGGATTGGGAGTCTCGGGTCAGCAGATGCAAACTATTATCTATAGGATGGATAAACAACAAGGTGCTACTGCAGAGCACAGGGAACTAGATTCAATATCCTGTGATAAACCATAATGGAAAAGAATATGAAAAAGAATGTGTATATATGTACAACGGAATCACTGTGCTGTACAGCAGAAATCAACACAACCTTGTAAATCAATTATACTTCAATAAAAACCATGTTCTGAAACTGATGGTGGTGATGGTTGGGCAAGTCTGTGGATGCAGAGCTTTAAATGGAGAACAGTACAGAGTGTGAACTTGTCTCAGTCAACAGAAAGGAGCAGAACAGCAGGCAAGGTGCCCGGGGGCACCAGGGGCACGTAGGTGGGCAAAGGGGGAGAGAGAGGCCTGGGTGAGGGGCCCTCAGGGTGCCAGACGCTGCCCAGAAGTAGGACAGGATAATGTGGGGAGCTGGGCAGATGGGGAGGGGCCTGGAGGGGAAGTGGGGGGAGGCAGGAGGAAGTGGGGAGTCTATTCTAGAGCATCAGCTACTCTTTAAAGATGTGTTTGTGAAATGAGAGAGAGATTATGCAAGGGCACTAGGACCTGGTTTAAGATCAGGAGCCTGGGCCCCAGAACCCACGGGGAGGGAGAGGCAGGAGGCAGGAGTGCAGCCAAGAGAGGGGAGCAGAGCGCAGTTTCCATGGAAACTCCTGTCCCGTTGTGGGACTAAAGCATCTTGCCCACACCCATTCCTGTTGGTCTCAGCATCATTTCCACGGCCTTGCGGAGTCCTGCCTAGAACTGACACCCAGGACAGGAAAGCCAGGTGACTTTCTGAAGGTTTAATTCCGGTTTGGGGAAGCGGGAGGACGTCCCCTCCCCCAAGCTGGCCCCAGGGAGGGAGGCTGGGGTGGGGAGAGCCCGCCTCTGTTCCCATACCCCCTCCCGCCCTCCCGCCCACCCGTGGGGCTCTGTGCCCTCTGGGCAACCCCAGGCCCTTCCCCCCACCTCCCGGATGACGCAGGAGGGCCCAGAGAGCCGCCTATGACGTACACGCGTGACAGACTTACAAAGGTTCTAGAGGCAGCTGCTGCCCTCGGCCTCCCTCCTCTCATAAATTACAGCCCCTGAACGGCTCACTCCTTCTGTTCCCACCCTTTGAAGTCCTGCCTGCCTGTTTTTTCCTCCTACCAACCCCAGCTGGCTTTTGCTGCTTTACAATCATTTTTCCTAATGAAGCATGCTGGCGGCTTCTGGCAGAAACGTCCCAGGCTCTTCCTTGTGAGGATGACAGTGACCCTTGTGCATCCGGCGACACTAAACAAAAGTAACCTCTTCTGTCCCCAGAGGCAGCGTCTGTGACAGCTCAATGAAGCGCTAGGCCTCCAGACCTGCACTTTATTCACAATTTCTCTATGTGGCCATTTTGCTTTATAAATTCCACACACCCCACCCCCCGAGAGCACGACCCGCGTCGCCGAGTCTCTGCTTCGGTGCCACCTCTTCCTGAAGCGCTGCCCCCCCCCCTTTTTTTTAAATCTATTTTATTTTTATTTATTTTTAACATCTTTATTGGAGTATAACTGTTTTACAATAGTGTGTTAGTTTCTCCTTTACAACAAAGTGAATCAGTTATACATATACCTATGTTCCCATATCTCTTCCCTCTTGCATCACCCTCTCTCCCACCCTCCCTATCCCACCTCTCTAGGTGGTCACAAAGCACAGAGGTGATCTCCCTGTGCTATGCGAGTGCTGCCCCTTTAGAAGCAAACAGGCAGGTGGACACTGCACAACCCTCCCATCCTGAACAGGCTCCAGACCCCAGGCCCAGGTTGCACACCTGGTCCTGTGTCTGTGGTCCCACCCAGGGGCTGAGGCCCCTGGAGACCCTCACAGTAACCAAGAGGGTCTGTAACTCTGTGTGCACCAAGCACAGACCCATGTTTAAACCAATCTCTGCCTCCTCCCCCCCTCTCTCTCACATACTATTTTTAAATGTATGTATGCAAAATTCGTTTGAAAATGTTACACATTTACAGGTTTAAACTTTACTATAAACTATGTCAGGTATACACAAAGAAATAAAGTAACCAAAATTCACTACCCACCATGCAGTTCAGTCACCTTTGACACTGCCCTGTTTGCTCCAGTTCATTTTATTTCTAATAAATAAAGACACCATTGAAGCCCCCAGCGTCTCTCTCCTTGGTTTTGATCCCTCCCTCCTCTGCAGCGGGAATGGCCACCTGACTTTGGTGTTCTGATAGCCAGCAGGCTTCTACTTTTACGAGGATAAACAATATATAGTCCCATCTTGCATGGTTTCTCACTTTGTTCGAATCAGTGCCTTCCATACCCTTCTGCAATTTGTCTGTTCACCTGTCACAAGGTATTTGCAATGTATCGATGCTGAGACACCTGGCTCTCATTCATGCGTTCTCACTAAGGCTGGGTATTCCACCGTATGCAGGTCACAGCTGTGTGTCCATCTCCAGCAGAGATACCTAAAGGTGGTTAAGAGTGTGGACTCTGGGGAATTCCCTGTCAGTCCAGTGGTTAGGACTCAGCTCACTACCATGGCCCTGGTTTGATCTTTGGTCAGGAAACTAAGATCCTGCAACCCGTGCTGGGCGGGTTATGCGTGCATTCATGCATGCATGCATGCATGAATAAATAAATGTATGTATGTATGTATATGTATATATTATAAAAACTTGGAAAAAAAAAGAGTGTCGACTCTGGAGCTGGCTCCCCTGGGCTTGAATCTTGGCTCCACCAATAATCAGCTGTATGACTTTAGAAAAGTTACCTAACCTCTCTGTGCTTCAAGTACCTCATCTGTAAAATGAGACTAATAATAGTGCCCATCTCATAAGTTTTTGTGAAGATTAGGTGAATCACCACAGATAGAGCACCAGCCAAATGCCTGCCACCTACCAGACACTATCTCAGCGTTTATGTGTTTGCTGCCCCTGCTGCCGCTATATTATTACTACCAGTCCCTGCAAATGCTCTCAAACCACGATTCTAAATGCACAGCTACTAAACTGTGATCATAAATGCTCTCTTGACCATAAAAGGAACTTTCGTACTCAAGGTGAGGAACCACTGACACATTCACGATTTGCACTTGTGATCCCTCTGTGTTGGCCACTTCCTGATATATTGGGGAAATTATGCAAACCCTGAGGCCCTGGTCTCCCTGGGTGACAATCATTAGTCTGTTTCCACAGGCTAAGCATCCTCATTCACCAGAGCAGGGTGACTCAACCTGCAGTCTTTAAATTTTTGGAGCCAGCTGACTTCAAATGCACGACGTCTCCCTTTGCATAGCAATCCCTGAAGAAGAGCAAGGTCAACTCTCTAAGACAGCAAGGGTGGGGCGATGTCTCTGTCTGCAGACACTGGCCCTGTTTTAAAAGCCACAGAATACATAAAATAGATAACCAACAAGGACCTACTGTACAGCTCAGGAAACTCTACTCCCTATAAGGGAAAGGAAGCTGAAAAAGAATAGATTTATGTATATGTATAACTGAATCACTTGGCTGGACACCTGAAACTAACACAACACCGTGAATCAACTATGCTTCAATGAAAAATAAAATTTCCTCAAAAAAAGCTACGGAACCCCATGAAAGAAAAAGGAGTATGCTGTCCATACGAAGTCATTCTGGATGCAGCAGCTTGGAGCCAAGGCATGCTCTGTGTCCCCACATGGGCAGGTGTGACAGGCCCCCAGGGAGGTGACTGGCTCCCAAGGTCAGGTCTTCACCCTGTCATCTGTCTTTGAACTTTGCAAGTGCATAGTTCAAGGAGCGAGTCCTACTCACTGCCTAGCTTCACGCTGACCGTCGGGACAGAGGACCCCCAGCACTTAGGCAAGCTGCTTTCATATGTGATCTCGGGACCAATGATGATGCTGCCTCTCCTCTGAACTTCCGTAAAGCCTAGAACTCCCTGGAAGCATCCTCAGCCTTCTCCTGCTCTCCTGAGAGCTCTGCTGCCCTGCCCTGCCCTGCCCTGCCCAGCTGAGCCAGCACCGGAGAGTCCTCCTCAGAGGTAGGTGTGTGTGTGTGTGTGTGTGTGTGTGTGTGTGTCTGTGTGTGTCTGTGTGTGTGTGTGTGTGTGTCCGTCCCCTATCCCCACAGTCAGCCTGGGATCCCCACGAAGGCAGGAGCTCAGCCTCATACTTCTCTGTCCTGTAGTCTCAGGACCCCTTTGCAAATGATGAAGGGATGAGGTCTCGCAGGATACAGGCATCTCCACCTGCCCCCTCCCTTCCTGAAGGCTCCTCTCCTGCTCCAGTTCCCAGGGGTCCAGCCAAGCTCCTCTCTCCTCCACCCCCCAGCAGCTCACCAGAGCCTCCCTGTCCCTATCAACTGAACTGCACCTCCATCCAACATCACCAACACCCGCCAGGCCACCCCACAGGCTCTGGGCTCCACAATGGTCAAGTCAGGCCCACAGATACCACCCACGACGGGCAGCAGCACCCTGGAGGGCCTGTCCAAAGGCCCTCAAGGTCACTTGACGACACACTGAACAGTGGCCTTCAGGTGCCCTGATTTTTCCTGTGTCATCTCTTGCTACCCAAGCGTCTGGGTTCAGGGGCGTGCAGCTGGCCAGATTGCCATGAATCTGCCTTTTATTTTTTTGGCCACGCTTGGCTGGTGGGATCTTAGTTCCCGGACCAGGGTTTGAATCCAAGCCCACGGCAGTGAAAGCACCAAGCCCTAACCACTGGACCACCAAGGAATTCCCTGAACCTGCTTTTTTGCTCATCCCTGATAAACTCTCTTTACGCTCCTGGGCTTCAGTGTCCCCCTGTAAGATAAGAGGGTCAGTACAAATGTTCATCACGGTGACTTCTGCTTTCAAAACTATGACACGAAGTCCCCAGAGGGATCCCAGCCCCACAGGGATCGCTGCAGCCTTGCTTCTAAGTGGGGGTGGGCCTGACTTGTAGGGGAGGATGGGAGGGACGTGGGCCCTGGTCACCTCACTGGTGCAGGTGGAGGTGAACAACACCCATCAGCCTCCCTGGCAGGAGTCTCCCTCTGCGGGCTCATGAATGGGAAGGGCTGTGGCCACACAAGGTACATGATCAGTATGATGTTTCTGAACTGCTCCTGCCATGATGGCAGTTCACAGTTTACCTGCCAGGGCCCTGCCCATAATTGTTCTAAACGTGCTTAAATAAGGTAAAACACCATAGCACGGAAGATACATTTCTCCACCTAGGAAGTTTAGCTGGGTCACCAGCCAGCCGGGCCCCAAGGCTTCAGGCTTTCGTGTGGCTGCAGTAGCATCGGGCCATGGCTCACCACTGGACCCCAATCCTCTCAGCAAATGATGTACGAACTACTGAATAGGTAGTGAAGATGCCTCAAGGGTCTTTTTCCCTCCAGAAAATAACCTTCTGCCTCAGCAGAAAGGACAATTCTGAGGTTTCCTGGAACTCTTGCCCTTGCTGGGAGCAGTGTGGTACTTTTTATGAACTACAAGTTTGCATCCATCAGCACCAAATTCACATGTTGAAATCCTAACCCCCCACTGTGACGGTATTAGGAGGTGAGGCTCTGAGCACTTAGGTCAAGAGGGTGGAGGCCTCGGGGGTGGGATTGGTGCTCTTATCAAAGGGACTCCGAGGAGCCTCCCTCTGTTCCTTACCACCTGAGGACTCGATGGGAAGCCGGCTGTCTGCAAGCAGGAAGAGGCTCTCGCCAGAGCCCGACCCTACTGACACCCTGCCCTCAGGCAACCAGCCTCCTGAGAAAGCGAAGTGTCTAGTGTTAGTCAGAACAGCTATCATCAAAAAGCCTACAAACAATAAATGCTGGAGAGGGTGTGGAGAAAAGGGAACCCTCCTACACTGTTGGTGGGAATGTAAACTGGTGCAGCCACTATGGAGAACAGTATGGAGGTTCCTTAAAAAACTAAAAGTAGAGGGCTTCCCTGGTGGCGCAGTGGTTGAGAGTCCACCTGCCGATGCAGGGGATACGGG
Organism: Kogia breviceps; assembly: GCF_026419965.1. Lineage (NCBI taxonomy): Eukaryota > Metazoa > Chordata > Mammalia > Artiodactyla > Physeteridae > Kogia > Kogia breviceps. Next base: position 79,422,039 of record NC_081311.1, read on the forward strand.
TTCGTGCCCCGGTCCGGGAGGATCCCACATGCTGCAGAGTGGCTGGGCCCGTGAGCCATGGCTGCTGGGCCTGCGCGTCCGGAGCCTGTGCTCCGCAACGGGAGAGGCCACAGCAGTGAGAGGCCCGCGTACTGCAAAAAAAAAAAAAAAAAAAAAAAAAAAAACTAAAAGTAGAGCTACCACACAATCCAGCAATCCCACTCCTGGGCATATATCCAGAGAAAACTATAATTTGAAAAGGTACATGCACCCCTATGTTCATAGCAGCACTATTTACAATAGCCAAGACATAGAAGTAACCTAAATGTCCATCGACAGATGAATGGATAAAGAAGATGTGGTATATAAGCACAATGGAATATTACTCAGCCATAAAAAAGAATGAAATAATGCCATTTGCAACAACATGGATGGACCCAGAGATTATCATACTAAGGAAAGTAAGTCAGACAGAGAAAGACAAATATGATATCACTCATATATGAAATCTAAAAAAAGATACAGAAGAACTTATTTACAAAACAGAAACAGACTCACAGGCATAGAAAACAAACTTATGGTTACCAAAGGGGGGGGGGGATAAATTAGGAGTTTGGGACTGACATATACACACCACTATAGATAAAACAGATAACCAACAAGGACCTACTGTATAGCACGGGGACTCAATATCCTGTAAGAATCTTAAATGTGAAAAGAATTTGAAAAAGAACAGATATATGTATAACTGAAACACTCTGCTGCACACCTGAAACTAACAACACTGTAAACCAACTATACTCCAATATAAAATAAAAATTTTTAAAAGAAAGCAATGGATTGTTTTTTTAAAAAAAAAAGAAAGAATGAAAAGAACAGGAAAAAGAAATTCTTGATGTTGAAGCTGCCCAGTCTGTCGTGTTTCATTGTAGCAGCCAAACAGACTCAGACAAGGTCAGAGAATGCTCCTGTATCCTGCCCAAGAGGACTGCCGGCGGTACCTCCTCCAAGGGAAGGAACGTGGTGACAAAACTGCTCTCGGGGGGCGAGACACGGGTCTGCTGCTGCGCTGCCCCCAACTCACTGGGACACTGGATGGAGCCACCTGGGATAATGACCAGGGTGGTGAGGGACAAACCCACATCCCATCAGAAGCAATGAAGGGAACTGAGAATGTCCCACCCCGAGCAGGGAGGACCCAAGAGGAAGCAACATATGCCACCAAGTCCATCATGGGAGGGGTGACACTGCTCTGCATGGTCCCAAGGGTCGGGGCCAGCCCTCCCCCAGCTTCACTTTTCCATCCTGGTGGTGGCCTGGACCCCAAGAGGCTGCCGTGAACAAAGCAGGGCGAAAGGATTTGACTTACACTTAAATAGTAGAAAAGCCACTGGTTCTGTTTAAAGCGTGTGTCCTAGAGGGAGAATTACAGAGATGACAGAGTGAATTAAGCCCCCAATCTTCTATCAGAAACATCTTGCACCTGGTGTCACCACGGTAAGGACTATCACTAAGTCACATGGGCCACTGGCACCGTGGGGACGGAATTTACGTGGTCTCTTCTTCTCCCTGTTCAACACTAAGTTCCCTGAAAGCAGGAACTACGCGTGACCTTCACCCAATCTGCACAGCCTCCAGGGAATAACAGGCACTCAGAAGCACGTGCTGAAGCAACCTTCGTCTCCCTCTGCAGATGAGTGGGTAAGCGAACTGTGGAACACACTTGTGATGGAACATCAGCCAGCCTTAAAAAGGAATGAGCTAGTGACACACCCTACAACACGGATGAACCTCGAAAACATCATGCTAAGTGAAAGAAGCCAGACACGGAAGGCCACTTAGTGTATGATTCCTTTGAGGTGAAGTATCCAGAACAGGCCAATCCACAGAAAGCAGATCGGTGTTCGCCAGGGACTGGGGTGAGCGGGGGGGAAAGGAGTGACTGCTTAACGGGCGTGGAAGGTCTTTTTGGAGTGATTAAAATGTTCTGGAACTGAAGAGAGGTGATCGTTGGATAATAATGTGAATGTACTAAATGCCACTAAGTCATACATATTAAAATGGTTAATTTTACGGGACGTGAATTTCACCCCAATTTTAAGAACATACTTGTCAAGTGAGTGAAATGTGTCTCCAAGTTCATGTCTGTAGACTGTGCGACTGAAAGCTGGGAGGACCAGGACCTCTGTGTGGACAGTGATGCCGTCTCATCAGGACAGGGCTGTGGTCCTGCTGGGGCTGGGCCCACAGGAGCCGGCCGGGCTCACATTCGGCCCACGTCCCTCCATGTCTGCCTCGAGTCGCACACAACCAACAGACCATCCCGTGGCCTGATGGGCAACGTGCCCTCTGACGGCTCTTAGGTCTGGGGAGCGAGGAGAGCAGCGTGTGCAGATAGATGTTTACCCTGTGCTTTACACACTATGTAGCCTGACTGGTGTGTCTGTCATTAAAAGTGACATCACACGACGTCGAGCCCAAGGCCACTCTTCTGTGTCTCCCAGATCCCCCGCAGCCCGCAGGCCGGGACAGGTCCCCCCTCCCCCGGGTGCTGTGGGTGGCATATGGCTCCTGGCACTGCCGCCTCCGTGTGTCCGTCTTTCCCTATAGTCTGTGGCCCCTCAGGGCACAAATTCCAGCTTCCTGTCTCTGAGCCCAGACACCTGTGTGCAGGTGATTGATGAGATCTGTTCGCTGAGTGAACGACACTCTTTAACCACCAGCTGAGGAGCCATGGCCTGTTTCAAATGTGCCCGAAGGACCTGTCACAGTAAATATAACAGCAAGGTGGGATGGGAGCTTGGTGACACACGCCAGCTTTGTCCTAACCTTGTGCCGAGGACCAAGTTCAGCCTGCAGCCTGTATGGCCTGTGAGCTAAGAATCGTTTTTATCTTTTTAAAGAGATGTTTAAAAAAGAAAAAACAATATGCAAGAGAGACCACATGCAACACACAAGGCTTAAAATACTGACTCGGGCACCATCTGGACTTCCTTTCCTGCATCCTCCACGCCCAAGTTTGAGGAAATAACCCACTCAGAGTAAAACCACTCGGACCTCCTCTGTCCTCAGAGGTTAACAGGCTCTAAACTTTAGCCACAGGATGAATCAAAAGTAAAATATTTACAAGCCTCTGCGGACCTCCAGGGGTGCCTATGTGCCAGGTATGGTCACCTGTGTGCTGAGGGCATTTCCGTCCTGAGATAACCGACCTGCCAGACCCATAACAGGGAAGAGGCCTCTCTCCTCTCCCTGGAACTGCAAGGAGATCAGGAATCAGTGGATGAAAACAGATCGGAATCAGTGGATGAAAACAGATCATGCGATCGCACACTATGATGTTTCCAAAAACCTGACACTCCTAGGGATATCATTCGGATGAATGGTATCAACTTCATCAACGCTCTTCTCCAATCAGCCCAGCCCTCACTGCTCCACCTGGCACCTCCAAGCTGGCGTCTCTGGGGGCTGGAAGATGGGGGCACATCACAGCCCTCTGGCGGGAAGGGCACTGCCACACACGACCCACCTGAGCAATGACAAGGGCCTTTAGGATGATGCTCTCTTTCTGCCTCCCTGCGAGTCCCTGCTCGTCTGACCCAGGGAAAGGCAGGGGAGCGACAGGATGCAGCACAAACCTACAGGCGCGAGGGTGTGTGGGACCAGGCCCAGGCTCCAATGGGAATGGGAGCCACAGGTCTGGGCTCACAGCACAGGGACAACACAGGGACAACGCTGACCGTTCTCAGCTCAGCCTCTGCTGTTGAGAATTCGCGGCTTCCTGGTCAATGGGCTGGAGCTCAGATATGCTGAGAAGAGGCTAACTGTTCCCACGAGTGCGGAGGCCGTGAAGGAAATTTGGCTCCCCTGACGTTGGCAGCCGAGCCCTTCGGCATTGAAGCCGCAAGAGTGGGAGACAGAGAGAACAAAGAGCTAGTGCTCGGAAGACAGATCTTGGGAAATTGGGCTGTAAAATTGGAAAGCTTCTTCTTGGGGGACCGTTTTTAGAAGTAAAATTAGGAAGTGACTTCCTGGGGAGTGCTGGTGGTAGATGGTAGACTGAACTCTAATAAAGAAACTTCTCCGGGTCTCGTGTGTGTGTGTGTGTGTGTGTGTGTGTGTGTGTGTGTGTGTGTACACACACGGAGCTCTGGCAGCTGTGAGTCCGCTGAGCCCACGAGGAGCCGTTGCCAGGGGCCAGGCAGCCACAGTGTGGTGCAGAGGTGAGGATTCCCGGCCCCTGTGCGACTGTGTGCTCCTAGCTTTGAAATAAGGTACTTGGGGACCAGCAAAGGCTTGCCTTGTGTGTTCCTAATCTTCTTACTTCTTCATAATCATCAAGAGGTCTAGAAGCTTCCCTCTTCACAACTCCAAGATTAGGGCCTGGCACACAACAGATTCGGTAAACATTTCTGGATTAAATTGACTGCCAAGAGCCATAGCAAGATCCACTTATGCCTGAGGTCACCACCTCCCTCTTCCTGGTGGGGTGGAGACAGGGTCCCTGGATTAGCTTTTCAGCTGCCTCCTCGTTCCCGGTCAGCAGAGATGAGGACCGGGATGCGTTCTGAGTTGCGGGGTGTTGAGTGCAGCAAGCACTCTTCCTAGCTCTGCGTGCCTGGCTGGGGGACCCAGCACAAGTCACCAGAACCCCCGAGGCCTCGGCTGCCTCATCGGCAGAATGAAGGGCTGGACCCCCCCCCCCCCTTCGACTCTCAGCGTTGGGAGCTACAGCTGTGAGAACTGGCGACTTCCATCCTCCCCGCGATGGGAGGCCCAGGGCCACTGCCATTTGATAAACATAAAAGTTGTAGGTTGGTGGGAAAAATTCTTTCAATGACACAGTGGGCTGATAAAGGGCCGAGCCAGTGCTGGGGCCTGACGTTCAGGACTGTGGTGTGGCCAGAGCCTGGGCTCCGGCTATTAGGAGATGCAGAAAGAGCACCTTAACTGAGGGAGAGGAGGGGCCGAAGGACACAGCACAGACGGCACCTCCTTTAACCTGCTCTAACCCTGGGGAGAGCACTAGGGCTGCGCTTGTCCTGCAGCAGGTCGGTTAACTGGCCCTGGGAGACACGCCAGGGGCTGACCCAGCTCTGCCCACAGGGTCCCTGCTCCTTCTACTCCCGGGGCTGCGCGGATTCACAGGCCTTTGCTGGCCCACCATGAGCCCCAGGCGCCCACAGTAACCCCCCTGCAGCTTCCCCGCCACACTCTAAGGCACAGAAGGTGCTGGGTCCTGCCTCAGTGTCCAATAGTCACACCACCTCCTCCCTACCAAGAGGCCTCACTTCTCCTTTTCTTTCCTCAAACCAGCCTGTAATGGCAGGAATCTGTCCCAGGGCTCAAGGCAAGGCTGAACCAGGGGGCAGCTGAGCCCGCCGCATTCAGTCACACCCAGGAACCCCAGGAGTCTGAGGGCCAGGCCCCAAATCAGGAGAAAGAACAGCTGGGGCGGACGGCTGCCCAGGCGCCGCTGAACTCACCCCTCCCACCCACACCCCCGCCCAGACCCTCCACCCCAGCTCTGCAGACAGACCTGCCTCGTGCAGGGCTGCCCTGGCCCAGAAGCTGGCAGCCTTGGCCTCAGAGCCTCTGCTGTACAGCCTGGTCTGGAGGCGGGGGGCCTCCTGGCTCCAGGGCTCACAGGTCCTGTGACCCTGAGTGAGTCATACAACCTCCCTGACCCGCCTCCGAAAAATGGGGACACCATCCGTACTTCCTTCAGGGGGTTGTTGGGAATAAATAAGACAAACCGCTTAGAACCGTGCCTAGCACACAGCACACGCTTTTTCATTGTTAGCCACCACCCGCCACCCTCCAAAATCGGATTTATGTGCTCTAAGAGGGGGCCCAGGCCGCAGTAATCCTTAAAGGTCCCCCGGCCATTCCAGTGGTTGAGAACCCTGCCTAAGAGAAGGCACGTGGGAGGGGAGGGGGGAGAGGGGCGTCTGAGCGGGGAGTCAAAGGGCGACCCCCTCATAACACCCCAGAAGTATCAGAATATTTGCCAGGAAGCCAGAGAATGGCTTCTCTGCCAAGGTCTGAGATGCCACCAGTTAGTACCACTTTCCCCTGCCAGCCACCCTGGAGATATAAAGAAAACAAGTCCTGACAGTTACAAAGAAGCTAGAGTGGTGGCTTGCGGCCTCTTGGCTTGCAAGGCTGTCGGCCTGGTCACTCTTTCCCTCGCTCAGCATTTACTCACCAGCCAGCAGATGGTGCAGAAAATGTGAGGCCCTGCCCCTAATCCAGCTCGGAGTGCAGAATTTGCATGTGAGTGCCAGAGAGCCTTGTCAGTGCTCTATGCTGTCCTTTTATTTTTTCTCAGAAAGGGACCAGAATAAAGATCTCAATGTGCAATCAGATCATCGTCACAGTTCTTGAAGGAACATCAACCTACCTGACTTATGTATCTTGCTGGAATCAGCCCTTTCCATCCAATGAACAAGCCGGAGTGTCTGCAACGTAGCAGACTGCCTGAACTGGTTTTCGGGTTTTAAAGTTGTATTTGTACAGATGATACACATTACTTGTGGACTGGAAAATATGCTGATATACTGGACCGAGGAGAAGACTTTGAGTATAGATCCCTTTTGATAAGATTATGATAGCTACTAAAGAGTACATATGTTAGTTTTTAGCCAAAAGTATTTCCTCCAAATTTTCAGTCAGGGGCTCCCACTACACCAGGGCAATCCATTTTCTAACTTTTCTTTTCTTCCTTCTTTTTTTATTATTATTTTTTTAAAATCAACAGCATTTTCTTTTAATAAATAAGGACACTATTAAAAGGAATGGAATGCTTGCTGGCACAAAGCCTCTACCTAAGCGACAGCTCTTAAATTCCCCTTACCAGGTGACGTGGTTGGTGCCTTCCCCCTGCGCAGGGTCCTAGTGAAAATGGACATTTTATTGCTTGAAAAGGTAACGAGAAGCAGAGGTGACGATGACGATGACGACTGTATTGTGCTATTACACCTTTACGCAATGCTTTACACAGTATTTGCAAAGTACTTTCCAATTACTGTACTTCATTAAGTCAACCGTCACAGCAGCCAAGTCAATTCGCACGTTCTCCCATTAGCTTATTAACAACCTGCCTCCTAAAACGACTAACGTGTGCCTGTAAAAGGGCTCCAACAAACTTTTACGGCTTTTTCTCGGGGCCTCTCAGATGAGCTCAGACGGCAACCCTGACCTCCCGCCGCATCAGCTCAGGAGCTGGGTGTTGCCCCCACTGCTGCTGTTTAGCAATCCCGTGGAATGAGTTAGCAAGCGGCACTTCAGCAGGGCTCCCACTCTGGAGGCTCAAAACATCCCATCCAGGGCTTCCCTGGTGGCCAAGTGGTTGAGAGTCCGCCTGCCGATGCAGGGGACACGGGTTCGTGCCCCGGTCCGGGAAGATCCCACATGCCGCGGAGCGGCTGAGCCCGTGAGCCATGGCCGTGAAGCCTGCGCGTCCGGAGCCTGTGCTCCACAGCGGGAGAGGCCACAGCAGTGGGAAGCCCGCGTACCGCAAAAAAAACCCCACATCCCATCCAAACCAGGGCAGTCCCACCCTGCCTCACAAAGCCAGTGTCTGGCCCCAACCTGGAGGCCAACGTGCAGGTGATCTTTCCGGGCTGGGGGTTAGATCCTTTGGGATGAGGGGACAGAGGGAAAACTCTAGGGTTCGAGTGTTCCTGGGGGGCACACCTCCCATCAGTACCGATTCTCCTGTGTGCACGGAGATGCCGCTCCCCGCGCACGGAGGACCATACCTACTGGGTGATGCTGAGCTGAGGGCAGAGGCTGCAGGTGGCCTCCAGCCCTCGTTTTCCTGTCCCTTCTCCTTCGCCTCCCTTGGGAATGGGAGGGCGTTACCTGGGACAAAGGCCTGCAGGTAAGACAGGGCTCGGACCACCCCAGAACCAATGCTTCTTTCCCGGACCCTCTCAGGCTGGTGGCTCTGTGACCCGCCCCGGCGGCTGCCATCGCCCCCTCCAGGTGAGCGCCCTCCAGGTGCCTCCCGCCCGCGGGGGCGGCCTCCCGCGACTCACCTGCGTGAAATACAAGTTCATCAGCGTGAGAGTGAAGAACTGGAGGCACACGGGGAAGCAGTAGAGCAGCCAGAAGACGAAGGGGCTGAGCGCATTGGCCGCCACGAAGTCTTTGAAGTAGAAGGAGAAGAGAACCGTCCGCAGGGAGGCCCAGAAGAGGCAGAGGAAGAGGAAGACACTCTGGTAGCTGAGCCGCTTGTGGCGGTAGCGCAGCACCAGCCAGAGCTGCACGTAGATGAACAAGAAGAGCAGCGAATAGAACACGGTGTAGACGATAGTGAGGCCAAGCTTCACGTAGGGGGGTACGGCCGGGGTCAGCGTGGGCGGCAGCGAGTCGTTGCGTAGGGGGTCCCACGGCGGGGCCTCCATCGGGCCGGGGGCGCTACGGCGCGGCCGGGGCGCTCGGGCTTCATCGGGGCTCGCGGCCGCCGCCGCCCCCGCGGGGGTCTCCGAGCATCGCGTTCCAGCCAGAGCCCGGCGACGGGAGGAAAGAAAATAAGCCGCACTTCCTCCCCCGGCACCACATGATTCACTGGGGCGGCCTTTGTCTGCGATTGGCAGCGCCGCGCCCGCCGCCCCCGCGCGCCCGCCAGCCCCGCGCGCCCGGGCTGTGCACCGCGCGCCCCTAGGAGTCCCGCCCCCCGCGCCGCGCCGCGCCGCGCGCCCCCACGTCGCCCCCTGCCCCGCGCCGCAAGCCCCCGGAGCCCCGCCCCCTGCCGCGCGCCCCTACCCGCCCCGCCCCCTGCACTGCGCGGCCGGCCCCCGCGCCGCAAGCCCCCACCCCGCCCCCTGCCCTGCGCCGCAAGCCCCCTGGAGCCCCGCCCCCTGCCGCGCGCCCCCGCGCCACTCGGCCCCCCGACGCCCCCGGAGCCGCCCGACGGGTGCCGCGTCGACCCATTCATCTGGGACGGAGCCCCACGCCTCGCGCTCTCTGCTGATGATTACTTGTTGTTTTGCAGAAGTTGGTTAGTTATTTTATTTCAACAGCGACAAACGTTGCAATCTTTTTAAACATTAAAAATAAACTTTACGACTCTGTGGCTATGAACTCATTGGCGTTTTTCCTTGAAAATGTCATGCTGGGGTGATGTTTATTTCTAAATCCAGAAATGCCAAAGACAGGGTTTGTGTTTTTGAGGTTAAGTTTGCGTACGCAGAGTGAGGAAAAGAATGGTCCCTATGGCTGCCGCCTGGTCTCGGTGATAAGCGGGGCTGTTTTCTCCCGGAAATCCTCATAATGCGCCCCACACGGTGCTCCCTCGGTGGGCTGGGGGAATGCTCGCCCCTCACCTCCCAGGAAAGCAGCTGGTGCTGCGGGAAGCGCGGGGGCGGGGCAGCGGAGGGAGCCCGCGGGACCTCAGAGAGCGGGTGGCCGCTCTCGGCGTGCTGCCTCCCATTCCAATCCGGCCCATCCAGCAGGACGGCCTGCCAATCAGACTGACAAGCTCTCTCGTTTGTTGTGGCAGAGGGGTCGCTCTTCCGAGGCTTTGACTGACTGAGTTTACGCCCCAGGGAGCCTCTCTAGCATCACCTTGGCGCGGGGGGGGGCGGGGGGGAGGGGGTCGGGAATTGTAGAGTGCTGTGGGCAGGGAGGGCTGGCCAAGCTGCCGTCTGGGAGCACTTGCAGGCAAGCAGTTCGGGTAAACAAAAGAAAGGGACCCGAAATCTCCAAGACTCCAGTAGTATCAGCTTCGTGCCTAATTGTGGGTTCTCCTTCTTTAAACGAACCCGTCCTCCCCCACGGTGGAGCCTGGACCAGCGCTGCTTTTCCAACAAATTATTTAGTGCTTACACCCTCCTAATACATTTCAGGTGCTTCATCAGGGCCAGGTGTGCCTTTGGTGTCACGCTCCTTTCTAGTTCCTCTATCCTTTCCCTCTCTCACTTGCCCCTCATTGTTCTGAGGATAAAGTCCAAACTCCTACCCTAGCTGACCTCCCAGACTTGTCTCTTGAGGTGTTAATGAGTGTTAACACCCCTTAACTCCTGTTGCCAAGGAAACTCTTTCAACCCCTTCTTCCAACAATTGGCCAGATCCCATTCATTTGTAAGGGGGTTACTCCCTCCAGAAAGACTTCCCAGACCACACCCTCATCCACTCAGTATTAGTTTACGTGCATCACCTGTGTGCTTACAGAGCATCCTTGCATAATTGTCACTCACCCCACTTGTTTATAAGTTTCCTTAGTATAGAAGCATGCCTTGCTTATATTGGTCTTCCCTGTGCTTGCCTGGACAATCAAAAAAATATGTTTATATTTTATTTTACTGAAAGAATACAGTGTCATCAAAGGCCCATGCTCTGATATTTCTCCTCCACCATGCAAGACCTCTAGTCACAAGACAACCTTATGATACAGGATGGCTGCTGGCTCTGCAACCATTGCATCCACCTAATGCCAGGATGGCATTAGGAGGAACAGGGAAGGACTAAAGGGCACCTGTTCTCTCTAGTTCAAGGAGCCTTACCAGAAATAGCACACAGTGCATCTGCTACTCATTGGTAGAACTTAGTTACCTTAATAAGAGAGCTACAAGAGAGACTGGGAAATGTAATTTTTATTCCATATGTCAATATGCACAGCTAAAAGTCAAGGTTCTGTTATTATGGATGAAGGGGAGATGGATTTGGGGAGGAACTAGCAGTCTTCGCCATACTTCCAAAGCAGCCACCCAAAATGTCAAATGTCGACAATAGTCTGTCCCTTGACCACCCAGCATCAAATGTGCTTCTCACTATTCTTACAATTCTGAAAATAAAAACTATATAAAATAAAAATGCTCCCACTTAATATAATGCAATATTCCTTATACAATTGAAAAATACCTTCAGTCCTTCCTCCAAAGGGGTCACACTGAGGGATCATTTTCTGTGTCCAACTTGAAGTCCAGGATCTTTGGGTGATAGTAATTCCTCCTTTAATTCTGCCACAGTCCCATCTCAATATCCTGATCACAAAGATTAAATTGTTATGATATTTTTCACTAATCTATCCTACGTAAAATAGAAGAAAGTTAAAAGTAAAGGATAATTAGTTAAAATAGACATAAATATACATATAACACAGCAAGGAAGAAAATATAAGTAGAAGTTAGAGTTCTTATTTTTGCAGTTGGTCTCAAGGCTTTAATTGGTATATCATTATATCAGTTTATGACTCCGCTCTTTAATGCACATTACAAATCCCCCTTTCCCTTTATCAAGAATCTTAGCTAATCAGGGGATAACCCTTAGGTCTGAGGGATCTGAGTATGTTAATTTTTTTAACAAAAAATTGTTTTTCCCTGGACATGCCAGTAACATGAGGCACCACCATGGCTGGATTCTATCTATTGGCCTCTTTTATTTTTTAAAATAAATTTATTTATTCATTTATTTATTTTTGGCTGTGTTGGTCTTCGTTGCTGCGTGTGGGCTTTCTCTAGTTGCAGTGAGCGGGGGCTACCCTTCAACGTGGCACACAGGCTTCTCATTTTGGTGGCTTCTCTTGTTGTGGAGCGTGGGCTCTAGGTGCAAGGGCTTCAGTAGTTGTGGCACTCGGGCTCAGTAGTTGTGGTGCACGGGCTTTGTTGCTCTGCAACATGTGGGATCTTCCCAGACCAAGGCTCGAGCCCGTGTCCCCTGCATTGGCAGGAGGATTCTTAACCACTGCGCCACCAGGGAAGTCCCACATTGGCCTCTTTTGCCCATCATATAACAGCAGCCTTGCATCCCCTGATTGTCACTACCATCACGTTCTTTTTGCACTCTTACCCACTGCCATAGGGGTCTCAATTTCAATCTTAAGGGAACTATGCTTGATTTCCCCTGGTGGAAGAATTCCTTGCTGATTGCTAAGACCTTCAAACTAGCAGAGCCCAGAGGTAAAGGGAACAGAAACAAAAAAATTTGCAAGTGGGTCATTGGGTGTATTCATGAGAGATGCCATCCTCTTGTATCTGTAGCCATGTATCCTGGCTTCAGGAGAAGCAACACCATACACTGGCCTTGAGTTCAGAAGATATTCTACATGCTATAGGACAGTCATACTGTCTTTACAGATGTGTCTTTCAGCAGGCACTATAACTAAGTCAACAATTAGTCATTCCACTATTCTATAAGGCCAGCTGCTACTGAGGGACAGAAATGAACCCACTGCATTTCTTTTTCTGGTGTAAAGTGAGACCTTGGTCAGAAGTGATACTGTATAGGATAGCATGATGATGAACAAGGCATTTGGAAAGCCCAAGGATGATAGCTGGGCAAAAACAGTAAATCCAAGTTCAGAATCATTGTCTATTCCAGTGAGGACAAATTGCTGATCCCCTCCATGCATAAAGAAGTCCAATCTATATAATCTGCTTCCAGGTGGCTGAATCTGGTACCTTTAGGAAGAACTCATAGTTGGTTAGTAAATGCTGGTAAGGAGTCAGGTTAGCCTGGAGAGGGGAAGTCTAGATTGTTAAAAACATGGGTGGTTTCATTCTCTGCCTGTACGGTCACTGTGTACATAAATCCATTGAATAAACAGTGGGCCAGCTGGGGAGAGAAGTTGACTTACATCCATGGGGCATGTTAACCTGTCCTCCTGAATACTGAGACTCTCCAGTGTAGTTGGGTCTTTTGCTGAACCCGACTTGGTAGCTTAATGGATCAAAATAACATCCAGCTCAAGATGGACAGCTCAGACTGCATGGATCATGCATTCAATCTCTTCTATGGTGCAGTAGCGAGCCAAGGAAAACAGCTGTTTGACGAAGAAGGTGTGTGTTTGCTACAAACACTGATAGCTGACACTGTGATTCTTCTAACACGGCTTGTCACAAGCACCATACACCTCTCCAATCTGCTGTTGGAGCACCAACTGGGTCCACGGAGCCGTAGGTGGCAGAACAGATTGCACCACAGCCTGAGCCACATGGAAAGTCTCTTCTGCCTCTGGGCCTCTCCTCGAAACTAGCACCCATTGAGTCACCCAGTCTGAGAAGCACAGGTGAATGGGACAAATGCTGCTTCCATAAAAAGGGCCATCAAGCATTGTATCTCTCTTTCCTGTAGGAAGTGGCAAGGTGCAACAGTTCATCCTTCACTTTGGAGGAGACATCTTAACCTAGACCACTAGACCTTTTAAAAAGCTTTCCTAAGGTCACAAGCCTCTGTAGATTAGTGAGAGATATTTCGCACACAATCCTTTGCATGTTTCTTACTAATGTTACCTAGAACAGCCACTACTCCTGCTCTTCAGATCTTCAAAACATATCATCAGTGTAGTAGGTCACTGTGTCCTAAAGATGATGGAGGGGATTAAGATTTCTAAAAGTCACATTGGCATAATCAAGTTGCTGTCAAAAGCAAGATGGGTAGTGATCCTTGCCAGATGAGACAAAGCAGCATTTGGGGCTTTTTTGCTCACTGGGAATGAGAAAAAAGCACTTTCCTCCAGGGGCTGTGTGGTTTGCTGTATTGAAGTCACCACTTTATGAAGTTTATGATAACCCATTGTCACTATCCCGGACCTGTCCACCTTCTACATCAGTCGCACAGTACAACTGGGATGTTGCAGGAATTTGCCACTTCTGTAGCATTCAAGTTCAGGTCTAAGCATTGGATATGGGTATAATGTTATCTGTTGATGACTTAAGTCAGACCCAGAGAGTTTTGGTTTGCTTCTGTCATATGAATCATAAAGGGCCATAGAGGGCTGCTCATCTATTTTGGTTCTAGGGGGCCCATGATCAATTTGTTTCTGCCAAAGACATCTGATGCACAGACCGTTCTGAGTCCCAGGTTGACCCTGCGAATGGCCATGGTCACCATGTCTTCTACCAAGATGACCTTGCCTCTTCTGTTGGTTGTGGCACTGCTGGCCTCTGGCGCCTGGGATCCTGGTAAACATGACAGTCTGTTTAACTCCAGCAGCTCTCAACAGCATCCCTGATGTACAGAAAATAGCCATGACAGTGCTTTTGAGAGGTGGTAGCCTTTCCCTCACTAAATGTATTTCTCAATGCCTTGATGAAGGGAGTATCTTCCGGTCCCTTTTAGGGGACAGAGTTAGGGGATTGGTGGGTGGGTCATACACAATATATTCACACCAACCTTCCCACTTCCTTGGATCCCTGCTCTTACATGATGCCAAAGAAATGCAGGCATCTCAACTTCTCTTGGTATATGGAATACCAGGTCTCGTAGCAAGAAGCAAACAGTTAGGGGGCTTCCCTGGTGGTGCAGTGGTTAAGAATCCACCTGCCAATGCAAGGGACACGGGTTCGAGCCCTGGTCCAGGAAGATCCCACATGCCGTGGTGCGGCTAGGCCCGTGTACCACAACTACTGAGCCTGCACTCTAGAGCCCGTGAGCCACAACTACTGAGCCCGTGCAACACAGCTACTGAGCCTGCACTCTAGAGCCTGCGTGCCACAACTACTGAAGCCCGTGCACCTAGAGCCTGTGCTCCACAACAAGAGAAGCCACCGCAATGAGAAGCCCGTGCACCGCAACGAAGAGTAGCCCCTGCTCGCCACAACTAGAGAAAGCCCGCGCGCAGCAACGAAGACCCAACGCAGCCAAAAATAAATACATAAATCAAAAAAAAAGAAGCAAACAGTTGGAACCACTCCTCCCACTCCAGGAAGCACGTTGAGCTGGAATCTCTTGGAAAGGAAACATCCTGTTCTTCCCTCCCTGGTTTAACACCCTCAGAATTAATTCCCATGTGTTTTACTGATCAAAAGAGCAAAACTGTGCAATTGCTTTGGTGTATCAATCTCCTCCAGCTAGGTTTGGCTTTACAACATGAGGGATATGTTGGTACCTAGCTCTGGTTTTGGTCTGAAGACACTGAGAAGAGGGGAGGTCCAAAGGGCCTAGAATTCCGTTTGCAAAATGACTTCCTCAGGCAAGATTCTACTAGGTGGGCTTCCCTGGTGGCGCAGTGGTTAAGTCTGCCTGCCAATGCAGGGGACACGGGTTCAAGCCCTGGTCCGGGAAGATTCCACATGCTGCAGAGCAACTAGGCCCGTGCTCCACAACTACTGAGCCTGCCTGTACTCTAGAGCCCGTGAGCCACAACTACTGAGCCCACGTGCCACAACTACTGAAGCCAGCGCGCCTAGAGCCCGTGCTCTGCAACAACAGAAGCCACCACAATGAGAAGCCTGTGCACCGTAACCAAGAGTAGCCCCCGCTCACCACAACTAGAGAAAGCCCGTGTGCAGCAAAGAAGACCCAACACAGACAAAAATAAATAGATAAAATAAATTTTTAAAAAACCCAAAAGATTATACTAGGTCAGCAGGGAAGAGAGGAAGAGCCTCTTTTTACAGAAGGAGGGGTTACTTCGGAAGCTGTGTGTTCTGAGTCCTCAGGCCACCTGTCCCCATTCAGAATCTCCCAGTTCTCACTCTTTCCAGTCGGTCCCCTAACTATCTGTGAGAGAAAAGAGGAGGTCGTGACTTTAACAGATATTGTAAATGAGGAACCCAGGGAATCTCCCTTTTGGTTTAGTTGCAGTTGCAAAAGATAAGATATGCTTTTAGCATAGTCAGTGAAAGTCCCTGGTTTTCAGACTGCCTTGAACTAGAATTTAAGACTCTGCCAATCACTTCTTAAGCTTTCCTGCCTTAGCATCAACCACTCCACCCCACAGTTTTTTAATCTGTTGTGCCATTCATGCTGTTCTCTGGCAGTAACCGCTTGGTTTCTCAATGCCTTAACTTCAGTGGGACCTCCACTTTGCTGGGTGACCTTCATGCAAACCACTACAAGTGACAGTGTGCTGTGAACTGTCTTAATACTATTTGAATTTTCACTGTCCTTAGATCCAACCAGACCAGACCATCAATCTCAAATCCTCCCCTATTCCCTGAGGGTATTTTGCTGCCACCTCTCCTGATTGTCAGTTTCTATATTTCTCAGGAGTCTTGACTGCAAGCAAAGGAAATAAATTTTGTTTAATTTCTTTTAGCCCAGTCTCTGCCTTCGTCTTCACATGGTGTTCTCTCTGTGTCCAAATTTCCTCTTTTTGTACAGACTCCAGTCATATTGGATTAGGAGCCCCCTAATGACCTCATCTTTTTTTATTATTATTATTAAACTTTGGTAAATTTAAGCAGAAAAAGAATGTATTAAAAGGTACTTTATGTAGCTCACGAAATCCTCAGGAGTTCTGGAGGAGTTTGGAGGCTAAGAAAGAAGAATGACACCCAAAATAGTGCTGCAGAACTGGTTCTGTAACAGCACTGCTGCTGCCACCCCGGCTAGTTTTGCACCACAGACCTCCCCAATGCTGGATGCTGGAAATTGCCTATATCAGTTAGGAGTGAAGACAGTTGCAAACAATAGAAATCCTGGCTAATAATAGGTTAAACATAAGTGCTTATTTTTCTCATTTATCTAGGAATTAGTAGTTGCAAACATGGATTCAACTATTTAAAAAATCTGCCAGGGATCCTGGCTCTTTCAGTCTGCTTCACCACCCTTGGAGTTCAGATGCTGGGGAGACAAAATGGTGACAAATAGCTTCCCATACTGTTATAGGTTTCCCCAGATGATTATAGGAACATAAAAGTTTAGAGGTAACTTTTTGGAAAAGGGATATAACATTTGCAAGAAATTATCTTTTTTTAAGTTATCTGCCAGCTACCCTCAGAAATTCTTTCAAATATTTAAGGGATGAGAAGAAGGCAGGCCAAAGAAGGAATTTCTGCTTTGCCCCTTGGCTGGTCACTGAGATCCAGCCATCACTAGGCACCTCTCCCAGCTCTGAACTTCCTGTCCTGACTGAACGCTCAGATAGCCAGGACCCCCCAGTTGTGTGGCTGCCCCGAGCTTACTGACCCCAGCATGCCCAGCCTCCAGACCTTTACCACACCTCCACCCAGGCTTCATGCCAGGTTAAATGTGTCTGTCTGTGTTCCACTTCAGAGAACTAGAATTTCCAAGGTGGTAAGTAGCTCATTTCGATAAACAAATCCTTACTGGTATTTTCCTGGAAAAGAGCACTCCTGGGTACTGCTGATTCCAGCTAGAGAAATGTAGGATAGTTAGAAACAACAGAACTAACCACAGCCTACTCAATCTAGCATGTTAAGAAAGGTCCCTAAAAGGGACAC
The DNA here is from genome assembly GCF_026419965.1 of Kogia breviceps. Classification (NCBI taxonomy): domain Eukaryota; kingdom Metazoa; phylum Chordata; class Mammalia; order Artiodactyla; family Physeteridae; genus Kogia; species Kogia breviceps. Next base: position 79,439,153 of record NC_081311.1, read on the forward strand.
ACAATCCAGGAGTCTCGGTCAACTAAAGAGGGAAAGCTCCCGGCACAACAGAAACTATGTTTATTTGCATTAATGGATGTATGTTGTGAGATGAAACTGTTCAGCTGTTACAGTAGCCACAGAATTATTGCTTTCTTACATTTTTTATATTCAACCCCTGAAAACTTTGTGTCATGTGGCTTTCAGCCTCCAGATTCCACTCCTAACAAGACTGGTTTTATTGGTTTGGTTTGGTTTTAGCTCTAAGTGATGTGTCCTGCTTTGCCAAATGTAAAGTGACAGAAAAACATGACAATCCCTTCATTTCCGTAATCAACACATATTTAGGTGTGTTTGATTCATTATCGAATGAGCAACTGATTCGCTGGCTATAGTTTTTGTTCTCAGCGATTCAGGACAAAGTCAACATCGCTTGTGGGTTTTGTGGTTTTTTTTTTTTTTTTTTTTTGGTTTAAATTGCAGTCTTAAACTTTGAAAGCTAAGGGTGTCAAAGGTTTCAGGAATGCTAAGAGATTCAAGGGGTGAGATAGCATAAGTGATAAGGGTTTGGCGAGCTAAGATGATTCTTGTGGGAAAGTTCCTGTTTCAACAAATACATCTTATGTTTTGTGAAATATGATTTACATATCTATTTTCATTGATCTCATTTTTGTAATTCCTAAATGTAGACTATGAAGCATATCAGAGTTTTAAAACAACTTTGTTGGATCATAAAATTCACCCATTTCAAGTGAACAATTCAGTGATTTTTAGTAACTTCACCTCGTGGGGCAACTATCACCGTAAATCTGTGTTGGATTTCAACACAGATTTCATTCCCCCCCCCCATAATAAGCATATCAGATTTCATTTCGGTCAGGTATGGAATTATTTACAGCAAACTCTAAATCTACGACAATCCTTAATGCTGTCTAAGCAAACAGGCAGATGGTGCAGCCCTCCTACGGTTGCTCAGATGTGCTCTTTTAATGATTCAATAACCTCATTAGAATTTTGGTATTAAGTGGATCTGGGGTAAAAAGAGAACTTAGTGTAAATTGAAGCCCGTAGTGGTCAAGAGCATGGAATATTGCCTATTTACCCGAAAACAGAATGGAATGTTTCCTACCAGCAAATCCCCCAAAAGCGCATTCACCTCATACTCTGCTCCGGGTAAAGTATTGTCAGTGGTTTGCTCAAGTTTCTGGGCAGGAAACTAGATCCAGTTCTTTCCAGGAGTATTTTTGTTTGTTTGTTTCATTTTGGCCACGAAGCATGTGGGATTTTAGTTCCCCAACCAGGGATCGAACCCGTGTCCCCTGCATTGCAAGAGTGGAGTCTTAACCACTGGACAGCCAGGGAAGTCCTTTCCAGGAATACTTGAAAAGGCATTTAAGCTGCTGGGTATTGCTCCATGTTCTTCTTATAGGTTCCCATTTTCATCTCCAGAAATAGTACTTCAAGTAGCTAGAGCCCAGGAGGACACTGATTCTAGCCGTGGAACTTCATTGTGTCTCAAGGTCTGAGAATGATCACATCTTATTTTCAGGGGTGTGTGCACCGCAGGGAAATGAGCCATTATGGCGGCACCATTGGTCTCCTTGGCACACACGTGGGCAGCCACTGAGAGTGGTCTGAACTTCTAGGTCCAGTGAGCTACGAAGGAAGGCTGACTGGTACCCCCCAGAGCAGGAACAAAAGGATGAAGGTGAGAGGTGGGTTGAAAATCCTGCTGAGAAAGCAGTTCAAGCGGCTACACCACATCCAATTTTGTGAGTCCTGAAGCTTCTTCCTCATTGTTAGAGACCCTCTTTAGGAAAAGAAATACAAAACTATGTACCAAAATGAGTCATTTCTTGAGAATAACACAACACACTCTTTTTTTTTTTTTTGCCGTACGCGGGCGTCTCACTGCCGTGGCCTCTCCCGTTGCGGAGCACAGGCTCCAGACGCACAGGCTCAGTGGCCATGGCTCACGGGCCCAGCCGCTCCGCGGCACGTGGGATCTTCCCGGACCGGGGCACGAACCCACGTCTCCTGCATCGGCAGGAGGACGCTCAACCACTGCGCCACCAGGGAAGCCCCACATCACACATTTAAAGAAGCTGGCCAGTCCTACAAACACCACGAAATCCAGAAGAGTCGTGCAACATTTTTACTTATTGTCTGAGGCATCTCTAAATTCCCTTTTCCCTACATTTCTTTGGTCTTCATACTCCTCTTCGTGTAAGAGTGATTCTGCAGTTCATTTTCTGTAGAGAGAATAGACAGAGAAATCTTTTCTCCAGCACGATTGCACTAACACTTATTGTTGAAGTTCAGGAGAGTTTCAGGCTCAGAACTCGTTATTGTTAGTCATGGGGATTTTTAGGATTGTTGTCAGCTTGGGAAAACCTCAATGAGCTTTTTTCACTTATGATCCATAGCTTTCAGGGCATCTCAAGTTTTCTTGTGGGGTGATTCATCTTAAGGAGTCTTTGAGTTGGTGACACTCCTTACCCAGTTTATTGTGAATTCCGGGTCGTGGTATATTAAGAGTTTTGAGGTGCCTCCGTATCAGGCCAGTCTGCTGAAAGGGAAAACAAAGGCCTCCCTAAGAAAAAAATGCCTACCAGCTCCCGCAGCCTGGACTTGCCACACCCAGAGGCTCATTTGCAGTTTTCCTCTGTGAGGCAGTGCATAGAGATTGCTTTGTGTTTAGAAAGGGAAGAATGAGTTCCCTGCCCACGGTGCCAGGGGAGCAGCCTCCTGCATCCTCTGGTCCTCTATCTGGAGGCCAGGGAAAGGGGAGGAAGAGGAGGCAGGGAAAGCAGACCACGTGGGAGGGCCAGGCTCTGGGGGTCCTGCTGGTCTGGACTGGCAGGATCTCAGAGATCCCTGGGAACGGACCTGTAGGAGAAAGTGGGGTCCTGGGTCTGGCTGCTCGCCGGTCAAAAGCCAATAAAGAGGCAAGGTTGGTGGAAAGGAAACTTTGCTTTATTTTTGGATGCCGGCAACTGGCGGGGGGAGGGGCGGGGGGCGGGGGACGCCTGTCCCGAAGGCCGACTTCCCACCCCGCCAATCGGGGCGCAAGAGCTTGTATAGACAGAGGGAGGGGGCTCCACGCAGCACGGCACAGTCAGCTCTGATGGTCATCTTGAAATTGGTCCCGCGGCTGTCTACTCAGCATCGTCTTGGCTGTTTTCGGTACAGTTAACCTTCAGTTCCAGGGTCGGTTTGCTCCTGTTTCCTTGAGGCCAATTCTCGGAATTGTGGCAGCTTATGTCGTGGCGACAGTCTGGTCATCATGTAGTTAACTTCTTCCACCTGGCAGCAGTTTCAGTCTCTATAAGACAGCTCACAGGATACGGCTCAGAATATGATCTATAGCCCTTGAGGAGGGACTAAAAGTCCTTGACTTCGCTTACTGACTAAACTCTTATTATTTTGTCCTGTCTGACTGCTTTTCTTTGCTTTTGCATTTTCTCACTTCTCTGATTAACCTTATTCTTCGGCTAAAGTTTTTCCACACACAAAAGGCAGGTGGGGGACATTGGGGGTGGGGGGGGGAAGGACCATAATGTCCTGCTCCGTTTCAGCCAACCTTTCTAGAGTAGGCAGAGAATTTAAACTTGGTCCCAGAGCATCCAGAAGCAGATCCATTCCAAAGTGCTTGCTAACTGTGCTCTCGAAATGTGAAAACAGTACCTGGGATAATAACTGCAACAGTAGTCACGTTTGATATCTTATCTTGGACTGAGAATAAGGAAACTAACGATATTAGTTTGTGAGGGCTCTCATAACAAGGTACCACAGACAGGAGGCTTAAATGACAGAAATTTATTGCTCAGTTCTGGAGGCTGGAAAGTCCAAGGTCAGGGTGCCAGCGTGGTGAGGTTCCGAAGAGGCTCTCCTTCTGGTTTGTACGTGGTCGTCTTCTCTGTGTCCTCACAGGGGCGGGCGGAGAGAGACAGCGAGTTCTCCCCACTGTCTCTTCTGATAAGGGCACTAATCCCATCAGGAGGGCCCCACCAGCCCAGGGCACACAGTGAGCTGAGTGCTCACTGCCCAAGCTGGAGACGCGGGGCCCTTGAGCTGGAGGCAGGCCACTGGCACACCCGGTGCCAAGCTGCTGCGGCAAGAAATGGCTCACTCTGGGCTCTGCCTGGGATGGCCGCGTGCTGTGCCTCATTGATTTAAACACAGCCTTGCTGATAACCATGGCTCTTCCCATCCAGACTAAGTGATCAGCCTCATAGGGCTGTTGTGAACACGAAATAAAATAACGCATAGGAGCACTTAGACCTGGATCTGGAAGAGCCCATCCATTGGGAGTGGTGAGAGGTGCTGATGCTGACCGTTTAGTGATGGTGGTGGTAGACCGGGAGCCATCTTCACCTTGGCAGTGACGGGGGTTCGCTGGCCCGTCCGCCTCCTCTTGTCTGGTTTCCCGTTGTAACAAAAGTGGCTCAGCAGCAGGTGGCCCTGAGATGAGCAGGCACTTAGGAGATGTGTCATGCCCCTGCTGCAGGACTGAGAGTCACGAGGTCAGGATGGAAGAAGAAGGAAGTGTCTAGAGTTAGCTCAGGAGACCAGCAGGAACTAGGAGCGTGAACAGAAAAAGACAGGTTTGGTAGACAGCAGAGTAGAGGGGTCAGATATCACAGGTCGTGATGGCTGTGACAGGGGATAGCAGGCAGCTCTGGGATTATCCTGAGGAGGTCAGAACATGAGGAGGAGGGGTCGGGAGCGCTAGGGATGGAATTAAATAGGCTCGAGGAAAACCAAACCAACCAAACAACCACAAACACTTTTGGTTTTTTTTTTTTACTCCCTAAATTTTATTTATTTATTTATTTATCCAGCAGGTTCTTATTAGTTCTCTATTTTATACATGTTAGTGTATATATGTCCATCCCAATCTCCCGATTCATCACACCCCCACCCCCACCCCTCCCCCCCCCTTGGCGCCCATGCGCACAAACACTTTTAAGGTGTTCAAATGAAACACTTTCACGCCTAGTATTTCATGCATTCCTAAGCATGCCCCTATTAATTTATAACATGGTTCTCTCTGGCTAATGAGTGACGAAAGACTCAGAGAGGTTAGGGGGCTTCCTTAAAGGCACACAGCACACAGAGGGCAAAGCCAGCCCGGGAAGCCCCAGGTCTAGCTCTGAGCCACTGCATAAGGCTGCCCAGAGAGCACAGGGGTGACCCACCCCCGCCAACCCAGGGCGAGACCACGGCCGATTCCACGGGCTGTGTGGCCACGGCAGTGACCTTTGGAGCTGGTGACTTTATGAACTGTAACGTCCCCTGTTCTTTAATGTGCAGCCAGGAGCTGGACTCTGGTCAGCCCAGCAAGGGCAGCGAGCCCAGGTCAGTGGGCAGCCAGCTCGGTTCCGCTTCAGTACGAGCTGCCCAGTGACTGCTCTGCAAAGGCATCGTAACCACGAGCTTCTTTACGGGCTTGGTCCGGGTCTGGATTCCACCCGACTCTGCCATTGCACAGAGACCCGATGCTGGCCCGGGGTTGCTGTCTGTAAGCTTGACCGGACTCCAGGGAGTGAGAGACAAACCACCAGGGACAGAAGAGAGCACGCAGACATCCCCACGGACGCTGATGCAACACGACACAGGCATAGGTCTCGAGGAACCCAAGACAGACACACTTGCACACCCATGTGACACTGGGAGCCCAGGAGAGGGAGGCTTGGCTTCTGGTGGAGAATCTGAGCTGTGTCACTGGAACGGGAGGCTTGTTGGCTGTCGGCAGACACTGCGCAGTGAGGGCGGCTGTCCTGGTGGGAAGCCTGTCTGGGGCCCCTGGAGCATCCCTGCACCACCAGGGCTGCAGAGAGAGGGAGGCTGGAGCCCAGCCAGCAACTGCTGGCCAGGCAGCACGTGGGATCTTAGTTCCCCGACTAGGGATCAAACCCATGCCTCTGTAGTGGAAGCGTGGAGTCAACCCCTGGACTGCCAGGGGAAGTCCTGAGGATCTTATTATTTAGAGACTGTGTTTGCCAGCACCCTGTGAGCTGTAAACTTTGCACACATCTCAGTTAACTTAAGCACAGGGAGGTGAGCTCAGGGAGTCAAAGCTCAGGGCAGGCAGCGGTGGGGCTGGCCTCCGAGGGGCTGGGGTGAAGGCAGGACCCCAGACAGGTATCTGCTCGGTCTCTCCTCCTGCAGGGTCTCGGCTTCTCAAGCAAGGCCATGGCTGTCATGCAGCTCTGTACACAGCCCTTCAAGGAGCTGGCCAGGAGGGCGCTTCCATCCCCAGGCATGGCTCAGAGCTCCTGGAGCAGGTGCTGAGCGGACTGCCCCGGGGCGCGCACGCCTTCTGTTCCACTCGCGGGTGGAAACGCCTTCACAGGAAGGCTGTTGCACCTTCGTGTCCTTGTGATGGCAGAGGCCTGGCTCTAAAAACCAAACACAAGTCTTCTCTACTTTCACATGTTTGGGAAATGAAGGGCTAAACAAGGTGTCTTCATTTGCACAGGCTACCTCACAAAGTCCCACAGAGTCGGTGGCTAAACAATAGAAACCCGTTGTCCCACGGTTCTGGAGGCTGAAAGTCCCAGATCAAGGTATTGGCGGGGCTGGTTTCTTCTGAGTCCTCTCTCCCTGGCTTTTCGACAGCCGTCTTCTCCCTGTGTCTTCACATGGTCCTCCCTCTGTGTGTCGGTGTCCTAACCTCCTCTTCTTATAGGGACACCAGCCAGACTGGATAATTTAATGACCTCCCTTTATCATAATTACCTGTCTAAAGACCATATCTTCAAATTAGTCACTTTCTGAGGTATGGGGGGTGGTTAGGGCCTCAACATCTGAATTTCAGGGGGACGAATTCAGCCAATGACGCAGAACTAACCGGTCATCTGAGGTGAGTTGTGGATAGGAGGTAAGAGTGATAATAATTTCTAGTGGTCCCTGGGTTTTGTCTTTGTGCCAGACTCTAAGACCTTTCCGTGACGTCACACATTTTGTCCTTGTAACAACCCACGAGTTGAGGTGTCCCAATAAACTGCTTACCTCCGTTTAAAAAAAAAAGCTGAACAAAACCAAGGCCCAGATGTCAGGGCTGGTACTGAATAGGAGCAGGAAAGATGCAGGCAGTGACCTGGAAGAGTCCGGGTCAGCACGTGTGTCCATCCATCTTTAATGCGTATCATGAAGTCACGTTCCTTCTTGTCCAATTTTTTGTTACGATGCCCATTAGTCAATTTCATCAACAGATATTGAGTGAAGAATTCACTCTGTATTGGACCCAGAGCAAAGTAGTTGGGAAATTTGTAGGTGAAAGACTTGTTACTGTGGGGAAAACCTTTCCGCGTTTGCTCATACGTGGATAAAGAAGCTCTGGAACGTGACAAGCGCGACGCGTGGTAGTGTGAGCAGTGGGGGAGCTGGGCGGGTGGGGACAGAGGAGTGAAGGCGGATTGTCACTTTATACCTTTTTGTATATTTTGATATTTTTTGAACCATGTATCTGTATGGCCTATTCACAAAAATGAAGTTTAAAAAAAAAAAGACAGAGTGAAACATGAGCCCGGGGAATTCCCTGGTAGTCCAGTGCTTTCACTGCTGGGGGCCTGGGTTCAATTCCTGGTCAGGGAACTAAGATCCCACAAGCCAGGCATGGAGTGACAAAAAAAATAATAATAATAATAAGGCTTTAATTTTGACAACACAAGCTTTAACTTTAACAACACAGTAAGTCTAAAATCATCCCACTGTCTTCTCTGAACGGCTTCTGAGAATAGGTGAGACTAGACCTTGTTATCCTTGTTTTGCAAGTAAAACAATGAGGCCAGGAGAGGGTGTGGGCATGACCTTTCAGCCAGAGGGTCGCTAAGCCTAAACCAGGGCCCCGTTCTCTGATTCCTAATTTGGGACCCTCTTCACCACACACATGGTTGGTCCTTAGAAAATGAGGACAGTGGACATTACTATTATCAATCATTCAACAAATATGTTTTGAGTCTCTGGTGAACTAAAGGCACATGGTCCCTGACTTTTGGGGGCTTACATTCTAGTGGAAAACAAGTAGATACTCAAATGTGCATATAATTACACATCATAGTAAGTTTTATAAAAGAAAGTAAAGAAATGCCATAAGAAAACAACAGAGTATACCTATGTCCAATGCTATTGTGTTAAATATTCATAAAGTACTAATAAGTACAAAATAAAACTGACTTTTTCTGCCTGGAAAAAAAATTCTCCCAGTAAACATGTTTGGGCGTATTAAGTGTCACTGTCTATTGACACACTAAAAGCCCCTTCCTTAAAACCAGATTGTCACTGACCAGGATGTCACCCCATTGACCCCTGGACACAGATCCCAGCCCCTCTGAGGTCGATAGGGGGACCCCATGAGCCACTTGAAACAACCAGGAGCTTGTCAGGTGAACAGCCAAAGGGAAAAAACAATCAGGAAATACCATAGGGCAGGAAAAAACCTTTCTTCTACCCTTCATAGATCCGCAGGTGATGCTGTGTAATACAAAGACAGATTAACAAGACAAAGCAAAACAAGTTTACTAGACTTACGGTTACCAGGGGGGAAAGGGGTTGCGGGGGGGAGGGATAAATTGCGAGATTGGGATTGACATATACACACTACTGTATATAAAATAGATGAATAACAAGGACCTGCTGTATAGCACGGGGAACTCTACTCAATACTCTGTTATGACCTATATGGGAAAGAATCTAAAAAAGAGTGGATATCTGTATAACTGATTCACTTTGCTGTACAGCAGAAACTAACACAACATTGTAAATCAACTATAGTCCAATAAAAATTAATTAAAAACAGTAAATGTGCATAGAGTTTAAAAATCATGTTTATTAACTTGTTTGTCTCATGTATGTATATGGGAAAGAATAACTCAAAAAGAGGTGGCTTAGAACTCGGTTTATATAACACCTTCAACAAAAACAATAAATTTATAGAGAAATGAAGAGAGAGAGAGAGAGAGAGAGAGAGAGAGAATAACCAGGGCTGACACTTGAGTCTGGGAGGCCAGGGAACAGAATGTCTTTGGTGGGTGCTCTGCGGGCCCATCTCCTACCCCACTTGTAATATTGTGCTCAGCTTGGCACTGGGTAATTTGGGAGGAAAAACGAAGTAGGAAACGTGCTCCTAGACCTCAGGAACCTTACCACCTGGCTGCAGAGGTGAGAGGAATCTGTGAAACAATCAGAGAGGTTTAGAGAGTGGGGGGACTGGGGAAGGAAGAATGAGGGAATTAGCAAATCACACTGGGTGTGATTTGTTCAATCAGCTTGGGAGCTATAGGCATCAGTCCAGATCTGTGTCCCCTGATTAACGGTCTTGAGTAAATGATAGGCGGGGTGGGTTTGTGGAAACCACGATCTGGGTTTGTAAAGGGAAATCAGTCTCTCTCTCTTTCTCCCCCTCCCTCCCCCCTTCCCCTCCCCTTCTTCCCCCTCCCCCTCCTTCCTCTTCCTCCTCCCCCCTTCTCTCCCTCTCTCCCCCACTTTCCCCATCCTCCTTTCCTCCTGGGCAGTAGCTCAGGGCTACATCTCCTTCAGTACAGCCATCTTTCAGAGAACTCTGAGCAAGAGCTCTCTCACACAGATTAACCAAATATATCATTTACTTCAACTCATAACGCATGAAAATCGTGAAAACCAAGAGTGCAACTGCAGTTCTTTCTCCCAGGGAAGCTCCTCAAATGACTTGGGCATTTATAATAAGCAGCAGTCATCTGGCAGCAGGTCTCGGAGGAGTGCAGGGGAGGCTGGGATTACTAGCCCAGTGAGAGGATTCAGCCATCGCTTTGATAACCTTGGAAAATGTGGATCCACTTATCCTGAAAAGCCTGGAACGGCCTTTAAATGCAATGTTTCCTCTTTCTGAATTTTTGAGTTGAAAGCGATCTAAATACCCTTCGTCTGACACATGAATAAGGCTCCTGGGCCTTACAGAGTCACATGGCCAGTGAGTGGCGGATCTAGAAAAAACACAGAACTAAGTATCCTGATGTAGACAAGACCTCTTTCAGCTCCCCTGCTCTGCCTTTCTTGTGTGAGCTCATTATGAATTAGCAAGCTCTTGTGGGCTGAGATCCATCAGGAGGTGGACAGAGCCCCTCGGCCTGGGGAGGACAGAGCGACACACCCCTGCTCCCTCCCCTCCTGCCTCTCCTCTGGGACACTCAGCAGGTGGCAGGAGAGGAGCCCCTCCAGCAAGCCCAGAGGCAGCAAAACCAGCCAAGCTGTTCTTGCAATGACCTAGGCAGTAGGGATTAGTTCCTGAGCCAGGAGGAGGAGATGTCAGAAGACCCAAAAGGTGAGAGGAAACCTCCGGGAGAGGGTGTTATAGAAATAGCTGGAGGAGGAAATGTGCAGGACGGACTGGAAAACAGGATTGCCCAGTGATGCAGACCAGAAGCCAGACAGGATCAGGAGGCAGCCCGAGAAAGGAAGGGCTGACAGACTAACGGGACCTGTTCTAGGGCAGTTGTGGGCAGAAGCTAGGCTGCAAGTGTGACGGAGAAAAAGGGAAGGCAGATGAGGGGAGAGGAAGCAAGCCTTGGTTTCCTTACCTGACCAGTAATAACATGTGTTATGAGACCGTGGATTCACGAGCTTTCACAGGAGATGATGAAAACTTTCTGGTGATGGTTGTGTAACAATGTGAATGTACTGAACGCCACTAAACCCAAAATGGTTAAACTGGTAAAGCTTATGTTATGTATATTTTACTACAAGTTTTTAAAAGGTTAAAAAAGCAGTTTACAGAAAACTATAGCATTCTGTGCAAATTTTGTTTATGTAAAATATCTCAGTAGTAAGTTGGACTATGGATTACATATGGAAATGATCATATTTAGGATATACTGGGTTAAATAAACTATATTATTAAAATTATTGCCACATGTCTTTTTTTACTTTTTAAAAATGAAGCTGCTCAAAAAAACTTCAAATTACATATGGGGTGAAACTTTGAGGCTTGAATTACATTTCTACTGGACTGCCTTCTCTGGACTCTCAGAAAACGTGGAAACTTATGTGAATTCACTGTGTGTGTGTGTGTGTGTGTGTGTGTGTGTGTGTGTGTGTGTGTGTGTGTGTTAAAAGCCTCATGATTGGTACTGCTCTAAGGGGCCACAGATAAGGGGCCAATCAAACTGTAGCCACAGGTGTCCTGAGCAGGATAACTGAGTGTAGGACATCAGTCACAGAAAGGACTTCATTTAGAAAAAGAGTTAAATTAATACTACTCAGCCATAAAAAGATAATGAAATTTTGCCATTTGCATCGACGTGGATGAACTTGAAGGGTGTTATGGTAACTGAAATAAATCAGAGAAAGACAAATACTGTATGACATCACTTACATGTGGAATCTAAAAAATACAACATACTAGTGAATGTAACAAAAAAGCAGCAGACTCACAGATATAGAGAGCAAACTAGTGGTGATCAGTGGGGAGTGGGGAGGGGTAATATAGATGTAGGGGAGTAGGAGGTACAAACTGTTAGGTACAAAATAGGCTGCAAGGATATATTATACAACACGGGGAATAGAGCCAATATTTTATAATAACTATAAATGGAGTATAACTTTTTCAAATTCTGAATCACTATATGGTACACCTGTAACTTATACGATATTGTACATCAACTATACTTCAAGTAAAAAATAAAAAGAGTCAAATTCACTGGATCTAACGTTTGGCTCTGCCCTGCTGGGCTTTCCCCTTGTACAGTCCAAAGCTCCACGTCTTGGGGGAGCGGCTCTGATGCTCTGGCTTCTGTCACAATCTCTGGCCCCAGATCCATTCATTCAAATGCAATCTAAGGAGTCAAGTGTATGCCTGCTGAGGCTGGAGGGGCATTAGATTTTCCAAGATGTTTCCCATAAGTAATAGTCACCAAGTGAGGTGGGAAAACATCCATTTGGCAGATGGAAACACTGAGGCCCAGAAGGCAAAAGCCTTTGTGTTAAAGAATACTGTACACTCTGTCTGAAAGACTCTTACTTCAATCTACATCAAATTAAAAAAATAATGTTCTGACTCCAGGAATGATGTCTTTGAGGAATTAGGATTCACCCTTGGAAATTTCTGAGGAAATTAGTTGGTAGAGACCAAAAGGCAAATGTGAGAAGAATATAATTTAAGAGACCACTGATGGGGCTAAAATGCTTATTTGCCTCAGGTATCTTTCAAAGAGAAAAGTCAAAGAAACCAAGCAGTCAGCTGAACATTAAAAAAAGAAAAAAAAAGAAAAAAGTCAAAGAAAAACTACCATGCTAGAGTAAGTAGATACATCAAAAAGTCAGAAAGATAATTAAAGATGAGAATCTAATTACAGAGCATATGGGTTTAGACTAAAAATCAAAAGCTCTGCAAACACATTTGGAAAGAGAGGAAGGAAAAAAATGTCCAATTGAGAGAAGGAAGTCCCACCGGTCCATCTTCCTGAACCTCAATTTCCTCATCTATAATGCTCTCCAAGGACCCTTTCAAACCCACATTTAGGATTTGATAAGATGAATAGCTAGGGACTTCCCTGGTGGCCCAGTGGTTAAGAATCCACCTGCCAGTGCAGGGGACATGGGTTCAATTCCTGGTCCGGGAAGATCCAACATGCCACGGAGCAACTAAGCCCGTGTGCCGCAACTACTGGGCCTGCAAGCCACAACTACTGAAGCCTGTGCACCTAGAGCCCATGCTCCACAACAAGAGAAGCCACCGCAATGAGAAGCCCGCACACTGCAATGAAGGTTAGCCCCCGCTCTTAGCACAACTAGAGAAAGCCCGCACACAGCAATGAAGACCCAATGCAGCCGAAATAAATAAAATTTTAAAAGATAAATAGCTAAATTAAAATGTTTTATTTTTAACTTAAAAATTACATAGGTAATTTTTTGTATATTTTAACGTATACTCTCCCAGATTCATATATGTATAGATAATTTTGTATGAATTTTGTTATTACTCTTTTTTCAGTCACCAAAATATTTTGAGGATATTTTCTTGTCATAGGTTTATTTCCATGCCATTGTCTGTGATGGCTGCCATGTATTATAGTTTAAACAAAGGCATCAGAGTATAATGTTAGTTGCAGGTGTGTTTTAGTGCAAATGTGGGTTTGTCCAGATTGGAAAAGATGAAGAAAGTTGAGGGGAAAAAAAGTATGTTGCCTTCTAATTTACAAAGGACTTTTTACATAAAAGCTTTATAATCTACAAAGGGTTTTTACATCTTCTCTATGACTGCCCAGCTAGTACAGTGTCTATTATATAGGAACCATCAATAAATATGATCAAATAACTGAAAAAATAAATATGCATTATTTTATGTATTCCTCATAAAACTGGGATGAGATAGGCACCATCATCATCATTTTACAGATTTTACAGGTTGCCTCTGTTAAGCTGGTAAACTCCAATATGATTTATGTAGCATTCAGCACAAACTCAACTCATCTGAGCTTCATAACTGCTCTGTAACTGAGTAGGATTTTAGTCCCATTAAAGAAAGATGGAAACTGCGGCTCAAGTAGTCGGGGCCAGGTAGTCAGTAAGTGAAAGAGCTTGACCTTGACTCCAAACCCAAAACATTTTCCATCGCTTCCCACCTGTGAAATGTTCTACAGTTTGGAATACTGGAAGTTGCTAGTTACACCAGCCAAGGCTACAACCCTTGGGACTATTTTCCCCCCTAAACATCTTACTGAAGATTTTCTGCTGTGGACCTTCTCCAGAAATGGTCTGTGCTGATAAGGAAACTTCACTTTTTTGAGGGTGAACCCTGACGACTGTGAAACAGTGAAGCGCAGGAGGAAAGTGGAGAAAAGGCAGACTTTGGCGCCATCTTCTGGGAGCTTCTGTTCTTACATGCCATGCGTGAATTGAATAAAATTGACAAAATAGAAATTTTGTACTTTGTTCTCTGATACGCAGTCGATTTTGAAAATCTCTTGTAAGAAGAAACATGGAAAGCATAAATCTAATAAAACGTTAGTTAAATACTAACTTCTCCGCCACTAAAACATTGATCAAATCTGCAATCAGATCGCATTTTAACTCTACTGACTCTTCCCTCCCCGCCTGCCCTAAAATACTAATATCCGGTAGCATAGCAACGACTAGAGAAGGGAGAATGGGAAAAGCAAAGGCTGTGCAAAGCCACTGACCTGGAGAAACTGAGACCTGATTCTAGGTGCAAAGGCAGCACAGCTCGCTTGCTCCGGGGAAAGAAACGTACTTCCAGCGACTTCTAAAACCGGGTAACCGCAGCAGAATGGAATCAAGGAAAGAGGCGCCAGCTGCATGCAGCAACGAGCCGCCCCCGGCAGCGACTTGGCTGGAGAGCTTCGCGCGCTGCTGTCCCAGGCCCTTCCTTCGCGGCTGCTCTGGGCAAGTTACCTCTGCGGAGCCCGACCGGCCAACGCCTGGGGGGGGACCCGGGGGCTCACACGGTGTGGAGTGGAGACGGGGCCGCCTGCACAAAGCGTGGGTGACCTGCTGTTACTACCGCAGGAAGCCTGAGCTGTGGAGCTGAACGGAGGGAGGGAGGAAACCATCCGAGGACCGATGAGAACACCTGAGCTGCGTGGGATCGATTCACAGTCACGTGATCACTTACCAGCTGCTGCTGCTGCTGCTGCCGGAACCCGAAGCCGGGCTGGGTCCAGTGCTGTCCGTTTGTCCAGGGGTACAAATGACCCCGATAGAAAGCAGGCAGCGGTCATTATCGTAAGATAGCACGTGCCAGGAGACGTCAGAGAAGAGGTTCCCTTTTGCGGGGCCAGCGGGGTGTGGACGGGGTGGGAGGGCGCCGGGGAGCGCTCAGGTGGCCAAACGGGGCCTGGAAATGGGAGTGTAGGTGTGAGCGGTGGTGTGAGATCAGAAGCAGTCATGCCCACGTTAACAAAGGCGGCCGTCCAATCCCTGTCCACGCCTCAGATTTCCCAGGGGATCCACATGAAATCTCCAGGAGGAAGTCACACAGGTACTGATGAGGTTGAAATTCATGAAGATTTTCTCCAAAACTGACAATGGCAAAGGACTGGCTCTCTCCACTTTTCCACACTATGGACTTGGTTTTGGCTTTGCCGGGACCAGGCTGTGCGAAGCTGGGGGGCTGTACAGTGTCACTGGCCTGGGCCAATGGGGCAGCTTTGCCTTGATTCTGGAACCAAGGGGTCTGGTGGTGAATTACAGGCCTGGTAGCTATTTCTATGTTTCCTGGGGTCTCCAGTCCTTCCTGGAGATGGGATGGTGGTCACTGAATTCAGTCCACGGTGGAGTTTGTACATCTGGGCTGCAGGAACTCTCCAACTAGGGGACCCCCTGCCAGTGACCTCTGCTGTCACCCTCACGCCCCTTATCCCCCCTCCTCCCTCTGAGATGACTTAACCTTGGCGGGAGTTTCCCACAAACAACTGTGAGTAATTCCTTTTAAGTGTTTAGAACATGAGAAGCAAGGAAATGATTTCAGGTGTTCAAAAGTGAACTGCAGGTTCCATTTTCATGTTAAAGGCTTCACTGAGGTCAATAATAGGTTCTATCATTAGGAGGAAAGCAAAATCCTACCTTCTTCGGCCTGTAAAAGTTCTACCTGTTGGCAGCACGATAACACTGATTTTATCTGGGCCTCAAGCCAGGGGCCCTTAAACAGAGCATGTGGGCACCCATTGCTGCCAGTGCAGTGCTGTGCCCAAAGTATGCTTTGGGGTTTTCTTGGAATCCTCTGTGGATGTTAGTTGGAGAACAGGAGGTCGGTCTCTCAACAGAGATTTTATTCTCTCCTCACTTCTGTTTTCAATCCATAAATTGGATCAGAAATAGAACTAAGGTTCATTCATTCATTTGACGTTTATTTAATACTTGCCCTGAGCACGCCTTATCTTAGGCATTGGAAATGCATGTGTGATTAGAATCTGGTCCCAGCCCTATGGGATAAGCTATATCCTAAAAGTGTATTTAACACGAACCCAGAGCTCCTCAATGCCCAGGTCCCCTCTCTCACTCATTTTCCATCACTTGCGCTTAGCACAGTGTCTGAGATTTAAGTGAAGAAGCTCAGGTAGGGTTTATTGAATGACTAATTGGCCAGTGATTAAGAATCTACTTGCAACAGTGGCAATGAATCCGCTTGAGAAGAAAAATGGCAACTCTAGGGTAAGTAACACACAGATAAAGGAATGATCACTACTGCTTATTAAGAAATAAAATAAAATAACATGGGCACAGGGGAAAGAACATTTAGTCCTGCCTAGGAGAACTAGGATGTTGAAAGGGGAAAACTCACTGTTTCTCTTCTACTTACCACTCTCCTTTCAATACTTCTGGCTACCAAATATGAGGGGGATTTTCTTACACCAAACAATTCTCCAACACCTGCAGGGTGTCCTACAATTCAACTCAATTCTGACACTACCTCCGGGAGATGGCATCAGATCCCACAGTTTAAGGGCTCAGTCCCATAAGACCACGCTCCTGCCTTCGCTCCAGACACCAACCTCAAGGCCAGGTTGTTACCTGTGCTTCTGACCGACTATAAATTGAGGGTTCCCACAACCCCCTCTTTGGGTTCAGTAATTGACTAGAATGGCTCACAGAACCCAGGAAAACAGTTTACCTACCAGATTACGGGGGGTTTGGTTTGTTTTGTTTTTTGCTTTTTTGTATTCTGTGTTTTCTGTTTTGTTTTGTTTTTAGATGACTGGTTTATAATTTAAAAATACAACTCAAGAACAGCCAGGAGGCAGAGATGCACAGGGCTAGGTATGGGGGAAGGGACACAGAGCTTCCGTGCCCTCTCTGGGACCCTTCCCAGCACCTCTCTGAGTCCACCAACCCAGAAACTCTCTGAACACCATCCTTTAGGAATTTTTATGGAGACTTCGTTACATAGGCCTGATTGATAAATCATTGGTCAGTCAGTGATTGAGTCAACCTCCAGCCCCTCTCCTCTCCCTGGAGATTTGGGGGCTGAAAGTTCCAACTCTCTAATCACTGACTGGTACCCTGGCAACCAGCCCTCATCCTGAGAGACTTTCCAAAAGTCACCTCATTAACATAAACGCAGTTGGGGTTGAAAGGGGCTTTTGATGAATACAAAAGACACTTCTTTTAATTCTCGTATCACTTAAGAAATTCCATGGTTTTAGGGGCTTTGTGCCAGGAACTGGATCTGGACAAAGACCAAACAGATATTTCTTATTATACATCACAGAATCACAGATGTCGTCATAGGGAAGTTGCCAGCTGAGCTGAGTTTTAAGGGACAAGTAGAATTCACAGAAAGTAGAAAGAGGTCCCAGGGCTTCCCTGGTGGCGCAGTGGTTGAGAGTCCGCCTGCCGATGCAGGGGACGCGGGTTCGTGCCCCGGTCCGGGAAGATCCCACGTGCCGCGGAGCAGCTGGGCCCGTGAGCCATGGCCGCTGAGCCTGCGCGTCCGGAGGCCTGTGCTCCGCAACGGGAGAGGCCACAGCAGCGAGAGGCCCGCGTACCACGAAAAAAAAAAAAGAGGTCCCGGAGAGAAAATAACTTAGGCAAAGTCCCTAAAAAGTGAAAGACCATGACCCATCATAGAGCAGATGGAAGTACAGGATATGTGTGGGCAAGCAGAGAGGCGAAGCTGAGAATCTCGGCAAAGGAATGTGTTTTCTTTGGGCCATGCTTTAGAAGTCAGGCTTTCTCTTATAGGTGGTGGCAAACCCTTGAAAGGTTTTAGATCTCACTGTGCTGGCAACATGGAGGTGCAGGCTCAAAGGTGGAGCATTCATAGGGGGCGACATTGGTCCATGTGAGAAACGATAAAAGCACAAAAAAGGGCAGCCCAGGAGATGGAGAGAAGGATGCAGAGGTGAGAACTGTTTAGGACGTGTGATCAAGGTTCAGGGTGGTGATGAAGAGCTCAGGCTTTGGAATTAAACAGATTCCAGTTTCAGCCCGGCTGTCTATTAGCCCTGTGACTTTGAGCAGGCAACCTATGCCTCAATCTCCTCATCTGTAAAGCACTGCTAATAAGAGTACCTACCTCGTGTAATTGGTGTATCAGATGAAAATGTTAGTATAATGTCTGACACACAGAATGTGCCCATTAAATATTAGCCATAATGATTACTACTGATTTGACATGGGGTGGAGAGAGATGAAAATTGAGAAGTTGAAGAAGACAGGCTTCTAGACAGAGCAAGTAGGGCCAAAGTGGTGTCCTGGACCCAGGTGAGGAATCCAGGTAGAAGAGCACGCTCGGGGGAGAGAATTTTGAGTTCCAGTTTTGGAAATGTTGAATTGAAGATGTCCATGGGACAGCAATGGAAATGTCCATCGGGCATTCAGTAGAGAGATTTGAGCTGGAGTTGGAAATCTGGGGGGTGCACAGCATAAAAGAGGAAGTTTAAGCCAGTACAGGACATGAAATCGTTTAGGAAAAGGCCTTCAAGTAGGAAGAGGAGAGAACTCAGAGGACACCAGCATGCAGAGGGGACGGAAGAAGGGCCCCCAGCAAGGATGCCGGGAGGGTTGTGGATGGAAGAGAGAGGTCTCCCAGAAGCAGCACTGCCAGGGGAGACAAGATCACCCAGAACCCACCCACTGGGCTCCTGCTTTCTGCTGGGCAGCTCACAAAGACAGGTAAGGCAGACACTTACAAGAAGAAACTTACAAAAAAGGCTCCAGGAGCCCCCCAGACCTCACTTTAATGGGCTGCAATTCTGTTTCAGTTGGCTCTTTTCTTTCTTCTCCCTTCCTTATGAATACAAAATCTTCACTTGCCATTTCCCTGCCATCTCTCTCTTTGCTTATAGGATGAAGGTTGTGCAAGGCCCCACGTAGAGGACAGGTCTGTTGAACGCATCACATGGGCGGGGCAGGCAGACCAGATGTCCCGTGTTGCCTTCCAGCCCGACAGTCAGTACTTTGAGAAGCGAGTTAAATACTCCAGCCAGGAAGGAAGGAAGTATTGGAGGTCCGTGAGAATGTAATGCAGCTGCTTTACCATCTTGGGCATTGCAAAAGACACACGCATTTCAAATTAACTTTAAAGCTTGTCTCGTTTTGTGACAATGCCATACATGTTCCGGGCAGGCAAGAAGCTCTATTTATGTATACTTAATCAGTATAACCACATGTTCGGAGTTTGACTGAGTGGGAACTAATGGATGGGAACTTTTTTTTTTTTCTTTTTTATTTTGCGGTACGTGGGCCTCTCACCATTGTGGCCTCTCCCTTTGCGGAGCAAAGGCTCCGGACGCGCAGGCTCAGCGGCCATGGCTCACGGGCCCAGCTGCTCCGCGGCATGTGGGATCTTCCCGGACCGGGGCAAGAACCCGTGTCCCCTGCATCGGCAGGCGGACCCGCAACCACTGCGCCACCAGGGGAGCCCTGGATGGGAACTCTTAGTAGTTGCTCCCACTGTCAGCAGGTTAGTGTGGAGCTCTACCTCTCCTGACCCATTGGCTGTCAAATTCTCCCCTCACCGTGATGAAACGGCATCCCAGTGCAGATCTGCCAGAGATGCTCCTCAGAGCTCCCTCCGTGGGTTAGAGAACTGTGTCCCAGAATCAAAGGCTGTGGTGGTTGCCCTAGGGTGGCTCGTGTCCCCGACTCTGAGTATCAACTGAACAGTTATTTTGGGTACTGTGAAAGGAAATCTCGGGATGCGAATCAAATCCAGTTTAGTTGACTTCTAGGTCCGTAGTGACAAGGGATGAGGATGATGGGGAAAGAATAGCAAGCCCATCCCTAATTCTTAAAAATGGACCCAGACAGGGCTTCCCTGGTGGCACAGTGGTTGGGAATCCACCCGCCGATGCAAGGGACACGGGTTCGTGCCCCGGTCCGGGAAGATCCCACATGCCGCGGAGTGGCTGGGCCCGTGAGCCATGGCCGCTGAGCCTGCGCGTCCGGAGCCTGTGCTCCGCAAAGGGAGAGGCCACAACGGTGAGAGGCCCGCGCGTACCGCAAAAAAAAAAAAAAAAAGGACCCAGACATTATTTTAAGTACTTTACATGTACTGATAATAGCTCTATCCTTGTGAAACAGGAGGGAAGGGCAGAGCAATCCACTTCTTACCTATCACTGTCTCTCACTGTATTCTTTCTGCCACGAGACATAAAGAACCTGAGCTTCATTAAGTCCCGAGACCAGGTGTGTGATCTCAATTAAAAGACAGTGGGTTCAAGTTCCACTCTGGGTTTTGGCTGGATTCAAGTCCCAGCCCGTGGGTTCAAGTCCCAGCCTGAGTTGTGCAGTTTCACTTGCAACAATCATGAGGTAGGTGCTATTTTTAACCAATTTAACAAATGAGGAAACAGAGAAGTTAAGTAACTTGCCCAAGGTGGCACAGCGAGCAAGTGGTAGAGCCAGGATTTGAACCTAGGCAGCCTGCCTCAGAGTGCGTGCTCTCAGACACTCTCATTGCTATATCTCTGCATCATCTCATGTATCTCAGCATCACAAAACTTTTTTTTCCAAAATGGAGCTCTCTTTTTTAAAATATTTTTGGCCACACCCCATGGCATGTGGGATCCTAGTTCCCTGACCAGGAATCGAACCCGCACTGCCTGCATTGGGAGCACTGAGTCTTAACTACTGGACTGCAAGGGAAGTCTCCAGAACTCTCTTTTATCCTGTCCCTATTCCCATTTTCACTTCTTTCTGATAATTAGCTCCCTCTAGCCCCTCCCCTTGCTAATTCACACGTATTTTCCCTTCTGGTCAGCCTATTGGCCTTTGGTTCCCTAGCTTCCTGGTTCCTTCTTTCAAAAGTTCCCCCTTCAGGCAAGTAACCTCTCACTCACTTCATCTGGACTGTGCCTTCCAACTCTGTCAGTGTGAGGGGGTTGTGTTCAAGACCATCCTCCAGAGGAACGGCAGAGAAGCCATACTTCCTGGGTCTGCAGGGAGTCGGGGGACATCAAGGACAGGTTAGGAAGCCATTGAAATTGACTGAGAATTACTAAAATGAAAAAGACCAATAATATCAAGGACTGGCGAGGATGTGGAACAACTGGAACTCTCATCCATTGCTGGTGGGAATGCACCATGATACACCCGCTTTGAAAAACAGTTTGGAAGTTTCTTCTTAAGTTCAATATACACCTACAAGCAGCCCAGGAATCCTACTCCTGAGTATTTTCCCAAGAGAAAGTAAAGCATATGTTCACGTAAAACTGGGAAGAAACATGCATAGTAGCTTTATTTGTAATAGCTAAAAACTGGAAACAACTCAATTATCCATCAACTGGTGAATGAACAAATTTTTGTATATCCATACAATAGAATGATACTCAGCAGTTAAAAAAGAAGAAACTACGGATACTACGGATATTTGTAACAGCATGAATGAATCTGAAAAGCAGTAGAGGGCATCCCTGGTGACACAGTGGTTGAGAATCCGCCTGCCAGTGTAGGGGACACGGGTTCGAGCCCTGGTCCAGGATGATCCCACATTTCACACAGCAACTAAGACCATGTGCCACAACTACTGAGCCTGCACCCTAGAGCCCTCTCTCCGAGAGCCCGTGCTCCACAATAAGAGAAGCCACCGCACTGAAAAGCCCGCACACCGCAACGAAGAGTGCCCCCACCGCACCGCTCGCTGCAACTAGAGAAAACCCGAGTGCAGCAACAAAGACCCAACGCAGCCAAAAATAAATAAATTTTAAAAAATAATAAAATAAAAAGCAGTAGGCTAAGTGAAAGATGCCAGACACAAAAGATCACATACTATATAGTTCCATTTTTATGAAATTCTAGAAACAAAATTATAGCAACAGAAAGCAGATTGGTGGTTTCCAGGGCTGGGTGGAGGAAAGGGATTGACTGTAATGGAACGCGATGGGGCTCTGGGGAGGGATAAAGATGTTTCATATCATGATTGTGATGGTGGTTACAATAGGACCCATTTGTTAAAACTTGCCAATTGTGGGGAGTTCCCTGGCGGCCCAGAGTTTAAGACTCGGCTGTGCTTCCAATGCCGGTGGGGACACAGGTTAAATCGCTGGTGGGGAGCTAAGAAACTGCATGCCTCACAGCCAAAGCAACAACAACAAACTTGCCAACTGTGTACTTAAAGTTGGTGAATTGTATTATGTGTAAGTAGTATCTAAGAGAAGAATGAATGAGGAAAGCTTCCAAAAAGACAGAAAAGTGAAGGGAGCAAGGTCTTACCAGGTAACAGAATTGGCCAAAGTATATAAGTGCTCTCTGCCTCTATTTTTATACTTAGAAAGTAAGAATAATAATACCCAATCGTCAATGAATGTCAAGTTTCTGCCTCTTGTCCTTCCTTTTTCCCTTTTTCCATACTGCCAGACGGGACCAACTGTAAATCAAGATAATCATTTGATGGGTTGGGAGGACCATTGTGGCTACATACCTTATCTCCAAGGTCTTCATATGGAGATAGTTGTCTCTCCAAGGGGGAGATTTCCCCTCTGTAGATAGAATGACACAAAGACTCTCCTGTATTGTTGAGGGAGCACAAATAGATACAGTATATCCAGTGTGGAATTTCACAGTACATAAAAAATTATAAATGCACATGCTCTTTTCCTTAGCAACCCACTTCTATAAACCTATGATACAGAAGTGCTAGCAAAAAAAACCTGCGGGACTTCTCTGGTGGCGCAGTGGTTAAGAATCTGCCTGCCAATACAGCGCACAGGGTTTCAAGCCCTGGCCTGGGAAGATCCCACATGCCGCAGAGCAACTAAGCCTGTGCGCCACAACTACGGAGCCTGTGCTCTGGAGCCCATGAGCCACAACTACTGAGGCCTGTGCGCCTAGAGCCCATGCTCTGCAACAAGAAAAGCCACCACAATGAGAAACCCGCACACCTGAAGGAAGAGTAGCCCCTGCTCGCTGCAACTAGAGAAAGCCCACGTGCAGCAACGAAGACCCAACGTAGCAAAAAATAAATATAAATAAACAAGTTTATTTTTTAAAAATTGCAAAAAATATCTATGTGGAAGGATGCACACTGCACCTTTGTTTGTAAGAGCAAAGATTGAAAATAACCTCAGTGCCCATCACTAAGGCTTGGCTCAGTGAATTACAGGACTTCCATTCCCTGGAATACAGTGAGCTGACAGCATAAACTAGATAGGTTTATACTGACGTAGGGGGACCTACCCAATATATTGCCAAATGGAAAATCTGTGTGTAAAGCAGTATGTCTGGAATGATACCATTAGTGAAAAAAATGTGTGGGACAGAGATTGCTAGCTGTTTGTCAGTATCCCTTCTTTATTTCATTTAGTAAAAGAATTCTGGTCTCCCCCCACTCCTGTCTATTTTAAGTGGGCAGCTAAAGACTGCATTAGCTTGGGTGGGTATAAAGATGCCAGGGGGCAGTGTAGCCAATCCTATATTTAAGTGGGCGGCCAAAGCCTCCCTTTTAGCCAGGTTTAGCAGAGAGCCTAAATTCTGGCCAGTGGGATGTGAGCAGAAGTGATGTGTGAAACCAAATGGTCACATCCTTCTAGAGGAAGTTAGTGGTTCACTTCCTCTGTCCCCTTCCTGCAGCTGGACCCCAGAGATAAGGCTTTGATGCAGTCAAGGACCCCTGCTAGAGGATGAAACTTCATGGAACAGAGGCAACTACCTGCCCTGTCCCACTCCTCCAAACACTTCTAGAAAGAGAAAGAAACATCTGTCTTTTTTTTTTTTTTTTTTTTTTTTTTGTGGTACGCGGGCCTCTCACTGTTGTGGTGGAGCGCAGGCTCCGGACGCACAGGCTCCGGACGCACAGGCTCAGCGGCCATGGCTCACGGGCCCAGCCGCTCTGCGGCATGTGGGATCTTCCCGGACCGGGGCACGAACCCGTGTCCCCTGCATCGGCAGGCGGATTCTCAACCACTGCGCCACCAGGGAAGCCCGAAACATCTGTCTTGTTTGAGCTACTGTAGTTTGGGGCCTCTGTTACGGCAGCTAATCCTACATTCTAAGTAATACGGTATGTGTTTATAGTATCACCACTACTAATAATGATAATTGACACACACCTAGTGCTTATTAGGTGCTAAGCTCTGCTCCAGCCACTTTCCATGTGATAACTTGTTTAATCTTCACAGTAGCCCTATGAGGTGAGTACCATAATTGTCCCCATTCTACAGATGAGAAAACTGAAGCACAAGGAGGTCAAGGAGCTTCCCGAGGTCTTCCAAGGAGAGTGACAGAGTTGCACCCAGGTGGTCTGACTCCAGAGACCATGTCCTAATGGAAATCCCAAATGACTTCTGGAGTATGGGATGCAGGGAGGGGAAAGGAGAAACTTTCCTTTCGACACTGTACATGGCTGAATGTTTGAAGTTTTTCTAACAGTCATGCACTGCTTTCATAATTTAGAAAAGGAAATTTTTTTTTTAGGTCTAGGCATTTTAGGGGAAAGTAAACACAATGGAGAGAGGTAACATTTGCTGAAAATAAAACTCAAAAAAGAAGGCAATTCACTTCTGGGGCTAATGGTCCCCTCAGTCTCAGAGAGAGCAGGGATGCAGGTGGAAAGCCCTGATGTAGTAACAGGACAGTAGTAAAGGCTGGATTGGATGCTAAAAAGAGCAGAATGGGACTGAATTGTCCTGCAGGTGAGCCAAACAAGTCAGCTGGTGTGATGTTGTCCAAATAACCAGCTCAACACGCTTCTCATTTTTCATCATTTGTTTTGCCATAATCTATCTTCAGTGTAAACCTAGGAAGGAAAAAACCCCTCTCAGTCAAACACTCCTACCCTGAGAGGGTCTCAGGAGTACTGTCTCTCTTTACGTTTGTAAATATTTAGCACTCGAGTTCCTGGAAGAAGAAAAGTACTTGACTTTCCTAAACCTCCCTGGGCTGCAGGACAGCCCCGTGGGGTGTGTGTTCTGAACGAAAATGTCACACCATATTTGGGCTGAAATGAGTAGATTGCTGATGGTTTTAGTTTCAGATCTTCTAACTCGAACGAAAGCTATTAGGTCCACGCAATTACCAGACATAAATAAACTGTATAAACTATATGGTTAGTAGGTCTGTACACTCACCCAGAATAAACGGACTCAGGGGTTTCTGTCCATTTATTTATCTGCAGGGTGTGGCAGAGAGGAAATTCTTGTGCATTACACAGAACCCCGTGGGAGCCCCAAGCTGACAGGTTTTAGTTAAAAGGGCATTTTGCACCTCAGTTAGACTACTTATAGAAAATAATATTTGAACACGTTTTAGGTTGACAAAAAATCCACCCACAGTACAATGTGTACCAAAGATGATGTATTAGTTACAGCTGCATAATGGCTGTTTTATTCATCTGCGCTTTTTAAAAAAAAACAATATAATAATTGGTTGTATTTTCTCCTCAATAGTATCTGTGGAATAAGGTTATCTGGACCAATGAAGACTCCGTGCTGAGAGCTATCATTTTATTTATTTTTTTTTTGTTTTTTAAAATTTTTATTGGAGCATAGTTGATTTACAATGTTGTGTTAGTTTCAGTTTTCAGCAAAGTGAATCAGAGGACGATCATTTAAAATTATATTTGTTTTAAACCCATCTACACCTATCATTTCCCCCAGGACCTTCCTGGACACAGGGACCAATGACTCAGTCTCCCATGCAGTGTTTGATGTTTACACCTTCATGGAGGTGGTTTTGTTATCCAGCTGGCTCCTATCTGAAGTGTTCTCATTAAGGAAACTTTGCTTTGAACAACACAGTTCCTGCTCATAATCAGTTCAGTTTGGTGAGTATTTCATGAGCACCTACTATGTGTTTCCTCCTGTGAGAGGACCCAGAGGTGAACAAGGAATTCAGGGTCTGGTAAGGAAAAAAGACTAACAGTGACAGAAGTCTGAAAGTGATACTATTCTTTTTTTTTTTTTTTTTGCATTACACGGGCCTCTCACTGTCGTGGCCTCTCCCGTTGTGGAGCACAGGCTCCGGACGCGCAGGCTCAGCGGCCATGGCTCACGGGCCCAGCCGCTCCGCGGCATGTGGGATCTCCCCGGACAGGGGCACGAACCCGTGTCCCCTGCATCGGCAGGCGGACTCTCAACCACTGCGCCACCAGGGAAGCCCATGGGTCTTGTTTTTGTATCCATTCAGCCAGTCTGTGTCTTTTGGTTGGAGCATTTAATACATAAATTTACATTTAAGGTAATTATCGATATGTATGTTCCTATTGCCATTTTCTTAATTGTTTTGGGTTTGTTATTGTAGGTCTTTTCCTTCTCTTGTGTTTCCTGCCTGGAGAAGTTCCTTTAGCATTTGTTGTAAACCTGGTTTGGTGGTGCTGAATTCTCTTAGCTTTTGCTTGTCTGTAAAGGTTTTAATTTCTCCGTCAAATCTGAATGAGATCCTTGCTGGGTAGAGTAATCTTGGTTGTAGGTTTTTCCCCTTCATCACTTTAAATATGTCCTGCCACTCCCTTCTGGCTTGCAGAGTTTCTGCTGAAAGATCAGCTGTTAACCTTATGGGGATTCCTTTGTGTGTCATTTGTTGTTTTTCCCTTGCTGCTTTTAATATTTTTTCTTTGTCTTTAATTTTTGATAGTTTGATTAATATGTGTCTTGGCATGTTTCTCCTTGGGTTTATCCTGTATGGGACTCTCTGTGCTTCCTGGACTTGATTAACTATCCTTTCCCATATTAGGGAAGTTTTCAACTATAATCTCTTCAAATGTTTTCTCAGTCCCTTTCTTTTTCTCTTCTTCTTCTGGGACCCCTATAATTCTAATATTGGTGCATTTAATATTGTCCCAGAGGTCTCTGAGACTGTCCTCAATTCTTTTCATTCTTTTTTCTTTATTCTGCTCTGCAGTAGTTATTTCCACTATTTTATCTTCCAGGTCACTTATCCGTTCTTCTGCCTCAGTTATTCTGCTATTGATCCCTTCTAGAGAATTTTTAATTTCATTTATTGTGTTGTTCATGATTGTTTGTTTGCTCTTTAGTTCTTCTAGGTCCTTGTTAAAGGTTTCTTGTATTTTCTCCATTCTATTTCCAAGATTTTGGATCATCTTTACTATCATTATTCTGAATTCTTTTTCAGGTAGACTGCCATTTCCTCTTCATTTGTTAGGCCTGGTGGGTTTTTACCTTGCTCCTTCATCTGCTTTGTGTTTCTTTGTCTTCTCATTTCGCTTAACTTACTGTGTTTGGGGTCTCCTTTTCGCAGGCTGCAGGTTCGTAGTTCCCGTTGTTTTTGGTGTCTGTCCCCAGTGGCTAGGGTTGGTTCAGTGGGTTGTGTAGGCTTCCTGGTGGAGGGGACTAGTGCTTGTGTTCTGGTGGATGAGGCTGGATCTTGTCTTTCTGGTGGGCAGGTCCACATCTGGTGGTGTGTTTTTGGGTGTCTGTGGCCTTATTATGATTTTAGGCAGCCTCTGTGCTAATGGATGGGGTTGTGTTCCTGTCTTGCTAGTTGTTTGGCATAGGGTGTCCAGCACTGTAGCTTGCTGGTCGTTGAGTGAAGCTGGATCTTGCCATTGAGATGGAGCTCTCTGGGAGATTTTCACCATTTGATATTATGTGGAGCTGGGAGGTCTCTTGTGGACCAGTGTCCTGAGCTTGGCTCTCCCACCTCAGAGGCACAGCCCTGATGCCTGGCTGGAGCGCCAAGAGCCTGTCATCCACATGGCTCAGAATGAAAGGGAGGGAGAAAGAAAGAGAGAAAGAAAGAAAGAAAGAGAGAGAGAGAGAGAGAGAGAGAGAGAGAGAGAGAGGAAGAAAGAAAGAAAAGAAAGAAAAAGATAAAATAAAATAAAATTTAAAAGTTATTAAAATAAAAAATAATTATTAAAATTTTTTTAAGTAATTAGAAAAAAGAAAGACAGAAGAGAACCAAACCAAAAAACAGGTCCACCAATGATAACAAGCGCTGAAAAGTATACTAAAAACAAACAAACAGGGCTTCCCTGGTGGCGCAGTGGTTGAGAGTCCACCTGCCGATGCAGGGGACATGGGTTCGTGCCCCGGTCCGGGAAGATCCCACATGCCGCGGAGCGGCTGGGCCCGTGAGTCATGGCCACTGAGCCTGCGCGTCCGGAGCCTGTGCTCCGCAACTGGAGAGGCCACAGCAGTGAGAGGCCCGCGTACCGCAAAACAAACAACAACAACAAAACGGACAGACAGAACCCTAGGACAAATGGTAAAAGCAAAGCTATACAGACAAAATCACACACAGAAGCATACACATACACACTCACAAAAAGAGAAAAAGGGAAAAAGAAATGTATATCCTTGCTCCCAAAGTCCACCTCCTCACTTTGGAATGATTCGTTGTCTATTCAGGTGTTCCACAGATGCAGGGCACATCAAGTTCACTGTGGAGATTTAATCTGCTGCTCCTGAGGCTGTTGGGAGAGATTCCCCTTTCTCTTCTTTGCGCAGCTCCTGGGATTCAACTTTGGATTTTGCCCCGCCTCTGCATGTAGGTTGCCTGAGGGCATGTGTTCTTCGCTCAGACAGGATGGGGTTAAAGGAGCAGCTGCTTCGGGGGCTGTGGCTCACTGGCGGCAGGGGGGGGGGGCCGGCACGGAGTGCGGGGTGAGCCTGGGCGGCAGAGGCCGGCGTGACGTTGCACCAGCCTGAGTGGCCTCTGATTTTAATTGGAAGGAAAACCTCAAGTTCAACAAACAAAATTAAAACCAGTGGGTAAATAGGAATTGGAGGAGTTTTTTGTACCCTCTAAAATAATTCCATGAAGGCAGTTGTCTAGTCTGTTTTGTAGAAAGATAAAATATCCAGAGAAGAAATTACAATGCAATATTGCCCAGGAGGTAGATTCTAATCACAGCATCTAAGCACTAAGGAAATGACATGTAGCCCATACCACAGAACTAGATTGTTCCAAGAAGTTCTAGTTCAACGTATTAATTTTACTTTATTTCTGTAAGCATACTTGATGTCATATGGAAGCATGTTACAATTTTTTTTTTATTTTAGAAAATCTGTTCCCCACTCACTTTGTTCAGTGGTTAGCTTGGCTTAGCATCAAATGTAGAACCAGAGGCTGAATGGCGATGATTGCTTAATCCAATTGCAACAAGGACATTTTTCACAAACATACTTTTGTAATTATTTTCCATCTAATTAGCTGACACAAAGTAAGGAGTCAAAGTAAGTAAGAAGGTCTAACGACCTTCTTTCTGTGACTGAGTACAGTCAGCTACAGTGAACTACATTATAATCCATCAGTCGTCACAATTTATGCTGAATTTAGTTAATTATGCAAATTTGATCCATTTATTTTTGTTACAATAAAGTCTACCACATGGAAATGGGACCTTATGAAGATCTATTAACAAAAGAAAATTAAGAAGAAATAATACCTTTCTTGCACTTGACTCAGATTGAGTGATATTTAACAATCTTAGGCCATGAGTGTGATCTATCACAAGTCACTACTGTTTTCAATGAAACATACAATATTAAAAATCTTTGCTCTTCTCTCATAGAAACAGAAAGTAGAATGGTGGTTGCCAGGGGCTGGAAAGTGGAGGAAATGGGGAGACGTAGGTCAAAGGGTACACATTTTCAGTTATAAGATGAGTAAGTTCTGGGGATGTAATGTACAGCATGGTGAGTATCTATAGTCAATACTGTGTTGTAGACCTGAAATTTGCTAAAACAGTTGATTTTAAGTGTTCTTACCACGCACACACAAAATGGTAACTATGTGAAATGGCAGGTGTGTTAATTATGATAATTGTGATAGATGTGTTTATTACATGATTATGGTGATTATTTCACAATGTGTATGTATATCAAATCATCACATTGTACAGCTTAAATGTATACAGTTTTGTCAATTATATCTCAGTAAAGCTAGAAAAAATCATAAAGGTGATTAACATATGAAAATCCATTATTGGAATAAGAAAATTGTGAACTGCAGCGGAGAAGCCATAAATATAAGCTTTTTGGATTAATCTCCTAAGTTTTCTGTAGTACTGTCTTGGGATGAACATTGTCTTGGAACATGGCATAGTTATAAAAATACTCTCACAAATTATTTCAGAGAGAAAAAAATATAGAAGAAAAATGGTATGAAGTGAAAAATTTGAAAAACAGTGATTGGAAATGGAATTAAATATATGCAGGTGCTTTACAAACCCTGAAAATGGGAAAGATAATAAGTCTTTATTCGTAACGAGAGTAATAATTCTGGTGCTTACGGAAACATTACTAATTAATTTTACTTTAGGAAAAAACCAAGTGGAGAAATCTGGCAGACACCACTTTAATCAACTGATCAAAGTTAACTCCAGTGTTAATGTCGTTATTTTTGATAACTGTATTGTGGCTATGTAAGAGAATGTTCCAGTTTTTAGGAAATATACACTAAAGTATTCAGAGGTAAAGAGACATCATGTCTAAAACGTATCCTCAAATAGTCTAGATAAAAAATGTGTGTGTGTATATCTATCTATCTATTTATCTATATATATATATAGAGAGAGAAAGGAGACAGAATTAAAGCAATTATGGTAAAACTGTAAGAAGAAATTTGGGTGAGGGGTATATGAGAACTTTTTGTATTTCTCTTGCAACATTTATGTAACTCTGCAAATTACATAAATCAAAATAAAATATTAAAACAACAACAAAAGGCAGGTTATGCTGGAGGTCTGATGTTAATGAACCAGCAAAATATCCAGATGAAAACAGGATGTAGAAATAGAAGGATTAAACTTCATCCTGAAAACTGTGGTATCTTCCAAACCAAACACATCGATGGACATAATGTGTTTCCCCGAAGTACTTTTTATCCAAATCTCCTTTGAAAATACAGTAAGTTGATCACCAAATCCTGCTTGATTCTTATCCTTTGGTAGGGATGGTCACTTAATTTAGGATATCCTTATAACAGTTGAGCTTAAGTTGTTTAAAATAGCAATCACCTTATTCATGAGTTAAGTGAATTCCCCTGGAATTGAAACACTGATACGCTGAACTCTGCATGACATCTGGTAAATAAAGGAATAAATATAGCCATATGTGGTCAGTGGCCAAACCTCACAGGAGAGCGAGATTATAACAGACGTCTCCTTCAGTGAAATAGACAACTGAGCTATTTTTCCACTCAGTCGCCTGGACATTTGTCTGAAATAAGCCAAATAGAAAAGTTACCTTGGCTTCTTATAGGTATAGCCTGCTTCCTAAATGTTGTCTTCTTGCCTTATCCCATCATAGCAGTCAATGAAAGAGTACATGTCTCAAAAGTAGGGTTTAACTTAAAGAAAAAAAAAAACCTGGCATAGTCATTTAATTGTGGTTGCATATTGCTACTGCAGATATCAAATGATTTTTTTTGTTTTTTTTTGCTGCGTTGGGTCTTAGTTGTGGCACTTGGGATCTTCGTTGCTGTGTGCTGGCTTCTCTCTAGTTGTGGCGTGCGGGTTTTCTCTTTCCTGGTTGTGTCGCGCGGGCTCCAGAGCGCGTGGGCTCTGTAGTTTGCTGCACGCGGGGCTCTCTAGTTGAGGTGTGTGGGCTCAGTAGTTGTGGCACACAGGCTTAGTTGCCCCGTGGCATCTTAGTTTCCCAACCAGGGATCTAACCCTCACCCCCTGCATTGGAAGGCGAAGTCTTAACCACTGGACCGCCAGGGAAGTCCCTCAAATGATTCTTAAAAGTACTATTGAATTCTCAAACTGTTGACTTTTATTAACGTGCATGCAGCATTGTGCTAGGCTCTGTGAACTTTGGAAAAGAAACAGAATACATGATCCTCTCCCCAAAGAGCTTATATCTGGGGAAAGAAACCCTGCATAAAACAACTAGAGAAAAACATCTAGGTATTAAATACACTTAGAAAATGACCAGAGCAAAATATGAAATTAAATATTCTATGATGAAGATTATGATTACACACTAAATGTAGTTGAAACTATAAATTCTAAAGGAGTGGCTGGCACCTGGCCCACATTGTCCTAATGGGAGGCACAGCATAGATGTCATGTCCCGTGAGCACCAGGCAACGTGTGGTGAGTGCAGGGCTATAAATAGGAAATGACAAATAGTTTACAGTATATACCAAACTAACTTAAGCAAGACTATACTTTAGGGAACAGAAGCATACATAGAGCATGAACATTATGTATAAACAAGGGAGCAAATATGTTTTGTGGATAGAAATTGAGAGAGAAAGCTCTCCTTCTACAGAAAGGCAGGAGGGGGTGGTAGAAAGACTATCAACTTTGGTTTCAGATACACTGGGATTCAAATCCTGGCTCTTCCACTGTGTGAAACTGGGCACATTAACTTTTGCAGATCTCATTTTCCTTACATCTATAAAGCTACTAGCTTGTGCAACTGTTATGAGTATTAAATTCGATGCTCCATAAAGCACCTAGCAGAAGCAGGCATTCAACAAGGAGCATCCGCTGTTGTTCTCTATGTATCTGTTAAACATCCAACTGTGTTAATGTTGTGTCTGTCTTTCCCAGTAGACTATGAGCTGCTTACAAAAGGGATTATGAATTAATGGTCTTCGTATTTTGAATTCCGACTACAGTATCTGACACAGAGTGGATTCTTATTAATTGTGGAAATAACAAGAATCATGAAAAACATACATTTAGATAATAATGATGGCTTAATATTTAACTGAGTACTTCCTTTATGCTCCGATTCTGTGCTAGGAGCATTTCACGGATCATCTTATTTCATTCGCATAACAATTCTTTGTTTGTGGCAATGAACATCCCATGCAAATGAGGAGGATATAGAAACCCGCCCAAGTTCATAGGGCTAGTCAATGGCAGAGCCCAGGCCTCAGCCAGACTGGACTCCAAGCTACCCGCTGAGTGGAGAACAGCTCTTGCTCTGTATTAGCCGAGGAAAATTCCACGGACCAATAGGAGTTTCAGAAGCTGTCTGAGTACTAAAAAGGCAGAGAATTCGGAGAGGGGGTGAGAGCATTCCAGGGACAGGCAGCGGCTTCAGAGCCAGCTCTGATGTGAGACAGAAGGTGGGATGGGGGTTTGGAAAAGGGGTGAGTCTGAGGGACGGGCCGGATGGGGCTGGCTGAGCACACACTGGGAAAACTGGGGCCTGTGCAGGTGAGCACAGAGGAAGAAAGAAGAGCCTCTGTATGGGGTTCTCTCCGTTGGAACGGGCAGAGCTGGGGCCCAGAAGCCCAGAGACGGGCGGTTGCAGCAGCTGAGGCTACGAATGGCATGGGGTAGAGTAGGAAGTCCTTCTGGGGCAGGATGGAGACTCCAGGCTCCCGGCGCTGCAATTCTGGGAGGGAACTGGAAGAAAAGCCACTGGATCTGGCAACAGATTGCAGGCAGGCAGCGTTAGTTGCTCTTTAACATCAAGAGAAACAAACGTAGCAATAATGACTCCACTTAGTGTAGTGGTGAAGGGGGAACCAGCCCACCCTGGGTCCCAGGCAGGCTTGCAGCTGTGTAACCTTAGCAAAGTGATTTAAACCTCTCTGGGTCCCTGTCTCTCTTCTGTAAAGTGGGGATGGTTTCCGTCTCCTAGGGTTATTGTGATTGCAAAATGATGGTGTATTTCGTTGGCTTTTTCTTCATATTTTCTAGTGGAGTCATGCTCCCTAAACATTATACAGAACTTTCTGTTTATTGGGAGAATTCTCCCAAACTGGGTCCCAGGTCCTTAATTTTAGTGGGCAACAGGCAACGGGGGATACCCTGTTGACCCCTCCAGGTTAACAGGTCTGACATCAAACACATAGCCAACTCCCAACTTCCCAGCTCCCATTTCCTGATTTCAAAAGGCAACACAGGTTTTGCAATCCTCCAGGCTCAAAACCTTCCACCCAATTTAAACTTTTCTCCTCTCCCCCCCATCCCCCATCCCCCATATCAAATTTATAATCAGGTCTTATTCCTTCTTTCTCTGTAATGCCTTTTAGATTCATTTCTTCTCGGTTTCCACTTTTCCTTCCTCATCCCTATTTTTTTTTTTTTTCTTTCAGCGATCCTCTGATGACCTCTGTGTCTCTTCTTTCAACCCAGTGCCAAATTAATGACCAACGGATTATTTCGGATACCACATACGTCGCTTATCTCCCTTTGTCAAGAACTCTCAATAGTTCTTCTGTGAGGGTTAGAGCGAGTTCAAATTCCTAGGTTTGGTATTAAACTTACTTCGAACTGGAATTCGGGAATTCCTTTCCCGAATTCTCCACCGGGGAATGGCACCTTGAATCCACCCACAGCTCAGCCCTCCAACTTCTAGAAAGTTCCTCCTGCAGCCCCCTGGTGAAATTCTATCCCTTCCGGAAGACCTGGTTTGATTTCCATATCCCCAAAGATGCCATCCTTGACCAGTTAGTCCATTCCCGATGTCCCTTATCACTTGGGGGCCCCACCCCGCCTAGCACTGTGATACACTCATGACTTTGGGGGATGCACCCGACTTCTGGCCGAAGTTCCCATAACCAGGCATAGGCTCCCACACTCAATAAGGCTGAAAGAATGGAGGCATGAGTAAATGGCCATGCTCCTGGCCCGACCCCTTCTTGGTAATCTTCAGCACCGACTCCCCCCTCTTCCTACCAGCCTGACCATGTCCGACCTCCGGACGCCACCAAGCAGCGTTGGGGTGGACTGTGTCCCCGAATCCAGGGCATGTCCGCGTCGCCCGATCTCCACGACTTAGCCCTGGGCCGAGGATAATGGTGCAGAGCCCGACCCTCTGTTCCTACTCCCGGAGGGGCCGTTCGGTGGGAACTGGGCTGGTTTCGGGGATCGCGGCCACGAGCGCCCATCACCCCGCGGGGAAGGAGGGCGACCCGGGCAGAACGGCTGGGGGATTAGGTGTCGCCCCTCGCCCTCCCCCTCGCGGCCATTGGGCAGCCTCCGCGGCGCGCCCTGTGGACGGGGCGGGGCCCTCCCCATCTCCCCTCGGTTCCCCTCCCCTGTTTCCCGGGGTGGGAACCTCGGGAGGCGGGAGACGCGCAGGGGCTGCCGAGGGGCGTCCGGTTACATCTCCGCCTTCCTCAGCCTCCGGCCGCACAGCTCCTCGGTTTGCGGGACGGCAGTCCGGGAACATGTTGGCCGCGGTCCGCCGGAGCGGAGCTGCGTGGACGCGGGCGCTGCTGCTGCAGCTGCTGCTGGCGGGGCCCGGGGGCTGCCTGAGCCGCCAGGAGCTCTTTCCCTTCGGCCCCGGGCAGGGGGACCTGGAGCTGGAGGCCGGGGACGACCGCGTCTCGCCAGCCCTGGAGCTGAGCACTGCGCTCCGCTTCTTCGACAAATCCGACCTCAACTCGGTCTACGTGAGTGCGACCCCGGGCGGGAGATGGGGGCGGTTGTCTGCGAGGGCGCGGGGGCCTGGCGCGGCGTCGGAAGGAAGGCCCGGGCGGGCCGGGGGCGCCCGCGGCGGCGGACGGACGTGAGCGTCGTGGGCGGGGACCCGGACCCGCAGGCCGCCGGGGCGCGGGGTGCGGCGCTCGGCCTCCAAGCCCCAGGGGGCTCCCGCCTCCGCCCGGCTCGCCGACGCCTCCCCGCCGCCTGGTCACTGTCGCCCGAGGGGCGCTCGGGTCCGGGGAGTTCGTCCCGTCTGCGCCGCCCCGCGCGGGCCCTGCCCGACTCCGGGACCCCGCGACCCCGGGACCCGGGACCCTGGACCCCGGGACCCCGGACCGCGGGACCCGGGCGGCGTTTCCACCCCGGTGGCTGTGGCCCGCATCGCCTCCGAGAAGTCGGTCCGCGTCTCGCCATTGTCCCCTGCCTTTTGGGGACAGGACCCGGTGCGGTTGGAACCAGGCGCGGGCGCGGGGCAAAGGCCAGAGCTGGGTTGCAGCAGGCGCGCGGACCCTGTGACTGCCGTAGGTGCCGGGGCAGGAAAAGACCGCCAAACCGGGCTCTCCGCCCCGGGAATGCAGCCGACAGCCCCTGCGTGTGTGTGTGTGTGGACTCCGGATATGCCTTGGCAATGATTCTGCGCTCAGTCCAGAGTTAAGGGCTGGGAAAGGGCGCCCCAGTGATCCAATTTCCTGTAGCCGAGCACTGTCACCATGGGGGGCGGGGGGAGGGCGGCCAGATGGGGAGCGGGACAGGGACCTTTCGCTCTCTGGATCCTTCTCTGAACTGGCCGGGCCCGGGGACGCTGTCAACTTGGTAAAGTCCTTTCGTGCCGCCGCCTGCCGCCGCCGCGCACCATGTGGATCTCGTATAAAGCTGTGTGCATTCCAGAAGTGGAGGGGAGCAACGCCAGCAGCGGCTGGAGCTCGTCCTGCCGGTGAAATGGCTGTGCTCGTCTTCTGGCGGGGCAGACTTCGCCTGGGACAGCACCCACGTGGAGCTTGTCGGCTTTGCCCCAAAAGAATGAGTCCTCGAAGTCTCCACCGGCAGAGGGTGTCCCCTTGTTGGTTGACTGCCCTGA
This sequence comes from Kogia breviceps, assembly GCF_026419965.1. Classification (NCBI taxonomy): domain Eukaryota; kingdom Metazoa; phylum Chordata; class Mammalia; order Artiodactyla; family Physeteridae; genus Kogia; species Kogia breviceps. The sequence continues at coordinate 79,475,449 of NC_081311.1, forward strand.
CCTCCTTGCGCAGTCTGCTGTAGCCTGTAAGACCCTGTCTTAGGTTTTTAAATGCGCAAGATAAAATCCACAGGATTGCCAAGGAGGTCAATTCTGTTGAAAAATGAGTTAAAATATTTTTTAAAAGTTGCATTAAGTAATATATGTGGTTTTCTTCCTTTTAACCGTATTAAATAGCAAGGTATAGCAGTGGATCCAGTGTACGATCAGCTAATGCCGGAACTTTCAAGGTCATGGGGACTGTAAACAATATTCAGAGACAACTACTGTGACGATAATGTGATAGGAGAATATCTGTGACTTCTGTTAGTGGCAAGGTCATTAAGTACTAATACTACTGTGTTATGTTGCCTACATTTATAATGGAAGGAAATGCTAAATACCAGTTATGGGTTACTGAAAATTAAAATGAAATTTCTTTTTCTCTCTAGGTTAACAGACCCACTAAATTCTATTCATGAACCCCTGTGTTAAATTAGGGCCCTCCTGCCCTTCTTTACTTGTGGCATCAGACTAACCGCATTACGTTCTAAAACCTAGGAAATCGATTGCTAAAAAGTGATTCCCGTCAGTCCACACCTTCTGAGCCAATTTGGGTTTTTAATCTGAGTTTCAGTGAGAAAGACTCCCAGAGCTCTCTTTGCATCTTATTTCTGTGCTTCAGGTTGGATTCCCAGGAAGGACTCTAAGATGGAGATTAGCAGGTAGGTTATTTCATTAGGGCGAGCTTCTCAGATCCACACTTGTAGAAGGGAGGGCAGTGAAGAAAGATTGAGCAGAGTAGCGGAGCTGCAGTGCAGGCCAGCAAGGGCATCCAGCCAGTCCCCTGGGAGCTCTGGAGGTGGGATGGCCTTTCAGGGCTCTCTCAAGCCTCCTGAGAGGGATGGACCTCCGTTTCCTTACGGTGATCAGTGATTCCATAAGGGCTGCCCTGGACCGAGGTGTGACCCTCAGGGTGAGGCCGATTTTTCCACAGAGGCAGTTATTGAAGAGGAGGGCTGAGGACTGCATTCCCAGGAGCTGAATGAGGATCTGGTGCCACATCACAGCACCCACCACTATTTGTAGTTTTGTAGATGCTCTTTTGAGCTGATGGAAACCCTCACATGGTCTTGAGTGAAAGGGTGAATTGACAGGAAGTGTGAGCATGAACTAGATGGTCTGTACTGTTCTGGGCATTAGATTAAGAAAACGAAAGGAAACTCACTGAGAAAGAAAATGATTATTGGATGAGTATATCTACATGTGTCAGGGACTTGCTAGTTTTATATTATTTAATCCTCAAAATAACGTGCCCCCTTTTTTTCAGATGAAGAAATAATCATAATTAGTCCCCCTTTTTTTCAGATGAAGAAATAATCATAATTAGTAATTATCCAAGGCCATAGCATCAGTTAAAACTAGGATTTCAGCCCAAGTCTGTGTCTGACTCATAATGCTTTCAAGTATCAGACCTAAAACATGTGATGGACCCAAGGGAGTGCTATGAGTTAGAGTAGTGAGGGAAGATTTTACAGAGGAGGTTACATTTAAGACTTGATAGACAGGTCCATTTTCAGTAGGCAGAGGGGGAAATGGAGAGGCCATTCATGGTGGGAGGTACTGCAGGGGCAAATGCATGAGGATGGGAACAAGCTTGGCATATGCTGGGAAAGTGAGGAATATGACCCCACTGGAGCAGAGTGTTTTTGTCGGCACAGGAGGGTCCAGTCTGGGATAGGCAGGTGGGGTCAGGAGATAAATATCAGTTAGCTCTTGCTGTGTAACAAACAACCACAAAAACAGTGGCATGTAACTATAAGGACTTGTTGCTCATGTGTCTGGAATCTGCAGGTGGTGGGCTGATATAGGGTGGCTTCAGCAGGAGCAACTGGGATGATCTGGTTCTGCTCTGGGAGGTGGTGGGGGAGCGGGGAGTGTCTTTCAACCTCCACAGCTGTTTTGCCTAATATGGTCATTAGCCATGTACAGCTATTTTAAATTAATTAAAATGAAATAATATTAAAATTTCAGCTTTTGAGTCACACTAGCCACATTTCGAGTGTTCAACAGCCTCACTAGTGGCTAGTGGCCACTAGATCCGACAGTACTGCTGTTGAATGTATCCATCACCATTAAAAATTCTATTGGATGGTGCTGCTTCAGAGGGCCAGCTTAAGCATGTCCTTTTTCATGGAGATATCAGAAGCATAAAAGAGTAAGTGGAAATGCATAGTGCTTTTCCAAGCCTTCCCTTGGGTCATGCCTCCTGACATCTCAGGGACTAAAGCAAGACTCATGGCTGAGCCCAGTGTCAATGGGTGAGGCAGGTCATTCACCCATCCCCCCCCCCCCCCCACCGACCGTGGTGGTAACAGGCATGGATACAGGGAGAGCTGAAGATGTGGAGCCAAACAACGCAATACATTACATGGAGGGTCATGAAAGATGGCTCCTGGAAGGTTAGTGGTTGCTGGGTTATACTGTCTGTAGCTGGTCACAAGGCATGCCCGTCTTTAGTAAGATAAGTCTAGCAGTGGTTTGCAAGACAGCATGAACAAATGGACACGAAGAGTTTGGGAGCAGGAAAACCAGTCCCATACGCTACTGATTTATCAGATATGCAGAAATTAGAGCATACAGGAATGGGGCAAGGAGAGGAGCAGGTGAACCTGAGTTGATCTAAGATGCATCAGCAAGATTTCTGACCAGTCACATGTGGAACATGGAGGAGAAGGCAGGGAGGGAGAGGTTCTTGGTCTTGAGGCGTGAGAGAATGATGAGATGGTTGGCAGAGCTGACTTGAGTGAAAAGGCATTGGTCCAGGTTTGACCTGGTGGTGTTGGAGACCAGCAAGAGCACCAGAACATGGAGAAGCCCTGGAGCTTGTAGACTTTCAAAAGAGCAGTTAGGTTAGAAGGTGAATGGAAGCCTTGACACTGGTTTACAAGGGGAAGTAGGAAAGCAGGGAACAAGCTGAGAGCTGGGTTTGGAGCCCTTGGAAAGGGTACCATTAGTGATGACCCAACTCATCAGTTCTAACAGTGCGGTCTGGGGACTCCTGGGCGTCCTGGAGATTTTTTTCAAGAAATTCACAAGGTCGGGCTTCCCTGGTGGCGCAGTGGTTGAGAATCCGCCTGCTGATGCAGGGGACACGGGTTTGTGCCCCGGTCCGGGAAGATCCCACATGCCGCGGAGCGGCTGGGCCCATGAGCCATGGCCGCTGAGCCTGCGCGTCCGGAGCCTGTGCTCCGCAACGGGTGAGACCACGACAGTGAGAGGCCCACGTACCGCAAAAAAAAAAAAAAAAAAAAAAAAAAAAATTCACAAGGTCAAAACTCTTTTCCTGGTAATACGAAAATGTTGTTTGCTTTTCTACTCCCATGCTCTCTTGTATGTATAGTGGAGCTCACTAGAGGCTACAGGATATGTGATATCTACATGTGTTGTGATATTTATCACAACAGATTGAATGTAGAAGATGGGAGAATCTAGCTATCTTCCATTAAGCCAGACATCAAATTGATTTGCACAAATGTACAACAACGACACTTCTCTCCCTAGGTACTTTTGGGTTTTATTTTCTTTAAAATTATGTTAACATGTAATGAGTTCATTATTATTTAAGTATTATAAAAATTTAAATTTTTCTCAATTTTAATTTCTGATATGTTAAGTATTGATCAATATAACCTATGTAAACATGAGATTCTGGGGGTTCTTTAATAAGTTTTAAGAATATAAAGGGGTCCTGAGACCAAAATGTTCAAGAGCTGCTGATTTGACGGTATCTAGGCATCGTATGCCTCTGCCTTAACTTGAGAGCTGTTCCAAGGCACAGGATATTGCTGGGGAATATTCCATGGTGGAGCGAGGGGACATCTTGGTTTCCTGACTTGATCCTGTGGGCCATTGCATGATAAGATCTGATTCTCCACGTGGAGTAATCTCTTTATTTATTTATTTTTTTTTAAATTTTTTTTATTTTTTATTTATTTATTTTTTTTTTGTGGTAGGCGGGCCTCTCACTGTTGTGGTCTCTCCCTTTGCGGAGCACAGGCTCCGGACGCGCAGGCTCAGCAGCCATGGCTCACGGGCCCAGCTGCTCCGCGGCATGTGGGATCTTCCCGGACCGGGGCACGAACCCATGTCTCCTGCATCGGCAGGCAGACTCTCAACCACTGCGCCACCAGGGAAGCCCATCTCTTTATTTTTAAATCAGCACAGTCCCAGTGGAAGCCAGTCATTCTTTGGACCCCATCCTGAGTAATGAGGGGAGTGGGTCAGTGTTTAAATATAGTACATGATTTGATTACATATGATGTTATTCATGTCTTGATTCAAAAACATGGAGAAATGAATTAGTTATTGTTTAATAAGTTCAGTTTGGGAAATAAAATTCTTTATGGCTATGGAACAATAATAAAAAGATATCCTTGTAAGCAAAAAGATTGTATACTGCTCTCCTGACTCATCTCCTCATCTCCCTTCCTCATGTCTGTCTGTCTGTCTCTCTCTCTCTCTCACACACACACACACCACATACATCTTCGACAAACTGATTTTCATTATACCTCTTACATACAGGAATCTCTCCTTAAGTAGGGTAAATTTAACTCTTAAGATCTTCTAACGTTCTTCCTGTTTTTACCCTACCTTCTCTGCCAATACAGGCCACTGACTTTCTTCAACACTTGCTTCAGGGACTTCCCTGGTGGTCCAGTGGTTAAAGGCTCCACATTTCCATTGCAGGGGGCATGGGTTCAATCCCTGATTGGGAAGGCACAGCAAAAAAAAAAAAAAAAAGAAAGAAAATGTTGCTTCATTCCACCAACCTTACCAAGGAATTCTTTTTTAAAAAATTATTTAGGCCGCGCTGCACAGCATGTGGGATCTTAGTTCCCTGACCAGGGATCGAACCTGCACGCCCTGCATTGGAAGGCGAAGTCTTAACCACTAGACCGCCAGGGAAGTCCCTCGTGCTAGATTTTTCATGTTAATTTTTGAGAAAGTTGTTTCATACACAACAGGCTAATGCTACTCTGTCAAAGACATGGACAAAAGACGTCCCTCATACTTTTATGCATAATATACAGAACTGTAAAATATGTCAAAATGGAAACTCCCTGCAATTTCTTTTTTTTTCCCCGTGCAATTTCTTAATGTACTGGGAAGTACAGCAAAGCAAAAGAAAGCACTACATACAAATAGTGTTTAAGCATTCTGGCATACATAGTGTTCTTAGTGTAATTGGAGTGCAACTTATCTGTATATACACACAAAATATTTTAGAAGCAAGTAAAGTAAACAGAAGTACCAGTTCTGTAACTTACTCTTGATCACACAGACAAGCCAGTCTCTTAGAGCTCATCCTGTTCCACTGAAGCAACACTTGTGCCTATGGAACCTACTGACCCTGTGGTAGTGGCATTTGACATCAAGGCCAGCTTCATCTGCCATTTCTTGAAGCAACACATCCATTTGGTTTTGTGGTATTGTTAGGGTTGTGGAGTGACTCATTGTGTCTTCCCTTCGTTGCGTTTGAACCTTCAGCATTTCCAGTTAGTGTTTACACGTGTCCATCGGGACAAACATCTTTTCACGGGGAGGTTCATACCCCTCCATGTAGTATCTGCAGAGCCAACCAAGGGCCGTGACCTTTGTCATCTTGCCCATCGTCTGAACTCCTGCGACCACAGCAGGAGCCCCAGTGCTCACACTCCAGAAATTAATTGCTTGGTTCCTCTGGTGGACTGCATTTTCAATGTGTGTTCTTACCCCTTCTGGATTGCTCTTCTAAATGGCCTTTTTAATCTTGGCCTTTCCCGCCTTTTCTTCTCTCTCATATTTCTTGGCATTGTTATTAAGCTCTTTGACAGCAAACTGCAAGTTAAATAGGTGTTTCTCCATATTTGACACGGTCCCGTGACTTTTTTGGGGAGGCGCAGGTTTGATGGGAGGGTACACGCAGCCCCGTGCTCCTCCTGAGCTGCAGGCCGGCCTGGCTCCCTGAGATTGTGTCATATTCCTCTTGACATCCCTCGTGGACCTGCCACACTTGCTGGCACATAGGAAGTTTATGCTTAAGCCCGGGGCCACCACCCGTGGTTATGCAGGTGGTTTGCACCACAAAGCTCTGACTGAGGGGACAAATGGGCTAAAGTCCAGCCCTCAGGCCCCTCACCAAGCCCTGAACCTCAGCATGGGCCTGGGGCCATTCAGAGGAAAGGGTACTTGCTTCTCATTTGCCCAAAGGCGCCCTGTGGTCTAACAGTGGCCCTGGCTGAGTCACAGAATACTTAATAGAGTATTAATTTCTAATGGGGGCTAAAGTGAAATTGATGAATCAGGTTGATTAACCAACTTATAATTGAGGTCCAGTCACTTCATATCTCACCCTCTTATTATTCCAGATCTCTCTTATTATAAAACAGAGGTTTGATAAGATTATCTCTAAGGTTCATTTTATCGTGGATCTTTGCTATTCTCTGATCAAGTGACCAGATGTTGAATATATACCTTTACTAGGTACAGGACACTGGCTATGATTTCTCATATAATGCAGTGCAATGTTGAGATACATCATCTAGTCATTCAACAAATATTTAATTTGTTGCCTAACATGCCAGGACCAGTGCTAGAGATTGAAACCAGACCAGTGTTTTTTTCTGCTCTTCACAGTCTAGTGAGGAAGACAGACATTAAACTAGTAATGACACTGTGACAAGTGCTATGAGGAAGAAGTGCATATATTGTGGTGAAACTGAGCTAGGCGGAGGGTTCTCCACCTGGAACTAAAGCATGGGTGGGGGTTAGCCATGTGAAAAGGGGAAGGGGCAGAATGGTGCCTCGTTACTGAGTGTGAGACCAGGAGCTTGTAGAGAGGAGGAGCTTGGCATGTCTTCAGGACAGAATGAAAGCCGATGTGAGTGAGGGCGGTGGTGCAAGAGCTGGGGGGACCTAAGTCAGACCCGGACGCTGCAGCTCAGAGCCCTCCAAGTGTTTCCCTTTGCACTTACTGACATCCAGCTTCTCACCACGTGTGGTGATGGTACAGCCACTCTGGCTCTCCATCCTCATCCCTTATTACCCTGCTGTCCTCACGTGCTGGGCTGCAGCCTCACTAGCCACCTTCTGTTCCTAGGCCACAGCCAGCTTGTCCCACCCAGGTGCAGACACTCCTCTCCCCTCTGCGCCATCCCGTCACGCAGGTCTCTGTTCACATGCAGATGCCCGTGCGTGTTGTTTTGTTGCATTCTGTCTTGATTTCATCCCAGCATGTATAGCCACCTAAAACTAGTTTATTTGTTTACTTGTGTGTTGCTTATCTTTGCCCTTAGAGTCTGAACCCTTTGAGGGCAGCGTCTGACCTGCCTTATTCACTGCTGTCTCCCAGGTATACACAAGGAGTAGGGTCTGGGGCACGTAGTGGGTGCTCTGTTATGATCTGTTGAATGAATGAAGGGATGAATGAACGCTAGGTATTTCTTACTTTATTCTATGAAGCAGTGGGATGCCATTAGAGATTCTAGCTAGATGAGTGACATGATTTTAAAAAAAATTTTTATTTTATATTGTAGTATAGTTGATTTGCAATGTTGCGTTAGTTTCAGGTGAACAGCAAAGTGATTCAGTTATATATAGACATGTATCTATTCTTTTTAAAATTCTTTTCCCATTTTAGATTATTACAGAATATTGGGTAGAGTTCCCTGAGCTATACAATAGGTCCTTGTCGGTTATCTATTTTAAATACAGTAGTGTGTATATGTCAATCCCAAACTCCTAATTTATCCCTCCCCCCCACCCCGACATGATTTATTTTTAAAAGATTTCCATTTCCTCAACAAATAAATGGCATGGGAGAAAAAGGAGGGCGAACTGCATAGATTAAAATAGGCTTAAGAGACAAGCTAACCAAATGAAAGGTAAGGACTTTATTGGATCCTGATGGAAACATGGAAACAAAGTGGCCGTAAAAAACACATCTTTGAGAAACTGCTTTTTTGGGAGAGATACATATGGAATTATGGACAGGTGAAATAATTTGATGCCTGGGATTTCATTTAAAATACTGCAAAAAAGAAAAAAATAAATATGCACATGTGTGGAAGGAATAGATAAAGCAAGAACTAGAGTGTGTGGATAATATTGGTGATTCTTCTGTGTGTGTTTGAAAATTCTCCCTTAAAAGTAGTCTAATTATAAAAAGTTTTAAAAAAATTATGCTGCCTGTGGGTAAAGGACTTTTAGGGGAGGTGTGGAGGAGGAAGAGTGAATTCCACAGCTAGAGACCTGTTGCCAGGGTCCAGGGGAGGGTGGCGATGGTGTGTGGACACGGGTTGTGGGTTCTAGAACTATTTGGAGGTGAATGAAATGAGGCTTGCTCATGTGTTATCTCATCTGAGACACGCAACAGCCCTGTGAGGTCGCTCAGGCAGGTGATAGGATGAGCCCCCTATTATAGAAAAGAACACTGACACATGCAGCTAAGGGCCTTGTCCAAAATACACTCAGCTCCGGTCAAGGTAGACCTTGAACTCAGCTTTTCCCACTCTTATTTCTGCGGTCTTTATACTATGCCACTTTGGATACTGACTTCTTCCCCTCCTTCATTCATTTATTCATTTGACAGTCTCTCATCAGCACTGTAATGTACAGACTTTGGGGCCAGGTGCGTGAGGCTACATCACACGATGAGTGACATCACACGTGATCCCTGCTCTCACGGAACCCGCACCGCATCACATCACTCACCATTGCAATGCTTGTGAAAAAAGTTGGTTCTTATCCCTTAAGGAGCAGGTTTCTTAACTGCTTTGTCCTCAGGTAAATTTTTTTCTTATTTTTTTTTTTTTTTTTGGCCGTGCTGCACGTGGGATCTTAATTCCTCAACCAGGGATCGCACCCGTGCCCCCTGCAGTGGAAGTGCGGAGTCTTAACCATTGGACAACCAGGGAAGTCCCTTTAATTTTTAATTAGCAATGTTTTCACACACACACACACACACACACACACACACACACACACACACACACAAAAGGGGCGAAATTAGTATCATGACCACCCATAGACACATTACATAAAGGTAACTGTTGTTAGCATTTTCCCTGTTTGTTTAATTTCTCTTTACTCATGTATCCAAAGTAACAATAAATTACAGCCATCATGACATTTCATCACTAAATATTTTACTATGCATTCCTAAGACAGTAACAGCATTTCCCTACCTAACCAGCATACTATTATCAAACTAAAGAAAATCAATAATAATTTCCTGTTCTCAATTTATGCCCAGTCCATATCAAGTCTCTCCAATATCCCCAAAGCTGTCCTTTATAGCTAGACTCATTCAGACTGGGGCCCAAAGGATGACAAGCATTACATTTGGCTCTTTAGTCTCTTAATTTTTTATTTTATTTTATTTTATTTATTTATTTGGTTGCGCTGGGTCTTAGTTGCAGGAGGCAGGCTCCTTAGTTGCGGCTCATCAGCTCCTTAGCTGTAGCATGTGGGCTCTTTAGTTGCAGCACGCCAACTCTTAGTTGCGGCATGTATGTGGGATCTAGTTCCCTGACCAGGGATCGAACCCAGGCCCCCTGCATTGGGAGCGTGGAGTCTTATCCACTGCACCACCAGGGAAGTCGCTAGTCTCTTTTAATTTTGACCAATACGCTCCCCCTTTTTATTTCTCACTTTATTTAAGAGTCACTGCTTAATGTCCTGTAGAAGGTCCCACCTTCTGAATTTGACTGTTTCTTTGTAATGTAGTCTAGCCTGTTATTCCATCTCTGTATTTTCTGAAAACTGGTAATTTTGAAAATATTCAGGTTAAACATTGTTTTCTTTAGAAAACACATAGAATTTTATTTTAAAATTAATTGGGGGAATAGTAAGACAATGCAAATGGTTAACAAAAACTTGTAAAAACAGTGTTAAGGGAAGTTTCCTTCCTACCCTGGCCTCCAGGCCCATCGTTCTCTCCCCAGAGACAATCACTATTCATGAATTGTTTATCTCTTTGCAGAGAGAGTCTCAAATGTACAAACATATGTATGTACACATCCCCCCTTGTTTTCTACATCTCCTTGATTTTCTAAATAACAGTGTTATGAGACATAATTTACATACCCTAAAATTCACCCCTTTAAAGTGTACAGTTCAATGTTTATTGTATACCCAGGGACTTGTGCAACCATCACCACCGTCTAACTCCAGAATATTTTGCTCACCCTCCAAACAAACCCAGTATCCTTCAGCAGTCATTCCCCATCTCCCCCACCTCCCCACTGCCCCGGTCCCTGGAAACCACTAATCTACTGTGTGTCTCTATGGACTTGTCTGCTCTGGATGTTTCACATAAATAGAATCATACAACATGTGACCTTTTGTGACTGGCTTCTTTCACTGAGCATAACATTTTCAAGCCTCCTCTACTTTGCAGTACTTAGCAGTTCCTAGTTCTTCTATGACTGAATAATACTCCATGGTTTTATTTTTCCTTCCATAAGTTCATGGATATTCAGGTTGTTTCTCCTTTCTGGCTATTATGAATAATGCTGCTATGAATGTCCATGTCCCAGTTTTCGTGTGGAGATCAGCTTTCAGGTCTCTTGGGTATATACCTAGGAGTGGAATTGCTAGGTCATATGGTAACTCCATGTTTAACATTTTGAGGAACTATCAAATCGTTTTTCGAAGGGGCTGCACCATTTTACATTCCCACCAGCAATGTATGAGGGTTCCAGTTTCTCCATGTCTTCATCAACACTTGTTATGATCTGACTTTTGGATTTTAGCCATCCTGGTGGGTGTGAAGGGGTATCTCATTGTGGTTTTGATTTGCATTTCCCTGAAGATAATGATGTTGAGCATCTTTTCATGCTTTTATTGGCTATTTGCATATCTTCTTTGGAGAAATGTTTGTTCACATCCTTTGCTTATTCTTAAATTGGATTATCTGTATTTTTTTTTTTTGGTACGCGGGCCTCTCACTGTTGTAGCCTCTCCCGTTGCGGAGCCCAGGCTCCGGACGCGCAGGCTCAGCGGCCATGGCTCACGGGCCCAGCCGCTCCGCGGCATGTGGGATCTTCCCGGACCGGGGCATGAACCCGTGTCCCCTGCATCGGCAGGCGGATTCTCAACCACTGCGCCACCAGGGAAGCCCAGATTATCTGTATTTTTATTGTTGAGAGGTTAAACATTATTTAACAAGAATACTTCATGAATGAAGCCATATATGTCATAGTGTATAATATCAGGAGGCGAGTGATGTCTGGTTGTTGCTCTGCTAGCTGCTCACGTTAAGGTGATGACAGCTAGATCACGTCTGTCGAGTTACATTTTTCCCGTTGTAAGCAGAGAGCAAGCTATGGGGTGATGCTTTGTTTGGCCTTATGCAGCTGTCCCTTGCACACCGACCTTTCACTTAACGTCTACAGCAACCATTGATGATCTTTGCCTGAATCAATTATTAAATTAACGGTTGCCAAATAGTGTCTTATTTTGTCTTGTTGTTTACTTGTTGGTTTCTAGCGTTCTTTCTACATTTATTAGCTGGCATACTCCTGTAAAGAAGAGCTTTCCCTCATCAACTGGGGCTTTTGGGTTACACTGACATGGTTTGTTCTGGAAAGGCAGATAAGTGCTTAATTCTTTCCCTATAATTTCTGATGTTCAAATTAAGGGACTGGTGTTCAAATGAAGGCATTGGTATAATCCAAATTCAGGGAGTCCTGGTGCCCTAGTCAGCACAGGTGAACTTCTGATACCTCTATCCAAGATGTTAAGGAGGGGCACACTTCTCCCCAGAGACTGAGGGTTTGGACAAGGCCCTTCTCTTGCCTTTCCTGATCACCTCCTGTTCTGGAATGCTGAAGGACACTTCTACGTCTTCTTTGATAGACACACCAGAGTTTAAAATTTAAAGACTCCCAACCATTTTTAAATGTTGGCAGATAATCTCAGGTAGAAATTTCCTGCAGAAGAGATGGGTAACTTATCCTGAGTCTCTCATTAGACATTAACTGGATTAAGTTTAAAACACTGACTCATCTTTTAACTATTACTACCAGGTTGCCTCTTGTTTTTATCTGCTGATCCTTTTGTTTCTATTTCTAATTCAAGCCAGAGTCATTTCTCTGGCTCTGTGGAGTTAATAGAAAATATTTGCAATTTAGACTCAAGAGTTTTGTTCTGGCACTTCTGGTGTATGATCTTAGGCAAGTCCTATAAACGGAAACTCATTTTTTTCTCAAATGAAGATGATATTAATGCATGCTTTACTAGGTTCACTACAATAACTGGAGTAAAAATGCTTTGTAAACTGTCAAGTACCACTCAAGTAGGGCAGCCCCCAGGTCCCCTCTGGGCTCTAGGCTGGAATCAGTTAACCTCCACCTTGATTGTATCATTAGTTCAGGCTATTTCAGGAATTTCTTTCTCAAGTTTTTCTTTTCTTAGGCCCTTTTCATTTTCTAGGTTTTTCTAGCTGCCCAGTCTCTATCCATGGAGCCATCCCATGAAGCTTTGCAACTTTCAGGACTTCTACTCCCCATTTCTCTAAACTAGGTGGCTGAGTATGACAGAAAGAGCACCGGTAATGGACTCAACCAGATGTGGGTTCAAATCGTGGTCCGATCTCGTGCTGTGTGACATGAAACTAAATTACGTCTCTTGTCATTTCCTTGTCTGTTTCATACATGTGAAAAGAGGGATGGTTGTATTAAATTTAAAAAAATGCAAACAGCTTCAGTAGAGGGCCTCAAACCTGGCAGTAAGTGTTTGCTTCCTTTTCCTTCTTTGGCCTAAATTATTTTACCTTAGGTTCCTGCTTCTTCCCCCCCATGGAGTTTGCTTTTGCAATTTCATTGTCTTCCCAGTACCGCTCTTTGCATTTCTAAAAGGAGCCCATTTGTTTCTTATTTGTGCCTACCTCAAGTATTCTTAACCACATCTGTTTTAAAGAAGGCTTTCCCCTCACGGTTGCAGGGGAAAAGCATTCTGCCCTGGGGCCTGCTACCAGGCTCATGGAAGTCAAAAAAGATGGCTGTAGTTTTACTTCCTCAGAGTTTGCTTGCATATAAGGAATCTAACACATAATTTTAATGTATGGAGTATCTGCATTTAGACTTTCTCCAGGGCTTCATTTGCCTGTAAGTTCATTTTAAAGATGCACAGGAGATTGGAAGTGCTTTTTTTTTTTTTTTTTTTTTAAATGGGGGCCACTTCCTCATCATGAGTTAGTGCTCTGTCCGGCCTCTTCTTACTGTCAGCTGAGTTGAAACAATTGTAAGTAAGTGGCTCCAACTGTTAGCCCTGTGAGGCTTGCATTTTCACCCAGGGGCGTTTTGTGATGTAATTGATGGTGCCGCTGGATGAAGAGCCTATTGTTTGGGGTGAGTGAATAGGTGTGTTCTGTACAGGGTTGTTAAGTTGCACTAGTAACACGGCTGAGCTGAACATTAACTTTGCTGAAGTAACTTCTTTTTCCCAGTGTGAACTGTCAGCAGGATTCAGGGCGGCATTTACATTGGTCAGTGAGTTGGATGTAGCTGTTTTTCAATAAAGAAGCAATGTATTATTACGCCACCAAAAGCCTCAGCGAGGCAATATTTGGTTAGAGTTACCCTAAGACAATACTATAACATCATAATCATCATCATTATTACTTTAGCCCTCAATAATACAGACAGACTTTCTCAGGAATGCATTCAATTCACAGGAGTTTTGGGACTTCCCTGGCGGTGCAGTGGTTAGGGTGCCGAGCTTCCATTGCAGGGGGCGTGGGTTCGCTCTCTGGTTGGGAAACTAAGACCCTGGAAGCTGTGCAGTGTGACCAAAAAATAAAATAAAATTTCGCAAGAGTTTTGTCATGTTGTAGTTACCAAGTCCAAGTTCATACTGCTCGCTGAATGACAGGCCAATAAATCGAGAGAGGTGTTGGGACAAGGAATAGTGACTTCATTTGGAAAGCCAGCAGACTGAGAAGATGGGGGACTAGTGTCCCAAAGAACCATCTTCCCTGAGTTAGGGTTCAGGCTTCTTTTATACCAAAAGGCAAGGGGGGTGTGGTTGGTTGGTGCACACTTCTTGGTGCCAGAATCCTTTGTTCTTGCAGCAGGCCATGTAGGTCTGGTGACAATGTTCCTATAAACATCCAACAGGACAAATGTTATTCTCTGTTCTGCAACTTTTTATCTCTATATGAATGGAGAAGTGTTATATCTTTAAAGTTCAAAGCCTTGAGAATGGGCTGTCCTGTATATTCCAGGCTACAGGAAACATTCTTTTTGTTTTGTTTTGTTTTTGCGGTACAAGGGCCTCTCACTGTTGTGGCCTCTCCCGTGGTGGAGCACAGGCTCCAGGTGCGCAGGCTCAGCGGCCATGGCTCAAGGGCCCAGCCGCTCCGTGGCATGTGGGACCTTCCCGGACCGGGGCACGAACCCACGTCCCCTGCATCAGCAGGCGGACTCTCAACCACTGTGCCACCAGGGAAGCCCTGTTTTGTTTTTTAATAATAGATCTTTATTGGAGTATAATTGCTTCAAGGTTAAAATAAAAGAAACAGATCCAATATAGAGTTAGATTTGTTCTTCCCTATTACATAATTCACAGCAAGGAATGTGCTGGTGCCACTGGGACTCAGGGCTCCTGAGTCAGGAGTCCAAGGTGCTAATTGCAAGCTCTTAAAAGATAAACTGGGGCATATTAAAATTGTTAAGCGTTTATTTGAGCAAAAATCGATTCGAATCGGGCAGCATCCAATCTAGCAGATAGAAAGGAGCTCCGAGGAGCTATGCAAAATGAAATAAGTCTCAGTTTGGTGATGTGGGGCTTAGCATAAGCGACTCCATTTTGGGCCTGTAAATGGCACAAAGATAGAGAGAGGTGCAGATGTAAAGGAGCTGGTGCTAAACCCTGCTTGGGGAGGGCAGGAGGGCTTCACAGGGAGAAATGGGACTTTGCCACGGACAGAAGCTGAGTGAGTGTCTTCGAGGCTGAGGGGACCATAAATGCAAAACTATGCAGTGTTAAGTAGGTGAAACACCATGGTGAGTTTGGAGAAGTGTAAGCAATTAAAAAAAAATTCCAGCACATGTATTTCTACTCTAGACTTTTCCTCACCAACATTCATATCAAAACTAAAACCTGGTCCTATAATCCATGTAATTTTTCAGCTGGCACAAAGTGGTGAACAGAAAATAATACTGGTGACTGCTGTTTAATACTTATGTTTAATAATTGTTTCTTTCTGGACTCCGGGCCCTGCACCTGGTGCCTCAAGCGTCTGCAACTTTTGGTTCATGTTAATTACTAAACCTGCTTTCACCAGCACCTTCTACTCATTAACACAATCTAGTGCTCGCCCAGTGCAACTAACATTCCTGGAAATCTCTGGTAGAAGAGAGGCAGGGGTTGTGAGGGAAGGGGTGGTCCAGTCTGGGGAAGGAGGGATTCAGACAGTGAACGTGGGCCCTCCTCCTCACAGAGAGCATTCATGTGGGCTTAGCTATAAAAGTTAACTGCCTTTCTTTAGAAACTTTAAACTTTAGATTAATCACTTCATTATCTATTTTTTAAAGTTCATTTTGAAAATTTTAAACATATGCACAAATAGAATATTATGATGCATTCTCATGAATCACTCAGCTTCAACATGTATCCATTTATGGTGTGTCTAGTTTCACCTATATCCCCACCTATTCTTAATATTCTCCCCTCTTACCTAAACTGAATTGTTTTTAAACAAATCCCAAACATTTTATTTCATTGTAAATATTTCAGAATGTATCTCAAAAAAAAAAGACTTTTTAAAAACAAAACGGGGGCTTCCCTGGTGGTGCAGTGGTTAAGAATCCGCCTACCAATGCAGGGGATATGGGTTCGAACCCTGGTCCGGTAAGATCCCACGTGCCACGGAGCAACTAAGCCCCTGTGCCACAACTTCTGAGCCCACGTGCCACAACTACTGAAGCCCGCGTGCCTAGAGCCCGTGCTCTGCAACAAGAGAAGCCACCGCAATGAGAAGCCTGTGCACCACAGTGAAGAGGAGCCCCCGCTCGCGGCAGCTAGAGAAAGCACACGCACAGCAACGAAGACCCAATGCAGCCACAAATAAAAACAAAAACAAAAAACCCCCTGCAAAATCATGATCACACCTAAAAAGTTAACAATATTTCCTTAATGTCATCCAATATCACATAGGTTCATAAAGTATTTTATTTGGCCTTTCAGTTGACTGGTTTAAATCAGGATCCAGGCAAAGACCACACATCATGTCTAGTAGATATGTACCTCACGACTTCTGAAATCTACAGGTTCCCCTCACCTTTTTTCTATGCATTTATTAAAGAAACCGGGTATTTGTCCTTCAGGATGTCCCATATTCTGGATGGTGCTGGTCACATCCCTATGGTATCCTCTAAGAGTGCCTCTGTCCCCTGTATTTCCTGTAAAGTGGTTGTTAGATCTAGAGACCTGCTCAGACTTGAGTTATCCGTTCACATTTATGCAAAGTGTTTTAGTAAATTGTGTCGCACTCCAGCGGAAGAACCGCGGACACATAATGCTGTGGCCCTTCTCGAAGCTCACCGGGCAGTATTTCTGAGACAGCCTTGGTGGGAGGCTTTATCCCTATGAACCTCCCCTCTGCACTTCCTGGAGGGAGTCGGGAAGGGAGGGAGCTTACGTGTGCCAGGCAGGGGATAAGCTCTGTAGCTATGGCACAGACCAAGACGGACCTGGTCCTGGACCACAAGGGATGTACTGTGGCGGTGGGGAGAGCGGCCAGAGCTGGTGGATGAGTCAGTGAGATTCCCTACAATCTGTGGTCTGTGCCTGGAAGGACACAAATAGGAGGCGGAGATATAAATGGGGGCCAGGTGTGAGGGAAGGGAGGAGGAGGGGCCAGCCAGGGGAGCCTACACTGGATGGATGGAGGAGACTCCCTTAGAAGGTGTTCTTTCAGCTGAGCCCTGGAAGAGGCGAGAAAGAGCCCATCATATGGGTGCAGGAGGTGGGGAAGAGGGGTGCTGGTGGTCGCAGGGGTGGAGAAAGTGCCGTATACTTTGGAGGCCGGACACACAGGACATGGGATGAGAAAGAGCAAGGAATCAAGGCCGACTGCCAGGTTTCCTGGCTTAAGCAACTGGGTGAACAGCTGTTATGGCAACAGCCCTGGGCAGCTGGACAGACGGCTGCGTGACTCTCTCTCTGTGGTCCCCAGTCTAGTCCCTTTGGAGATGGTGTTACTGACCTGGGTCCTTGGATTCTTTAATCAATAGAAATTGATAAGAAGCCAGACAAGAAACTCAGGCAAGGCTATACTGGGACTTGTGCTGCAGCTTGAGGGGTAAAAACAAGAAACAGGCACCCTTGCTTGTACTCCTAGGGTGGGGTGCGGTGAGCTGGTCCCTTAAATGGGGTGAGGGTGGGAGCGGATTGGTGGGTCGGGCCTGAGGGGTGGCTTAGATGGCCTGCCCACCCCCTTGGTGGTGCTGTGTGCAGGGGTCATGCACAGTAAGTACCCTGCTTTTGCTCCAGGGACCTCAGGAGTGGCGATTGGTTTGTGGCCTTTTTGTATCTTATCGTTCATAATTTGTCCCAACTGCGTATGCACACAGTTATTTTTAGTCCCCTATAGTTTCTTTGTATTCTGTTGCTGGAGGAGACGTCTGTCCAGGTCCAAGTGCAAGCGCCCTGGTAGAGGGTCCCAGGTCCCAGCCTGTCTCAGTGGTACCCAGGTCTGTCCTTCTGGCCTCCTAAGTGCCTTTTAGGCCCTTCCCTTTGTGCGCCTGGCCTTCTGTCAAATTGCTCGACTTGAACAAGACAGAGGAAAGGAACCAGGCCAGTAGGAGTATCATGAGCTGGACAGATTTGTGAAATAAGCCTGGCACCCCAATGTAAAGGAATATCATTCATCAAGTTGGCCATTAATTGTTACATTTGGAAAAAAACAAAAACAAAACTGAAAACGTTTACTAAGAAGTTGAAGAATCAAATGAAACTTCCGGGTGTTCTGTGTATGACATCTTTCTTCATTATCATAGACAAGTGAGTTGAATGTGCCGTAAAACTGCCTGAAAAATAATTTTCCTACTAATACTAATGAGGGTTATCTGGTCTTTGTCCAGAGCATTTGCAGGCAGGGTGTCATGCTTCTTGTCTAAAAACTCAATTCCTAAAGCATTCCTTGTGAAAACAGAAATTGCTGTGCCCAGATTCTCAATAATGTAAGGCACCGGGAACATTTTCAAAATTGTTGGCCTGATTTAAATTTCACTGGAAAACAGCTTTTTAAGACCAAGTTGTCTGTACGTGGCTTCCATGTGACCGCTTCCCACTGGCAGCCGGTAACTGCCAGCTTCTGGTGGCTTGCGAAAGTGAGCTGTTTCCCACGCTCTCTCACGGCAACCCAATCAGGATGTTTGTGCTGGGAGATGTTTGGATGGGGTGGAGGCGAAGAGGGCAGGAGACCAGCTGGACGGGGCTCCTTCCCTGACTCCCTTCTCTGCAGCCTGTCCATGCATTCTAGAAAATCATTGCTGGTGCCAGGTGATGATGGAAAATATGTCACCTGAACAGTTAACAGACCGTGACACTTGGTAAAAAGGAAGGATCTTGCTAGGTCCACGCTTAACTCTCAAACCTGTCCTTTTCCCTTACCGGGGCCCAAATTGGCTCCATCACATCGAAACTTTTTACCTGGTTCTTGGCATGTTGTAGCGTTTGGTCTTAAGTTCCTTTCCTTCTTGTTGGCCGCTGCCGCCTTCTCTAGGAATGAGGTCTGAAGTGACTGAAGGATAAGGCCGTGGGAAGAGGAGGGAGGGAAGTAAGTGACCTGGAAAACCCACAGGCCTTCTAATGAACTCCCGAACAATTGTAACTCTCTTTGCTGCTGTGTTCTTCCAATATGTAGCCTCTTGAAGTGTAAACTAGGGCCATATGCAAAGTCGCTCTCATTGGATTAGGGATTTTTTTGTTTTTAATTCATGGACTCCGGAAGTAAAAAGATCACTGGCAGTAGAAAGATCACTGGCGTGGTGTTCTCTGTCACCAGTGAACTGTGCACTAACAAGGATGTGGGAAGGGCTCAAAGCCTCATTCTTTGTGTGTGTGTGTGTGTGTGTGTGTGTTACGCGGGCCTCTCACTGCTGTGGCCTCTCCCATTGCAGAGCACAGGCTCCGGACGCGCAGGCCCAGAGGCCATGGCTCACGGGCCCAGCCGCTCCGGGGCACGTGGGATCTTCCCGGACCAGGGCACGAACCCGCGTCCCCTGCATCGGCAGGCGGACTCTCAACCACTGCGCCACCAGGGAAGCCCTCAAAGCCTCATTCTAAGCATGGCTTTGCAGGAGGCCCAAGCACCCCCACTGCCAGGGGGCTGTAGTCCCTTCCCCATTCTCCCAGGGAATGTGGGTTTTAGCTGGATAAGAACAGTGAAATCTTTTCATAGGCTATAAACTCGTTTCAAGAAGTGATAACAGGTTTCAAGAAGGCTGTACATGTAGTGATTGAGAGGGCCGACTTTGAAGTCGGGGTCCTTGGGTTCAAATCCTGGTGAGGCCTCTTATTGGTAACTTTGGACAAATTGATTAACTTACCTCATTTTCCACCTCAGAAAAAATGTGGATAATAGTAACAGCTAGTTTTACAGGGTTCTTCTGAGGATTAGATGTTAATAAGAGGTCTGGAACATGGTAAACATTTAATAAATGTTAGCT